>NC_080670.1:175207274-175807274 GCF_030247195.1 Topomyia yanbarensis | reverse complement strand
ATCGCACACGAACGCGGACCGTAAACTAACTACTACCTGCTATTATTACTCGAATCGACTCGACTTGAAGCTCTCGGAGCTGACCACCGCGACCACCATCGACGCGTTTCGAACCAGACGCAGTTCGCGATTATACTGAGCTGAGTACGGTGAGGGCGCGGTTCATTGTCATCATCGGATGGTTCCCCACCGTTCGGCTTCGGATAGCGGTTTCAGGCGGGTCCAGTGCTGCCAGATAGATACCGGAGCAGTTTTTGGGGATTTGGTGTATACCTGTGTGGTTCACCAAATAAGTTTAAATGTAGGAAAAACAAGCGTGTTGACGTACGATTGATGCTTATTGATCTCGACATGAGATATGTTGTTAAATATATACATCTACTTACTCGTTCCTAAAGTCTTAGATTAACCGGATTCTTCCAAATAAATGTTGATTCTTAGGTTTTAGTTTAACCAGTAGTAAAATAACGTTTTTTTACTTTTAAAGGCATGTTGTAAATTTGCACTAGAAAAAAACTTTTCAAATGCTCCTTGCCAATAATCACCATTTTGATTGCAACACAGCCGTTAATAAGCATTTTATGACAGAGCAGTGATTTAGTAATTGTAGCCCTTTATTTTACCAAAAGTGGTACTTAAATAACATTTAAAGCGATTTAACTGTTTAATAGTTTGTCTATAAGATGCATTTTTTATGCTGATTGGTTACTTGTGCGAGAAGTGCCAGAAGTTGCCAATTTGAACATTATTGACTTTCTACCCACCGAACTATTTGGTAAAAAAATCACCAACTCGAAACTGATGACTAATTCGTTGATTGCTAAGTAAAACTTGTTGGAAAGACTGAGAAAACGAAACAAAAACATCACTCGAATCTATAAATAAGGAAACACGCATTCATTTCAGCATCAGTCGCGTCTGACATGCGGAAGGGAATACGCCTGTTGATAGGCCGTACAACGAAACGGATTGATAGAAGACGAGGGTTTTATAATTTGCAAAATACATTAAACGACGTTCAAGAATTCGTTTCGACTGTTCGTTTTTTTTGTCTTCTTCTTCCTTTGCCATCTTACTTCCCCTCCACGTCTCAAGATCTAAACCTAGCTACTTAATGCAAATCCGGCCAGTGAATCAACCTTCGCGACTACGGACAAATTACCAAATTTTGAGTTAATTTTTCATAAAATATAATAATCGAATACGAAATTATATTAAAAATACTAATTTTTACTATAATTTTTTACAACTGGTTTAGAATAGTGAGGAATTCCATGAAGATCCGTCCGAAAATCTTTAAAATCGTGACCGACCATCTTAGATTCCAATGAAACTTTACACGTTTCACCGTCATGCAAGACTAAATATTTTCCACAGGTAATAAGATTATTTTGACTCAAGAGCAACTTTTCAAAAGGGCGTAAAAAATCATCTAAAATATTTGCTCAATGTTCAATTTAATTTCCCCAAAAAATAGTGTTTTTTTTGCATTTTGGTATGCAACAGAGTCACTCACGAAAACAAATTTAATATAGCATCCTGCTTGGCCTATTTCGTGGCCCCGTGAAAATTTGCGAAAGATTTGTTTTATGAGAAAATTATAACTGATTAATGTTCAAACCCTGCCTTCCCCTGAAGATGAAAGGAGGTCCCTTCGAAACGTTGAACTATGGGCAAGGCATCTGGTCAAAAAATAAAAAATTACATTAACTCCAATTTAATTCAATTCTATACGGAGTATTTATATATACTATAATTGAGGAAATCCTTTGGTATTTCAGAAAAATATTCGACTTGACTGGGCAATATAGATGCCTGAATATGAAAATTTTGAAAACAGACATTCCACGTAGAGGTGTGCGCCGATGCATTTTTAATCGGCGGCGGCGTAAGCGACATATTTGGCCGGCGGCGGCGGCGTCACGCCGTTGGACCCTATCGGCGGCGGCGCGCCGGCGTGTGTCGGCGTGACGAATATTGACGCCTATGTAACTAAAAACAATTCTTGGCAGTAAAATTCCTTTACCAAATTGGTAACAGACTTCGCAGCACATACAAACAGACGTTACCAGCTTGAAGAAAATTCTAAAAAAAAAATCATCGCTCACGATGTACTAGCGACATCTGTTGAACACATTGCACAAAATGGAATTCTCGCAATCATATCAAGTTTTTTTTTTTCAACTGAAGCTCCAATAGTGCCCACCTAGGGGCAGAATGTATTACAAATTTGCTTCAAATTAGAAAAAATGCATTTAATTTCCATTTTTGCAAAAACTTTGCACTCCTTCGCAGAAAAGATTGTTTAACAATCGTCCTACGCTGATCCACTTTGTTAGATGTTTTGTTGAATGTAGGGCTAGTTTTTTGTAGGGTTTTGACGTCTTACTTGCAACGCAAAATGCATTATGAATTTATATTTTGATGGAAAGAAATGCATTTAATTTCGCTGATGCGTCACAAGTGCCCACCCTGCTTGCCAAATGCAAGATAATAAATGAATGGCGGGACTATTTTACAGTTGCAAAATTTAAAGAACGAAATAGAAAAATTGTCGATGTCGCATACTACGACTTCGCATGAAATAATGATTGCAATGGACTTTTTAAAGAATGCAGAGTAACGACTGTATTTCAATAACCCATAATAATTATTTATAGTTCTATGTTTGGGAAATTAAAACGGTAAAATAGTTTTTGTTTTGTTTGAGGAAATTAATTCTTGTTGTCGTTTCATTGTTTTTTGTTTCATTTTAGTCTTCTTTACCGTCGCTCTTTAAGAATCCCACAGATATCGGGTACCCTAACACGAGGCGTTACTAATGGCATTAATGGCATTACTGCGCAGAAATGTCACTTTTAATGGTCATGTAAGGACCTTTTACTTCATTTTCCTGGTTGGCATTTACTTTTACTTCTTGTAAGTACAAAATAACGCATACGATTCCGTGACACCACATTTTCTTTCAACTTAAGATTTGCTTCTATCTAGAGTGCAAAGTATGCTCGATGTGCTGGAGTCATACAGATCTACACCATAACGAAACCTAAATATACAGTTACTATCATTCATAATAATTCCACGACTTGATGTTGGGTTGAAACTGATTACTAAACAAGTCTGATTGAAAATGGTCTGAGCGTATCTCTAGTTTTCGTAGCACCTGCACTCCGCCAATTGCTCTAGCAGATCCGGGGACCAACAAATTCGAATCCATTGCATACATCTAGTCAGATTCGATACACCGAATCAATTAAATTACTAACATCCTATTAAGTGCTTACTCGGCGATCGGCATCGTGTTGTAACTTAAGAAATAATTGTGAAAAACTCCAGCCTTGGGCACTTCGACAAGAATGAATTTCACATTTCCGGCCCATTTTGTTTGTTTTGGTTTGCCTGAGATTAAAAAGACGGTAACGTTTTTGGGTGGGTGCGGAAACTAAGTAACGCATTTAGCTCTGTGTCAAAATCTCTTCACTAACACCACGCTCGCTGATATGGCGCATTTTTTGTAATTTAAAACGACCGTTTTTTCTACGAGTGATGAAAATTCATCTCGTGTTACGTCTTTTTTTGTCTGTGATACCGGGTTGATGCAACTGAGACTGAAAATCTTTCTTGAGTGGGGCTAGATCACACGATGAATAATTTTTGAGACCAGAAATCTTACCCTCTGCATCGCCACATCAGTGCACCAGCGTCGCGAAAAGTCAAGATCATTCTGTCCAACTATTCTTCGAGAAATTTTTTTTTAAATAGGTCACGATTCAATCAATGATAAGTAAACCTCGTATTGAAAATAATTTTTGTGTTTTCAAAAAACTAGTTCACGCAAAAAAGATGGCATTATACTCAAATGTTTAGTAGGTGGTTGTGTCTGAATATGCTTACTATTTTTATGATTCTAGTTCATAACTTGATGATACATTGATTTGTATTAACTTTATTGACTAAAAAAGTCAAGAATTGAATGATGTGCAACGATTTTCGTAAATTCTCTTTGTGTCAACGTGATATTTTAGTCTTGAGTTTATCGTCGGATTTTTTACACAGAGTCACGTGTCTTATAGTTTTCTTAATTATTTCACGGACTTGAATTGTGGCTAAGTAATGTATTTTTGATGCTTAGCGCAGCGCAAAAGAATAACAGGGTTACAGGTCCTGGTAGTTTCCTTGTATCTAATGCTCGCGCCTATGAGACTGGTTGCTAGCATTTATACACAATATCTCACATAGAAATTTCAAAACCAAAGAGCATAGCGAATAATCCATGAATAATAGTCTGAGTTCCTTGAAATTGTTTTCGTAAGTATATTAAGATTATGTGGAAAATTAATTACTTCATGAACTATATCATGAACAGTTTCACGAGCTCGACGGGTAATCGTGTCTAGCATACTAGGAATCATGAATCGGTTAAAAAATCGATGAATAATACACTGTATTCCAGTGAAATTGATTACGTGCAAAGATTAAGATCAGGCAAATTATCGTAAATTTCATTACTTATATCTTGAAAGTGGAAGTTTTTTTTTAATTTGTGGACATTTCCACGCGCACGAATGGTGAATTGTAACTTATATGCTCGCAATCATAACCAGTTGACGAAGCAAGAATGGATCCATGAATTGTATTCCGAGTGTCGTGTAATGATTTGCGAGAAAATATCAAGACTTTGTTAATTTTGTGATCTAATTCACAACCACTAATACCAAATAAACATCAATATGTGATTAATCATGAATCAGTTAACGTCGTATATTCGGACCATAGACAATGTTTCTAGATTTGTGGTTAAAATTATGAGCCAACGATTGTCGAGTTCGCGAATTGTCGGCGTGGGAAAAAAGCATAGGCGGCGCGCCGCCGGTCTACCTTTCGGCGTCGGCGTTTGTTAAAATTTACCGGCGGCGGCGGCGTGGCGTGGCGGCGCACAGGTCTAATTCCACGAGCGTTTCCAAAAAATGTTCCTGTCTTCATTGAATTTTTAATTCAAATAAGTTAAAATATGTCTTATGAAAACAACGATCACTTGTTTTGTGATGATATTATTGACAACGCATATTGATTATGTTAACATGAACTTTTATGAAAAATACCGGGTCAAAGTCTCTCAAAAACCTCCTGAGCTCTTGATGGGGTATGGAAGTTATATAATTCTTCTAACTCATAGCGAAGGTTTCCGTTGTCCATATTTGCTCTATGCTGAGACTGCATGATTAATTTTAAATAATCATTTCATATATTTTTTCCTTCCTAATTTAAGCCTATTTTAACGATTTTATTCGTTTCATTCTTTGGAGTTGATCTGCTCAGTTTCTTCATTTCATGCATTTCATTCATATCATTCATTATTATTATTTACTGTTTTCAATTTATGTACTCATTTTTTCCAGTTCATGCATATTATTCAGTTTTTATTTAATTTTCATTATCTATTTTTTTAGTCATTCATTTTTCTCATTTCATCTAAATTATTAATGTGACATTCCACAAATGTCATAACTGTTTCAATATCGCTTATTTTTTCATTTTATTAATTGAATTCATTTTATTTTGGTTATTCTTTCTTTCTTCTTTTTATTCATTTTACCTATTCTATTTATTTTAATTTTATTGATTTTATTAATTTTATCAACATAATTTATTTTATTTCAAATCTTAAAAATTGAGAAATAATTAGGAAAAATTCATTGAATTTTGTGAAAAAAGGTGTCTGAAGTATTCAGAGGCTACGAAAAATGTTCGATGACATCAGTAGTGAACATTTAAGTTGTCAATGAATTTCAAAAATACTTTCTTCCATAAATTGTGGCCTGCATTAAATGTGACTATTAATGTATAAATATTTTTTTTTTTTTTTTTTTTTTCGAGAGTTGTCCTACTGGAGCTGTAGAGCTAGGTTCTCGGAAGGGCTCCCCGTCAGAATCACATACTACAATTTGCAGACGAGACAGGCAATGTCGCCCAATAAAACACTGCAATAGGCCAATTGTAGCGGGCCGTGATTCTGAATGTGATATTCATTGTACGGTTCAGGCATATGCGGGCGTAGGGAATCGCGTGTATCATCGCGAAGGGCTCGAACATTTGTACGTTAATGTGCTCGATCGCGTGTGCGTTTGTATGTCGCGTGTGCTAACGTGTAACTTCGCGTGCATAAATTCTATTTCATAACCGTGTGCCTTTCGCATATTCGCGTGTGTTCTAGAATAATCGCGCGCGGACCGTGAATCTGATACTTAATTTTTTGTGTACGGTTCAGATTCCAGAAGGAAGTGGGTTCTTCCATATCATTAGAGTTCCGAATCATGTCGTCGTAGAACGCGTGGTCTAGTGGATATGAGCTTTATTTTTTTTTTGATTGGTCCAACTGAATGTATAGACCTAAATTGCTAGAATGAAGGTTAAAGATTTCCGGACGTGACCGATTCATGATCGCGCATTTGCGGGTTGGCGTTTGAGATCGCGTTTGTAACTTCGTAAGTACTAAAACGTTCACACAATTGCCGCAGTGTTATCAAGTTTACGCGATCGCGGGCATAGGTGCGCGTAGATGATCGCGAAGGGCTTAAGCGTTCGTATGTTGACGTGTTTGTCGCGTGTATGTGACTTCGCATGTATAAATTCGATTTTGAAACCCTGCGGCGATTCATATATTCGCGGACCGTCATTCTGATCTTTAGTTTTCGGTGTACGGATCACATTCTGACAGGGAGAGAGTTACCCCATATCACTAGAGTTTCCGGTCATGTCGCCATGGAACGTTTTGTCTAGTGGATATGGTAGTTATTTTTCAATTTTATTATTTTTTAATAATTAACAAGGACCTAGATTGTTTGTACCGAGGATAGATACTTCCGGACGATCCCGATTCATGATGGCGCGAGCGTGGGAGTTTGTAGGTTGACACTTGAGATCGTGTTGGTAAGTTTATGAGTGCTGAGATTTTCACCTTATCACCGGGGTGTAATCATGTTTGCGAGTTCGTATGTTTCTTGCAAAATCGCGAGGGGCTCTAACGTTTGTGCGCTGACGTGATTTTGTAACGTATGTTCTTGAATGGTTGCGCGAACCGTGAGTTTGATATTAAATTTTCAGTGCGCGGTTTGAATTCTGGCAGAGTGGGATCGTTTATATCGATAGGGTTCCCGGTCATGTCGCCATGAGACGTGTTGTCTAATAGGTATGGGCGTATTTTCTTAAATGGTCCAGCTGAAGGCATGGACCTAGGCTTCTAGGATCAAGGATAGACTTTCGGACATGACCGATTCGTAATCGCGTGCACGATGGCATTTTTGTAGGTTCCCGCTGAGACCGCGTTTGAGAATGTGTGAGTGTTAAGACGTTCACTGTCACCATCTTTGTTGACCCAGCTGAAGGCGGGTGTAGAATGGCAGTATAGGACTCGAAAAGAAGAAATAAAAGACAATATATGAGAGACGTAATAGATTAGATAGGTACAAGATACAGCTGAAGTTATGATCATCACATGAGACATACATTAGTACTTCAAACACTACTAATACTTGAATAGCCAATCACCACACATAGCACATCCTTTCTCAATTATCTATTTGTTACTGGTTGATTGTTGGTTATGAGCTGGTGAATAGAGGAAAGGTATAGAACAGACAAAAGGCTCATATCAGCCCTCCCGGCCTCCCCGATACACCACTATCGAGGCGTATTGTAATCAACATCTTGAAGCGGGCTTCTTATATAAATCAAATCCTCAGTAGTCATTATGTTTGGTGGAATATTAACATGAGAACTAATTAACCTCTAGTAGTAGAACTTGGTGCAAATAAAAACTAAAAAGAGCGAAGGTCCTTATATTTAGATAACTCTATTGAATATATTGTGGCTTGATGATGTTTACAATACCGTCAATCCCATCAACCTGCGAGAGGGTATTAATGTATAAATATGTGCAAATATTAATGTATAATGTTTTTATGGAAGCGTTTTCGTGGGATTTTTATTTTTTTCTATTTTTGGAGCTGTTTGAGGGTTTGTCGTTTTTATATTACTAATCAACCGATTTCGACCATTTTCTTTATAATTATTCCAGAGAGCGAGTAAAGGCGCTATCACCTTGGCTCTATAGGCAGGGCAGGTCTAATAACCTCTGCCCCATCCCAGGAACTTAGAACCAAAGGAGTGACATTAACCCTCTTAGTCAAGTCACTCCCAACGATTTATCAAACCCCTATCAAATTGAAACGGTTGTGTACGGTTGTCCACGTTTCTTCCTTTTTCGTATATGAACCACAAACATTTATATTGATAAGCAAAATTGTAGGCGAATGTCTGCAATTTTCCAGGATCCCTACATGTATTGGCTGTGTATGTGTAGACTAGACTAGACATTATTTATTTTATTTCATGTATGATATTTATTTTATTCAATTCATTCTTTTAATTAATTTCATCCTAAATGGATTGTTTTTTAAATTGAATTAATCTTAAAAATTTTAATTTTATTAGCCTTATAAATTTTAATTTTACTAATCTACTAAACATTAATTTTATTAACCTTATTGATTTTTTCCAGTTTATACATTTTATTCAGTTTCTTCATTTCGTTAATCTAATTGATTCTGTTCAATTATTTATTTTATTCATTTCATCCAACCTGTTAGATTGAATCAAATTGATTTATTCTAATAATTTTATAACTTGTTTATATTATCTAATTTTTCACTCAATAAACTGAACTAATTTCATTTATTTATACTATTAATTTGATTTATATTATTCATTCTACTCATTTTATGAATTTAATAGCTTTTTATTACGTTTTACATGTCTTATAAAAGAAATGTATAGAATTCGCTCAAACTTTCAAGATTTTTTCCGAGGCCCGGAGGGCCGAGTCTTATATACCAATCGACTCAGCTCGACGATTTGGGACAATGTCTGTGTGTGTGTCTGTGTGTGTGTGTATGTAACGGACAAATTCTCATTCGTGTTTCTCAGCAATGGCTGAACCGATCTTATCCAAACCAATTTTAAATGAAAGAACTAAAAAACAGTATGAACGCTATTAATTTGTTTTTGATTCTGATGTTTAGTTTCCAAGATATGAATGTTTGAATGCGTAAAAATGGCGTTTTTTGCAGTTTTTTTGAATTATCTGCCGAAATTGACAATATAGATTAACAATTTATATGTTTTTAGACAGCTTCAACGAATACCTTTCGAACAAGCTATAGATTGTTGAAATCGGACTATTATCAAAAGAGATATTTAACATTAAATGCGGACGAAAGATTTTTATCATTTCCCATTGCCAGAAATATGACCAAAACCATGTAATCTATTTTTAACGCTAAAACGGCTTATTCTAGTTCAATAGTATCTTCGGTGAATTTAATAGAGGCAATATGCCCTTTTTTTTTTGGTATTGTGCTTTTGCTGATTAATCCCCCTATGAGTGAGATATTTTCACAAATTTTCTTGGAAGTGATTATATCGAAATGATGCCTTCAGCAAATTTGTAGCTCTTACTTTTGCGAATAACTTTACTGAAGACTTCACATATCTATTTTCAATACTTTAAAAGTTATGGCTTGTTGTTTGTGGATTACTCTTTGTCGCCTATTTATTGTTCAATATAGTAATAATCCATTGAAATAAGCCAAACATTATTTCGATAAAACGAATTTTGTATTTTTATTTCATTTTTCTATCTACAATCGCTAGAAATAATCACCGAACACTTCCAAGTTGTCTGGAAGGAACTTGATAACTTATCAGCGCAAAAATGTTCATTTGTGCGAACCTTCTGACTGCAATTTTTCTAACTCATGACCATCGGATCGATCTGAAACATATCGGAAAATGAAAAGCGAAATAAATAACTCCAACCAACGGCGTTGCCAAGAGAAGCTTTTGGGGTTTAACACCATACAAACCCTCCCCCCCCCCCACCACACCCACAAAAAAAATGGATTGAAGTTGAAAATTTATTGATGCACACTGATTTAATTCAATATTACAATAACAATTATCTGATCCGTACATTGATATCCTGTTGTTGTAAACATCATGAGGACTTTTGATAAATTGTCGGAATGGGGTCCTGATATGTAACTGATCTATTGGTCTTGATTTCACAGTTGTCAAATTGCATCAATATTAAAATCCTGCCTGAAAACATTCCAATAGAAAATTCCAGAGTTCTGTAATCAATCATAATCCTCAGATTTATTTTCAAATTGAGCTCGTTTTTGTAGAAATGTACTGTAATAAGGGTCTTTAGTTAATAGGAAGCGAAGTTAAAATTGATTTAATGTCTATGAAACATAGAACTGCGCACCAAAAAAATGTATAACTTTTGACAATGGAGAAGACCTTTATGTCCTAGCCCAGTACACGTGCTATTGGTAGGGTCCAATCTACTACACGGGGTGCACTGGGGGCGTGTCGGACTCAAATGGTGACCAGCCATTAATACCGACTAAACTCCAATGGGCTCCGCCATCTATCCTCAGGAACTACCTTTCGGCATTACTTCTGGGGGATGGCTGTACTTAGCGTACGCTCTCACTCGTGCCTTACATTCTCGCACACTCGCTCCCATCTCGGCATGGGTAGACCATACCTCCGTCTATCATCCGCCAACTCACTCACTCTAACTCCTCGCCTGCTGCTCGGCGCTCCATGCTCTCTGCAGCCGGCAGGCAATCTGAGTGGTAGCAGTCGAAGCGGGGACATACGAATAGTACGTGCTCCGCAGTTTCGTCGACACCTGGGCAGTCTGGGCAGACTGGGGCCTCAGCGTGCCCAAACCTGTGGAGGTACTGTCGGAAACAGCCATGGCCTGACAGGAATTGTGTCAGATGGAAGTGAACTTCCCCATGGGGTCTTCCCACCCAGCTAGATATGTTAGGTATCAGCCGGTGGGTCCACCTACCTCTCGACGAGTTGTTCCATTCGCGTTGCCATCTGGCGACCGAGGTCACCCTGGCACGCTCACGGACTCCCCTATTGCCACGCAATTCGAAACAATCTTCGTCTTCCCGGATGACCAGCCCGACTGGCATCATACCCGCTATCACGCAGGATGCATCATGTGATACCGTGCGGTAGGCAGATATCACTCTGAGACACATCAAGCGATAGGTGCTCTCCAATTTGCGACGGTAACCGGTTACTCCCAGTGCCCTCGCCCAGGACGGTCCACCGTACCTAAGGATAGATACGGCGACACCGGCCAGTAGCCTGCGTCTACTGGCGCACACCTTGGAGCTGTTGGACATCATCCACGATAATGCCGCGACAGCCACCGAAGCCTTCTTGCACGCATAGTCGACATGGCTGCCGAAGGTCAGCTTGTCGTCTATGATGGCCCCAAGAATCTTCAGACTCCGCTTAGAAGTTATCTCGACTTCTCCTGCTTGAATAACTGCTTGTTGTACCGACTTGCGGTTATTGACAACAACCACCTCCGTCTTGTGATGGGCGAGCTCTAGGCCTCTCGCGCTCATCCATTCCGCCACTATGCTTATCGCCTGTGCCGCCGTTAGTTCTACCTCGGAGATTGACTCCCCGTAGACCGCCAGGGTGACATCATCGGCAAAACCGACGATTTTCACACCCGGAGGGAACTTTAGTCTCAGAACCCCGTCATACATAAGGTTCCATAGTACCGGGCCCAGGATTGAACCTTGCGGAACTCCTGCAGTAATAAGAACACTTTGCTGACTGGCATCGGTCTCGTATAATAGTACACGGTTCTGGAAGTAGCTTTCCAAGATCCGGTACAGGCCCACAGGTGTAACGAGAGCGCGATGGCATCCCAGCTTGCGCTGTTGAATGCGTTCTTCACGTCAAGTGTCACTAACGCGCAATATCGAATGCCCCGCCTCTTCCGTTGGATCGCTATCTCGGCAGTCCTTACCACTGAGTTGATAGCGTCCACCGTGGACTTCCCCTTTCGAAAGCCGAACTGATTACTTGACAGGCCTGCCTGCGTACCTTCTGCGTATGGAGTTAGCCTGTTCAGGATAATCCGCTCAAGCAATTTGCCCGTCGTGTCAATCAGACAGATTGGTCTGTACGCCGATGGGTCACCAGGCGGCTTCCCGGCCTTCGGCAACAGTACCAGCTTCTGCCTTTTCCATCTATCCGGAAAACGGCACTCGTCAAGGCATCTCTGCATAGCCAACCTGAACATGTTCGGATTCGACATGATTGCTGTCTTGAGAGCGCTGTTTGGAACTCCATCAGGCCCAAGAGCTTTATTCACCACTAAAGAATTAGCAACTGCAAGTAGCTCTTCGTTCGTCACCGGGGCCACCATGTCGTCCGTACCCACCGTGCCTTGCGGCGCTGGGGGCCAGGGACTTATGGTTCGGGACGGGAAGAGTACTTCGATAATTCTCGCCAACCGTTCTGGCGACCGTTCAGGAGGTGAGGAGCCCCCTTTGGTCTTTGCCATCACGATCCTGTAGGCATCGCCCCACGGATTCACGTTGGCCTCCTCGCACAATTTGTCAAAACACGCTCTCTTGCTGCGCTTGATGGCCTTGTTAAGGGCCGATTTCGCAGCACGAAACACTTCACGTCGTTCCACTCTAACCTCCTCAGTGCAGGCTCGCTGCATCCTACGTCTAGCTTGTAGGCAAGCTGACCGTAGGGCTGCGATCTCTGCACTCCACCAATATACCGAGCGTCTGCCATTTCTTGGCAGGGTCTTCCTCGGCATAGTGGCGTCGCACGCGCGTGATAGAACAGCTACCAGCGCATCTCCGCTTAGACTGTCGGTATTGGCCTCCAGTCCCAGGACCGCGGTGAAAACTTCGCTGTCGAAGTGATTGGCCTTCCACCCGCGTACCTGACAGGGATTACCCACCCAGCCATGGAATCGTAGTCTGGACAAATGAGAAAAGCACAATTGCACCACTAGGTGAATTAAAACAGGTTTTTATTTTGGGAATGTGTCGAGTTGAGACGAAAACGTAATATGATTAATATCGAGGATAACACTTTCCGAATGTAGAGAGAAATTTATGAAAAATGACGATTTCCATTCGACTCTAGCAGGTCCTGATCGATTTTGATGAGAATTTGATTTTTGTTGTATGACCAATTATATGTATAGGTCAAATGTTCAAAAACAGTAATTTAAGGTCAAGATAACATCATTTTGAAACCGCCAATTTCGAAGGTTTAGTATCTTCGATGAGTTTTACAAACGTTAAACAGCGCATCATTTGATAAAATAATTTTGGCGGTATATCGTCCAAGAAGTATTTATGGTGAATTTTCTCAGGTTAATATTCATGACTACAATAAAGTCTCAACAAATTCGCTAAAAACACGAACTCTGTTACTATTTTCTGAAAAATTAATTCTGCATAATTTTAAAACTTCAAAAATTACGGTTTCGGAATTATGCCGTAAAATTGGTATTGTAAAAAAACGTATGGGCGATACTTCAATGCTGATAGGTGGGACCGAAAAAGTAAACAATCGTCAAAGGGGCGATACTATCATTATTTCAATTTCAATAGCAAACACAAATTTTAATTTAATAATTTCAAATACTTCATGAAGTTTTGGGTTTCGATCACTGAATCATGCGATCTAGGATGTAAAAAACACAATAGTTCTTAAATAGGAAATAAAACCAAGTCTGGAAATATTCACTGTTGATTTTCTTTGAATGGTGTCACTGCTAGTATCGTTTTTTTTTCAGAAAAAGCGTTGATTTTTAGGTCTCAGTCGCGTTGGAAATTTGAGTAAAGTATAAACTTCATTTCGATTCAAAAAAATCGATTTTTTGGCTCAGTACAATATACTATATATGACCCCTTTAGGAAAATTCAGTTTTCCCACCACAATGCATTGATTGAGGAATTTAGATATTTTATTAACAGAGCATTAGCAATAATTCGTTTGTATGTCTATTTTATGGGCCATTTTTTCGCTTTCCCATTGATTTGGTTTGAGATTTCTAGCACTGATGTTGTCCTATGCTGACTTGAGCGATTCTCTGAGTCCTGCCACAATCCTATGTAGCATGCGTTATCACAAACATCGCGAAGCATCAAGTTCTAAATGTTCTCAAACGATATAATATCCGAAGAGAGTGATAAGAGTCATAAGAAATGTCTCATCACACTGTTAGGTGGATTAAAGGCGTTTTTGATTTAATAATTTCTAAATTTCATTCGTTTTATTGATTTAATTTAATTTATTCAGTTTGTTCGAGGTATTCTTCGTGCAGAACTGTGGGATACCTCTAGTTAGGCGCCTACTTCGCATGAGTTTTACAAACTAATAAATGATCCAACAGTGAAGTAAGAAATATCTCATCTCACTGTTCGGTGGATAAAGTCGATTTTTACTTTGTAAATCTCAATGAAAAAGTGTCAAAATTATTGTTCATCAATTATCATCAGAATCGGACGGAGTTTTAAATAATATCTTGCTTAAATTTTTACATATATGAATAAACATAATTTTTATCAACATTAAATCAAACTGTATCTGGTTAAATTATCGTTTGCTCAACCTTTTGTAGATAAATCGATTCTGTATCCCACCCCAAATAAAATAAAATCTGTTTGAATAAATCACATGTGATGTGATATTAAGCCATAATCATTTCAATGCTTTTCTAGTGGATGCCGGTAGACTTACGGTAGCCTCGAAATACTTTATCATAAAACGTTTACAAAATTCCTGTAACCAAAAAAAAACTGTTTGAAGCAGTCACATGGGCAAAAAAATTGAACCATGACGAAAACAAAATAATGCGTGAACTACACTGATTAGTGATGTTATTTTTGCTTATTAATTTACGTCAAAAATAAATTCAACGTTTCAAAGTTATTCAAAATCATCTTATTTGAATTGTTAAGATATATCAACCATTTTAAAGCATCCTAATGAGATGGAAATTAACTCTTTTGTGTATCGAACATAAATGCGGCGTACCAAAATTAACAAAAAAATTAAGAACCTAGTGCAAAATAATTATTTTTTGCCCCCTAACGAGTGGCGTACCATTATTTTTGAGCCACCCTAATGAGAGGGGATTTTTTTTCTAACATCCCCATAGATAATCCTCCTGATTTTCCCACCGACTAAATCAGCTTCCGTCGGCACAATCGGCCGACTATGCCACCAATTAATCGGTCGATTGTTGCACCGACTTTTATGGGGGTTTAACAAGCGATTAAATATGACTGACGCAATCTGTTGAAATGGGTCTATTTCAACCAATTAAATCGATCGATTAGTTGGTAGTTTCAAACTGGAACCAGATTCACACAGATTAAATCTGGCGATTAATATGGTCACCGAGGAAACCCAACATAGTCGGTTAATTTATCTGTAGACCTGTAAGCACCCGATTTTGTCGATCGAATGGGAAATTTATGAACTGTCTAATTTTCTATGGGATGTTTTAACATTAAAAACAATTCAAAAATTTTATGAGCGTTTACATCAAAATAATTATTTTTGAGTCACTCTAATGAGCGCGAATTTCTTGTTTTACATGTTTTAATATCAAAAACTTTTAAAATCATTTATGAACCGTTTCGACAAAAAACTATCTTTGAGCCACCCTAATGAGCAGTAAAAGTTTATTTTTGATTATTTTGATATCAAAAACGTTCAATTTGAACGTATCAAAATTATATAAAACCGTCCTACTTGTCTATTTTAGACAATTTATGCGTTACGTAATTTGCATACATGTCAAAATACATGGACACAGTGGGAAATAGGGTGGATAACGCAGACACACATACATACGCACATACACCTACACACGCATAGAGAGAGACATACCACCGAAGGCAGCAGCTATTATTCAGCTATATATTTGGTCAAAGCCAATGACGCAACAAGGCAAGCATGGCTCCTCAAGAAGGTGAGAGAGGACCCGTAGCGGAGGGATTTGGGGGAAAACGTTGTAAGAATTAGGCTATCTTAAAAGGTGAGATGCTCTTCGAGTTGCAGGAGGATCCCACGTTAATCGACTATGCAGGGAAGTATTAGAAGAGGCACTTAGTTAAAACTTTAAGCCCAGAGACGGGGATTGTGTGCAAGGACCTAGATAAGATAACGTCGTAAGACGAGCTGAGAAGTACACTGAAGCAGCAGTGCAACCTGGACGAGGAGCACATGATCCACATCCGGCTAAAGAAGGAGTACGGACAAACTTAGCGATAATTCATTTACCGATAACCGATAAGGCGCTGGAGGTAGGTAAAGTTACGGTTGAATCGTTGAGATGCCCATTGATAGCCGAACCACGAGTGTATAAACAAGCGGAGAAACTCTTCAAGTGTTTTGGATTTGGACAGCGGCTTGCAAAGGCCCGGATCGATCCAAGAGATGCTGAAAATGCTGGAAGACGAGAGACATTAGATGGGTGGCTTCAAATGCCCTGCCTACAAGAGGGTGACTGTAGGCCAACGGTAGTGGAGATAATCCAGATCAATATGAATCACTGTGACACCGTACGGCAACTGTTGTGGCAGTCTACGACACAAACTATGTGTGACGTCGCTTTGATTGCATAGTCGTATCAAGTCCCCCTTGATAACGGTAACTGGGTGGCGGATAGATCAGGAATAGCTGCGATACACGTTATGGACAGATTCCCCGTTCAAGAAGTGGTAGAACCCTCATACAAAAGCTTCGTGATCGCCAAAATCAACTGCGTCTTCGTGTGAAGCTGTTACGCTTCTCCAAGGTGGATAGTGGAGAATTTCAGCCTAATACTGGAGCAGTTAACTGAGCAGTTGATCGGCCGTAAGCCTGTAGTCATTGGTGGTGACTTCAATGTCTGGGCTGTGGAATGGGGCAGTAGGGTAACCAACGCAAGAGTGTATTTTGTGCAGGAACCTCTAGCGAAGTTAGACGTACGATTATGCAATCAAAGTTCCGTTAGTACATTTCGGAGAGACGTGAGTGAGTCTATCATCTGTAGTCTATTCTGTAGTCCTTCACTGATGAGGAACATGGTTCGGTGAGTATACGAGACGTATAAGCATAGCGACCACTAGGCGAATCGCTACCGTATCGGTCAACGGAACCCAACTGCAGCACGGAGAAGAATGACCTGCTAGCGAAAGTGGAAGATGAAAGCTTTCAACAAAGACCTCCTCGTTGAGGAATTTTGGCCGGACGGCGGGACATCGAACGTGGATGCAGTTGATCTAACAAGAAGAATTGTGACGCTACAATGCCGCGAAAACTGGAACCACGCAATAGGCGGCGTCCAGCTTACTGTTGGAACGAGACGCCTAGTACGTTACGCGCTGCTTGCCTCGGAGTCAGAAGGCGAGCTCTGAGAGCTGTATCGAAGTCAGATAGAGAGGAGCGCAAGACAGCAGCGTTTCGGAAAGCTAGGCACGGTTGAAAACGGGAGATCAAGCTTAGCAAGCCAGATTTCCACAAGGAGTTGAAGTAGACGCCAATCCCTGGGGCGACGCGCACCGAGTAGTGTTAGGGAAAATGAGGGGTCCGTCGTCGTTGAGGGTCTCCTTCCGCAGCACGATACTACTACCGGGCCACCGATGTCGTACGATGAAGAAGAAGGAGCAAACACGGACGATCGGCAAGTGTCTAACGGGGAGCTCACAGAAGCATCGAAGCGCCTGAAATCAAAGCATCAAGTTCGGTCCGGATTTAATACCAAACGTGGTGCTGAAAGCTGCGATCCTGGCATATCCGAAATGTCTAGATAAAGACTACTTTCCCGAAAAGTGGAAGATCCAGAACCTGGTGTTGCTGCCAAAGCCAGGCGATCCGACCTCGTGTAGGCCCATATGTCTGCTGGATACACTCGGAAAACTGGAAAGAATCATCCTTAACAGACTGACAAAATGTACGGAAGGGGGAGCGCGGACTATGTTGACATTTCATCGACGTTATTGCTGCCAGAACCTTTCAAAGATCGAACATTGACTCTGACCATTATCTGGTGGTGTGTGAGAGAACCATGCGACTGAACATACAGAGACGCTGTCGAGTGATGATGTTGGCGAGGAATATGCCCGAAAGATCGATGAATGAATCGAAAATCGGTCAACATAAGATAACCTAAACGAAGCGTGACAGTAAGTCCACGAGACGGTCGGTCCAAAAACGGCCGAAAATTTGGGGCCACACATGGAAAGCGGTAGGAAACGTCAATTCGATGCCATGAAAAACCATATCATAAGCCGAATGCTTGTAGCGGCTAGAAGTCAGAATAGAGAGCGATGTGGCGGGCTATGGTTAACAGATCAAAAACTTCATCGGCGTGGGTACCTTGGAAAGGTACTCGGTGAGACAGACAGTGCTGCTGCCAAATCAGGCTAAAACAATGGTGGAATGTTGTGTTTCTTGTATAACGGAGGCTCTTTTTGGCAAGCACTCGGTCATTATTTATGGTAGAGTAAAAATGGATGACTTTAAGCCACACGATCAAATTGCCTATCAAGAATTTTTTTTGTCCAAATTTATCCATCTGAGTCGAATTTGCGAGGTCATTATCATCTTCACCAATGACTTTCGTATACAATGTCGGCCCAGGAAGCGTTCTGATATCCTCTTTCTTGCAGGTCTCATCATCCATCTAATTACATGGACGCTTTAGTTGTAAAATCCGTTTATATAACCTCCGGGCCGAGGTTTAACCCTGGATTATTGCTCAGAACTTTGTTTCACTGTTATACAAGCGTCGGAAGTCTCTTTCTTGAAGATTTTTGATACAACCGCGTGTTTTAAATAGTCGAATAAGTTTTCAAATATGAAGCAGGAAATGTTCGTGTTCGTTTGATGTGTTTGCTGTAAACCGACTTTCCACTAGTCACAGTTGATAGACCTTTGGAAAGCATACTACCATCAGCATGCAGACCCAAAGCTTTAAAAACCCACCACCAGATGTCATCGACAGAAAGGGGGTGGCGATCAATCTGATTGGGTAGCTCACGTGAAGTTATATTCCGGGGAATGACCGAGTGTGCTCTAGCTCGCTTCGACCAACTTATCACGGGAAAGGCCTAAGTTACCTAGAAAGCGTAGAATAGTGAAGTTGGCGAAAAGAGCAGCTATTGAAGCTAAAAAAGCTAAGTTTCTATCCAGAGAAGAACAAGTGGACAACAGGTAAAGTCCCAAGATAACGTCATCCTCCATAAAAAATCCGAATAGCCCGTCAGGTCACTAAACCATTCGTGTTCTGTTACCTACACTGCCGCTAGAAGCATAATTGTCCCATGTGTATAGGGATTCCCATAGCACATGGGACAGTTATGCTTCTAGCGGCAGTACAGGACCCCGCAGTTTTTGCTAAAAACTTATAGGACGCGCAGTACGTTGGCGGTACGCTAAGCCGCAACCATCCTTGGTGTAACCCAACGACACCGAAGATCGCCAACCTTTCATCGATTCCAGTCCAGCGGACGGCAAAGGCCGCAGACGCGGCGGAAAGGGGAACGGGAGTTCACCAGTAGGAGAATCAGGTGATGAAGCAGCGAAATAAAGGTCAGATAGAATTAAGAAGTGGAAAGTGAAAGAGCTAGAATAAAAGTTTGTGAATATGAGGAGAATAAAAGTAGTTTGCATCGAAAAATCAGGCATTTCCTTGCTACCCACAAGAAGCGTGCCGACCCTGACGTATTTGTTTCAGGGAGTCTCAGCAATGCTTACGGATAGGGCTGGCCGACACTTACAGTTTACATGTCGCTTTTCATTCGTTGAACCAATTGTCTACAATTGTCTCAGCCTTTTTCGCCACAATTTTACGAATTGCTTTCTAAAGTTTCTAACATTTTTATTGGGCATCTACTGCCCATGATCGCAAATCAGTCCCATAAAGATAGGAAATCCCATAGAAAACGGGACAAATTTGCATCATGGGCTGTGTACGCATCTTTTAAAAATGTGATATTTTGAAAAAATGAAGCAATCCGTTACGTAATTGGGACGAGGTGAGTGGAAGAAGAATTGCGTTTGAAGTGGTTGGATTTGTTCATATGCCTTATCTTTAAAAATAACTATCTAGGCCTAACAATCCTTAAGACTGCCAACAGTGTTCTCTCCCGTGTTCGGTTTAGTAGACTGCGTCCGTCTCATGAATTGATTGTCAGCGAACACCAGGGGTTTTCGATAAGGCCGATTAATTTCGTTTACTTGGACTCTACGACAAATTCTGGATGAACTCCGGGAATACAACTACAACTACAAACAAAATGTAGGAGACAATTCCTGCACATAACAAAACTAATTAAACTGATTTATATGTCAACAGATAATTCAGTGTTTCTAATTATACAGCTTGTTAATAAAATTGGCAGCACGGCTAAGAAGGAAAAACCGTTGTTCCACCAAGGAACGCTAAATAACAAAAACACTGCTGCTGGCGCATGAGTTTCTTCTACGCATTGCGTTGGCTCCTCTTCCGCCTCTACCCGTATCGCTTCAGGGGAGTACTTTGTACTCGCACGGGCCAACACGGGCCATATCGCGCAAGCGATTGGGAGACTTGTTTTGACTCTGCCCGATTGCAAATCGCACATTCTCGCGCCTGTTTACCGTCCATCACCACGTACTAAACGGCGATCGGCGGCAATTGACAGCATGTGTGTTACATCAGCGAGCGAACGAACCAAATATAGTACGAAACCTGCTGAGAGAGAGACAACTGAGAAGATGCCACACGTCGGTCAGTGTTTCGCAACTGACCGGAGGGTATACAAATTAGACGATCTTCTGTCTAGCGGCGGGGCCGTCAGCTGACGGGTACATTCGGGTGCCACGACATTGACCGTGCAGTGCAGCAGTCTGCGCTTCTACTCGTCTCGTTTGTTTGTGAATTGCTCGGGGTAATTTCCGGTCCAATCAAAAGCGATCTAACAATAAGTAGTGTCCTGCCGTGCAGCGTCCGATACTGAACAAGTTGAAAACACGATCTATATTTCGCTAGACTGTGCTGTTAATAGTATCTCTCCATCTGGATTATTTTCGGTAAACGATTGCAGGCAATGTGTTCACATTTGATTCACATTTTGCTATTTCCTTTTGGTTGTTGGTGGTTTAGACACAGTGTGCATTTCATTCATTCGATGATCAACTTCCGTCCAAAAACGCTCATCGCGAATGAAGCGGCGTGGAAATTTCATCACTCAACTTGTCCGACCTCTATTATCTAACAGTTCACACTTTGATTGCCTCTTGAATATATATATATTTAGTTAGAAATCCAAAATATCAACAAACCCACCTCCGACATCGTGTGCGATCTCAGGCAATCTCGTGCGCTGGTGAATATGGTTCCTGGCTCAACTGCACTGCTTTAGATTACTGATGGGGATGGCCGATGATCAGTCATCGCTACCCTGCCGGTGTCGATTGTTTTCGGATGATCACTACCTGGATGTAACTGGTGACTACTACCTCCTGATGCTGCTGTTGTTGTTGTTATTACTGTTACTTTTGTTGCTATTGTTACTGCTACTGTCGAGCACCGCTGGTGGTTCTGCTGACTGGTCCTCCGTTGGCTGATAGGAAGGAGGTACACATTCCTTAAAAGGAAAGAAACAGAGAAAGAAAAAGAAAAATAATAAATCGACAACGTAAAGCACAAGGTGAAACCCACGGTTTGGGTTGTTTTCAATCTGGTGTTTTGGTTTTTTGGATAGAGACTGCCCGGTATGATCACGGTGGTTATCAATTATTGCTGAAAACTGGGGTTTCGGTTGTCTAGCCAAATTTGATTATTTAGGTGTTAAGTGGATGAATCAGGTTTTTTTTACCTTTTTGACCGGCAGAGGTCGAATGGTAAGTAGGACGTGATTATGATGTAATTGGACGGACAGAATGGGTCGGTGCACTATTCGAACTTCGTCGTCCTCTTCAAGACCATTGCCTAATTATCTAGAAACGAGTTTCGGAGCGAGTCGCTTTTTCTTGATTTTTGACCACCTAGCAGGTGGTCATCGTCGGTAGTGGCGTTAAAGCTACTTATTGTAAACACCTTGAGGAGTGTTTTAGTAGACAGTAGTCGTAAACGATCTTTACGACCGGTACATTTTTTTTTTTTTTATTTCCTTTAATTTACTGCTATTTTCATAATTTTCCTATAAGCTCTCTGAGCTTGTAGTCGGTCATAAGTAAACTGACGAAATCTGACAAAAAGCAGTACACCCATCGAACTGTGTGCATGAGCGTTTGAAAGGTGTGCGGATTTTTTTGTTAGAATTAGTCAGCTTAATTGCTCATGATAATGCGCTAAATTTTAACTATTTAGTGAATGGTACAGCCTTGTTTACTTTATTTGAAATATACTACTCTTAATCAATTACTATCTCCGGTACAGCACGACAACGTAACGTCAAAATCATTCTATGGAGACGTTCATATGAAAAGTATTCAACTTATCCTGACGGGACGGTGTCATGAATTTCTACTCTATTGACGGAAGCTGGTGTGTCATGTGAATCGTACTTAAGACTTTTTTTGTTTTACAACCGCAGCTGTAGATGTTCTGCCAGATCCGGATGGTCTAGCGAATAGTCGAAAACTAATTTGGACTTAAAGGATGGTTTTTGTTTTAGTGTTTCGGATTCTCCTCGTCAGTAACTAGCACCAACTGGACTTGCAGGGAAATTCGTGCCGTGCCAAACTTTTAGGCATATTTAAAAATATTTCGGGTCTAGTAAAAAAGGTAACCGACCTGTGAATCGTGTGGTAAAGTGGTAAAGTTCAAGTGCATTGATTAATAAACCTTTTTTCAATCGTCAATCTAAAAGCAGAAGACCTGCACTGCCGTTATAAGCTTAGTATTGTCCCATGTTCTATGGGATTCCCTATATCCATGTGACAATTATGCGTAGAACGACAGTGCACATGTCATAACCTACGTCGCTTGTGTGTGTTTTCTTCTTTCATTCTCTCGTGTTCGGCAGAAAACAATTACAACAGAACCAAGTTTTGCTTCACAAACGTATAACATCATATATATGGTTAATGGGTAATTTTAATTTTCCCCGAACAATGATTTGCATTGTTGAAAGCTTTTGTATGACAACATGCGATACACGTTTTGAAAAGCTACAAAAAGCGGCCGCATTAATTTGAAATTAAGAGCCTTTATTTGTAATCTTTCCACAAAGAATTCTAATTGCCATTGTCATTTTTAAATGCGATTGTATCCATTTTTTTCAGTTAACAATAATCCTTTCATTGTCGGAGTGAACCGAATGTGTTCATTTGTTTGTTGAAAGCAAATTTGTCGCATTTAACGTTAGTGGGTTGCGGTAGAATCGACGATGACTGGATGTGTGCCAGGAAACGTATCATGCGCCGCACGAGGGATAATAATTGGTGGGTTCTATACAAACCGTGAGCACTGAATCTTTTAGAAATTGGAAAGAATGCATAATAAAAAAAATCGACTAAACCATTCAGTTGCAACAATTAGATCTTCTAATGCAGTGGTTCTCAACCTTTTTTGTACCACGGACACCTTAGAAATCACCATGGAGTGCGCGGACCCCCACGGATAAACATCGATTTTGTTGCCATCAAAATGTTATTTTCAGTTTGTTAGGAAGCAAGATCTGAAACTTCAATATACACTCGGAAAATATATTTTTGTTCGCGGATCCCCAGCAACGACTTCGCCGCCCCCTAGGGGTCCGCGGACCCCAGGTTGAGAATCACTGTTCCAATGGATTCTAAGTTAATTTTTAATATTTCACAAAAAAAAACTACTAGGATAGAGTATTGTCATATAGCGGCGATGTTGACTATCCTTGGTGTATCATATCATTATGGTAAGGTGGGGCAAATCCGACCGTTGGGTTGTTATCGAAAGTCGGAAGCAATAGGCGATCTAATATCTATGTTGTTGTGTAGAGCATCGAAAATAATCGTAATGGTGGTATGACAGCACTTTATTAGTCTACATTGCTCAAACGACAAAAAATGTGTTTTTACAATTTTTTATTTGATTTTTGTGCATCATTTACTACAAGATATTTCTGATTGTTAAAGTGATAGCATAAAAAATGTAAGTGGATTTAAATTCTTTGATTGAAGTCCTACAAAGTGCATAGATGAATTAAGTCCAACATTTTTCATATTTTTTTTAATTGCATCGTAATGAAATATGACGTGGTGGGGCAAATTCGACCGCTTTTTTGTTAAGAAAATGTCTATTTATCAAACTGAAATATATTTTTATTGTTATTATTTATTATTTTTTTGCACGATAATTCATAATTACAAAGGAAAGACACAAAAACGTTATGAAAATAGTATTCGTCGAGCAATTGTTCCGATTCAAATGGGAATATCTTTACGTGCTATTGCTCGTGATTTTGACATTCCAAGATTGATATTGAATTCCATTTTCTTCATATTACAATTGATCGGTGTTAAGTCAGACCGGACTAAGTGACAAAATATTCATTTCGAGAAAAACGAGTTTAAAGTTTGCATCGCAGCATCCTTTACATTATGATTGGAAGTTAATTTTTGCCATAATTCTTGTTTATTGTCACATATTTCAAATCTGGCAAAAGTCGAATGTAACTGACGAAATTCTTTATCCAGTGTTATCATTATCTCATTTTTTGATGTTTTGCAACTTAGTCCGGTCTGACTTAACACCGACCAATTCAATAACACAACATTCATTGATTTAGCATAGAAAATCCATAAAATTTGGGTAATATCTGTACTAAATCAATAGAAAACATAGGCGGTCGGGTTTACCCCACCATTTTTGAAAACAACAAAAATGATCTTTTTCATAAAAATGTTGTATCTCAAAATTTTCCCAAGATTCATATAAAGTGCTATACATAGAAAGTTGCCCAGATGTCTAACCTTTAATTTGGTTTATAAAACAACTTGATCCTATGTAAAATGAGCATTTTACAACCAAAACCATTTACTAGGTCGGATTTGCCCCACCTTACCCTATGCTTTATTTCTCCCTAAGAAGAAAATCGGATTAAATTATTTTGGAATTTACGAACAGGAGGGCACGATGACCGTACAATTCATTGCTGTTACTCCGTAATGAATCAGCGAAATTGCACTGAGAATCAACAAAAGTAGCCTATGAGTAACTATTAGGGTTCCCCCACATCCCCTCCCCTCCTCCCTTCAGGTTTGACCCGCCCATCCGGGTTTAACCTCATTTCTCCGGGCCTAGTGAGACGACAAATTCTATGGCTGGTTTCAAACGAGTTTTTTCGGTATTATGGCACTTTCTCGCCCCTTTCCCTCTCTTTCTACTGTTAGCTGTCGTGCAGTGCAATGTTCGTTCAGCTTATCCTACACAGCGAGAGTGGCTAGTGCTTTTGGATTCTTTACGGTTAGCCGGGGCAGTGAAATTCTACATCTATCTAAACCGACAAAACTGTTCATAAAGGCGAAAAAATTACAGCTTAAGATGAACGGCACAGAACAGTGGTTTACGTGACGTTTTGTTAAAATAAAGCACACAGCGATGAATTTGCGTCAACTTGGCAATTCTCCAATCAATGATAAATTGATACACCGACGAATGACAAAAAGAATGAAAGACTTAATGTTTGACTTTTTTAACCTCACCAGACAAAAAACTTTTACTTTTTCTGTTTACGGAGGCTTGGAAGGGATCTCCGAGCCTGCCTTCGCAGGTAGCTTTGTGATAAGTGGTAGCTCGCCTATTCCACAAGTTATCTGTGAACGTGTCATCGATAATGCTTCAATACCTTCGAGCTCTCCAGCTGAGTAGTGATATTGGCACATTTGTAACTAATTTGGAGACACCAGAATACAATGTTTGGAAGTAGGGAATCTCTCAAGTCACCAGATGCAGTCGACTTGATACTGCTTTCCGTCTTTGAAATCGCCATGGTCCAGTGGGCGAGATCGGCGAGATTTTTCCAGCCGGTAATATCAGCTGACGTTTCATCAGTGTTGCAAATTTTTTTTTATCGAAATGTTCGAAGATTAAGGACTAAGATTCACCAGCTGTTTCTGTCTATATACGAATTTGATAACGATATCTACGTCTTTACGGAAATCTGGTTCGATGACCGTATTCAATCTCAATTTTTGGAAGATTTTCGACTGTTGGTAGAGTTTGAGGTTATATATCGGCTTTCAGTCTGGAGAAAATGTCAAACACGGTTTATGTACCTTATATCCGACGTTTCGGCGACACCGTGTTTGACATTTTCTCCAGACTGAAAGCCGATATATAACCTCAAACTAGTTTATTTCTTGTGTGTATTATTGCAATACAAATAGTTTACGGTGACGGCAAAGATGATAAAGTACAAGATATCCCACTGTCAAATTACACGAACAAATCTTCAACATCATTTTAGTGTCTTTCGAGTTGTCATTGAACCAGCAGAACGCACTTGTACAACTTTCTTTCAGCGTGCAATTGCGCGAGCATGTCAGTTGCTTTTGGAAATGTGGTTCTTTTCGCACCGGAATGAGAGTGAGCAGAATGGCAAATGGAATGAAAAATTATCAATAGGACAACCAATGAAATCCTTTCGTACTTGATCGGAACTAAATTTGGAAAGCACTTATGAGGAATGATTATGATTTTCGTTTGGAGAACTGGTCGGTGTTAAGTCAGACCGGACTAAGTGACAAAATATTGATTTCGAGAAAAACGGGTTTAAAGTTTGAATCGCAGCATCCTCTACGTTATAATTGGAAATTATTTTTTGCAATAAATTTTGTTTATGGTTACGTATTTCAAATCTGGCAAAAGTCGAATGTAGCCGAAGAAATTCTTTATCCGGTGTTATCGTTATCTCATTTTTTTATGTTTTGCGACTTAGTCCGGTCTGACTTAACACCGACCAACTGTTTGTATCGTTCATGAAATATGCTAGCATATCGTTTGTAGTGAACATTTACAAAGGACATTAAATCCAAAAGGGCCAACCAGTTACTTCTTACTGTAATATTTACTAAAGGGCTACATATTTTGGAAGCAGCATATAATAATGGTTTCAAGGGAATAGGAAAAAATTCGGCATGTAGATCTTTCAGGAACTGACCGAACACTTCATCATTAAAAAAAAAACTACAAGGGGCAGCCCTATGGGGTTGCACGAACTGTAGACGTATGACTATACTACTTAATGTAAAATATTTATTTTCTTAGTACATTTATAGTAATAATAAATCAAATATATTTTTTACGTATGGTTTAATCACAACCAATCAACATCGAATATTACATGTTAAACCAAACCTTCTTGGTTATCAGGTCATTTCATTTGTAGTAGGTGATCGAATCCGATTAAAC
Organism: Topomyia yanbarensis; assembly: GCF_030247195.1. Lineage (NCBI taxonomy): Eukaryota > Metazoa > Arthropoda > Insecta > Diptera > Culicidae > Topomyia > Topomyia yanbarensis. Next base: position 175,779,982 of record NC_080670.1, on the reverse strand, counting down.
TTATTTAAGAAGATCTGAAGAAAGTACAGAAAACTGTGACCGAACTAATATCTGGAACTAAATCTTTATAGAATAAGATTAGCTTGTAAAACCTTTTCGATTGTGTGTGGTAAAAAAACCCGGACCAGTGAAGAAAAATCAAATTTTAGACAATATAATTTCATTTCATGTATAGACCAAGACCAGTGGTCTTAATCATATATCGAAACTATAAATATATAAGAATCGAAAACAATTTTATATATGCACAAGATGCGTTTTTGCAACGGTTTTTCAAGTGGCAGTGTATTCATTCATAAATAGGCTTTGTAGTATGTACCTATTAGTAGAATCAAAGTACTATAGGCTGAGTGGAAATGAATCACGTGATGGGGAAATGAATCAATGAATTGATCAAACGTAAATAATAAACTTTCGTTGTGCATTTTAGTAACAAATTAGATCTATCTACCAACACATTCGCCTCAAACATCAAACCCAAGCGCACAAAGCAAAATGAATCAACGCTGATGATGATGGGTAGAGCGAAAGAGACTACTAACACAAAACACAAAAGATAGCATAGTGTTTGAACGGCAAGCACAGTCGCATTCATTGGGTAGCGTACCTCCACAGGCAGTGTAACGGACTTCTAACTCAGCTACACTGGCTGTGAAAACACACAACGCAGTGACCTGCTTCATCTGCCGCTCAACAGGCAACTGAGCTGCACTGGCGAAATCCGTCCGTTTAAATAGTCGATGATGACGTCATTCATAGAAGCGTAGCGCGCTAGGTACACAAATCTGTCGTGCTGGACTAGGGAAGCGCTATCTTCTGTGTGTAAATGCGCGATATTTTGACTAGGTTGTTCATTATTTAAATTTTTAATGCCATGATCTCAAAAAATTGGAATCTCTTCTTAGAACTATTTCGGGGCGATATGCGCAAAAAAATTGAAAATTTATCGTGAGATGGCTGAATTATATGCGTTTAAAATTGGACCACTTTTCGTTACATACCATTTTTGTAGAATTTGCAACGTGCACCCCTATATCGAAAACAAAGACGTAGTCCTACGTCAAAATAATGCGAGTCCCGGCAGACTGACTCAGCTGGGTATAGGTCTCTCCAATCTGTATTGGCAGCCGCAGAATGAAAACGAGAATCGAAAAATATTTTTCAAACAGACTTTTTCAGTAAACTTTCTTCGGTCGCAACCCGTCATTCTTTATCGCTTAGCTAATGCGCATCAGAGGGACGTGCTCCTTTCTCTTTGATAAAGTCGTTTTATCTACCATTCTATTCGCTTTCACGACGGTGCGAACAGAACGATATTCACAAACGCGCCGGAGCGACGAAAAGAAGAAAATGACAGCACTCATATATGCGCGCGCTTTGCGATACTCTTTAGTAGTATAAGTATGTGAAATGGGTAGATGATTAGTTCTATGTGAACACGTTCGATGGCGTTGCTGAGCTGAAGACTGAATTTTGTCGAAGTGAACAGGGTCTGGTGACGGTGTAATGTTTCCCGCTTTCCAATGTCGAGCAGCTCTAGGTCAGAATTGCTATCGAACCAGGGGAGTTCCTGGTGGGTAGTAAAGGAAGTACGAAATAAAATTGCTTTACAAAAAAAAGTTCGCCATGATTCACTCATTCAACCGATGGTTTTCAAACCTTCAGGGAATAAAATAAAACATGTTATTAAACTTACCCATGTTCTTTTCATTCGATTTCATAGCCATATCTTAATACACGTACCTTTCACGGAAATAATTTTTCGCCTCTTTCAAATACCCTAATTTTGAGTAGCTCAACTAGGGTTGTCGACGAAGAAAATAGTAGGCGGGGAGTAATTCGAGACAGTTCGTATTTTTTCTAGCGTTATTTTTTCCCTGCATCATTTTGTGCTATTTTAGAAGTTTTCCACAATAAAAATTAGTTTCAAGTAAAATTCTGAAAACGTTTAAGTGTTGATACGCGAAAAAAAGTGGAAGTGTCTTTCGGGAAGAACTGAAGAACAATTCTGCAGGCAATCAGCTTCTGAAACGGAAGATCCCAGGATGGTGGGGTGAATCCCAGTATGAAACGGTCTAATTTGAAGAATTTCGAACACCAGATTTGTTGCCGGAACAATATAATCTCAAGATCATGAAGATTCGACAAAATTCATCCCTAAGAAGTGGCATCAAAAGCCTTTAAGCAAGGACGATTTTCACATTTTGGATACCGGTGAGATCGTTTCTAATTGTTTCTTTGCGTTTTCTTTTTATATAACGCTACTAAATATATGCAGAATTATATAATCCCCAGCTCCCTTTTTTCGCCTTTTTATATCTCCGTCATCTATGAAAACTGTTTCGGTTCCGAGCGTTTTCCATAAGTAGATGATAGGACTATTATGAAATAAAAACTACAAGGGGCAGCCCTATGGGGTTGCACGAACTGTAGACGTAGGACTATACTACTTAATGTAAAATATTTATTTTCTTAGTACTTAGTGTGTGGGAAAAAACATCCGGACCGGTGAAGAAAAATCAAATTTTAGACAATATAATCATATCTCATGTGTAGAACAAGCTTTCTAGTTGCTCTCAAACAGATCCTAAAAGTTCAAACACCCATGGATAACCCCAAGTTTGTAGATGTGTTTTGATGTCACAGGATTGTAAAATGGTTAATATTACGTCATGAAAATTCAATTCTTCCGTGACAATTTTTTTTGCCTGCAAAATGACCTGTGTGTATGCAAAGCTCATGATTTGTTGGGATATTAGCATTGATCGGAAAATGCTTTCCAACGCTGCGCATTGCATACATACAGGACATTTTGCAGGTCACCAGAAGCTGTTCATTTTAACACCGCCAGATGTTCATTTTACCCACTCGCTATAAACATGTCTTATTTTTGGACATGTTTAGAAATCAAGAATTATGTTTGAAAAAATGTGTTTATGACGAAGTATTTTTACCAGATATGTACAAAACATGTCTAACAAGAAACATAAGGTGATAGTAATATCTCATTCACTTATTAGTTAGAAAATAATGACTTTGCTTAACGCGTTCATTTTACCGCCAGTTCCCCTACCTACCAACACATTCGCCACAAACATTGAACCCAAGCGTACAATTGAAAATGAGTCAACGCTGATGATGATGGGTAGAACGAAAGAGACAACTAGTACCACCACTATTAGCGCATTTCACCAAAATTCTACGCGGCCTTTCCCGATTGAAAGGAACGGCCACGCTTAGCCCATCTGTCATAATATCGTGATTTTGCATAGCGAAGGGCTGAATGATAACACATAATTTTGTTCCAAAAAACAGCCCTGCGTTATGCAACACTTTGTGCAGGTTGATTATATCAGTTGTAAGTGGGGCCAAATTCACCAAGTTCCGTAAAATTCCTTTTAAATTATAGAATTGATAAAATTGCTTAGATGAGCTAAACTAATTAATCAAATCCTGTTTTAAAAACTGTCCTTGCGTTTAAACCAAAATGGGAAGCTTATTACTACCACTACATTACTTAATTTCAAGTGCAAATAGCAAATACATGTGCTAGGTAAACCAAAAATTTACTGGCAACATTACAGCGGCATTTAGGAAGCAGTTGGAGCGGTCGCCTGTTGGACGACACAGTGTAGCGTCCCTCCACAGCCAGTGTAACGGACTTCCAGCTCAGCTAGACTGGTTGTAAAAAACAGAGCGCAGTGATCTGCTTCGCCAGCCGTTCAACAGGGAACTGAGCGTGTCTGGCCAAGTCCGTTCTTTAAATAGTCGATGATGACGTCATTCATAGAAGCGTTGCGCGCTAGGTATACCAATCCGTCGTACAGGGCTTGGGAAGCGCTATCTTCTGTGTGTTAATGCGCGATATTTTGACAAGGTTGTATATTATTTAATTTTTTAATGCTATGATATCAAAAATCTTTGGGTTTATCTGTTGGAATCAATTCTTAGAAGTATTTCGGGACGACATGTGCAAAAAAATTTGAAAATTTATCGTGAGATGGCTGAATTATATGCGTTTAAAATTGGACCACTTTTCGTTACATACCATTTTTGTAGAATTTGCAGTGTGCACCCCCATATCGAAAACAAAGACGTAGTCCTACGTCAAAACGCTTGTAAGGACGTGGCCAGATGTGTGGAGTTGAGCGAGTCTACGTCATTGTAGATCGTTGCGAAGTCTGATATGACAGTGGATATGCTCAATTCTGCAACTCCATCTACGATTTGTGCAGGTGTTCGTGCTATGCTATGCTATGCTATGCTATATCTTAATACACGTACCTTTCACATAACACTGCTCATAAGGTCATGTACAACGTTTAGGTTAACTAAATAGTTTTTGTGTGGAAATTTATTCTTCCACTTGGAGGCATTCTTTCTACTTTGTATGTGTATTAGAGCATTGCAAAAAAAAAACTCTCATTTTCATGTTGTGACAAATGTTAAAGTAAACTCAGATACCAAATTTCACACCACTAAAATTTAGAAACATCATTTTTTTTTTTTCAAATTTAGTCTAAAAACCTCATTTTGTCATCAAATGCCCTAATACCCCAACTTTCCGTATTTTCCTTGAAATGAAACATTTACCATGTGATTCCTGAACATTTTTCAAACCGAAAATAGTAAACTTTCATGATAATTTATTGTTAAAAGGAGTTGATATGTGGTATTGAATGATAACATGTGGAATCGAGACTAAGTGTCAAAAAAACTAATGTATCTGAACTTTACCGATGGCAAATCTGTTTTTTTTTGTTGGTTAGGATTCTTAACGTTCATCAAGGTACATTTAATAAAATTTGGTTGAAGAATATATGCATGAGAAAATGAGAAAATTTAATATGAATGACGAAATACGCTAGAACCCCAATTTCTCGCATTCCGACAAAGGTTGCAAAAGTTCTCCGTCGGAGTAGGTTAGGTCCACCGTTGGGGACTAGACCGAGTAGTTCGCGATTGCCCAGATTGTCTTCGTACGGGAAGAGCACTAAGTCTCGACTCACAAGCAGCTTTCCGACTGCCATATAGAAATTGCCAGTCTGTGTGGATGTTCCAGAACTGGTGGTGTGTCGAGGAGTGGTACTGTAACCCTACTGAAAGAACTAACTACTAAGTAGTTGGATCAGAGTGTGTGATATGCACATAAAAAACAATTCTCGAAGTGATGGCCTTAAGCTAATGATGGGGAAGAATCAATTTCTGGGCCAGAGCAGCTGTTTTAGCGTATCGGGTGGCAGCCGAAACCTGTTCCATGAGATGGTGGTTTTTGTACATTTTCCCCTGCTCCTCGGGGCTTTTTGCTTTTCTCCTATAGAAAAGCTATGCAATCACTCTGAAAATCGACTTTTTTAACGGAGGCCCGGAGAGCTGAGTCTTTCATACCAGCGATTCTCAACCTGGGTTCCGCGGACCCCTAGGGGGCCGTGAAGTCGTTGCTGGGGGTCCGCGAAGAGGAAAATCTTTTCCGGACGGATATTGAAACTTCAAGTTTTTTTTATCGTATCAGACTGAAAATAATATATTGACAGCATATAAATCGATGTTAAGCCGTGGGGGTCCGCAACCGTCCAGGGTAATTTCGAAGTGGTCCGCGATGACCCTAGGCGATTTCAAAGGGGTCCACGGAGCGTTCGATTCGATTTAATGTGGTATCGTTATACCGTATGTGTGTGTCGGTAACACGGGTATGACCAATTTGCCTTTCTGATATAGAAAGGTTATGCAATGGCGATTTTTGAAATTTCATGTCGTGACCCCCCGTTGAAAGCAATTTTTTTGTTCCGGCTTATATGGGAATTTCATATGTGACCAGGCGATTCAGTCTATAATTCTGGAACCATATAACCGATCCGTACGAAATTGTATGGCTGCCAATAAGGATAAAATCCCTTTTATTTGAGACTAACCTTGTGAAAATCGACCCAACTATCTCCGAAAAACTTGTGAGTTAGGTGATTTTGAAAGATGATCACTCTTCCTGGGACTGCCAGAACCTTTTATGGTAGTCAATGTGACCAACGAGACCTCGAAAGGGGGAGATGAGGATTGATGGGAGGTGCAACTAATAGCATTTTTTATTTCACATTTGATACTAGGTTTGAGAAAAGCGGTCCAGTCATCACCGATTAACCGATTTGATTTTAATTCGGAAATACATATGCCTGAGACCCGGGACTTCCGGAATTCTCGATAGTGGGCAATAACTTCAAAGAATCTTTGATTGGTCATCACTGATCTAGATCTGCGAATCGAAGTAATTTGATGTCCATTTCAATAGATTTTGAACCTCTGAGTTATTACGATTCAAACGGTTTATATGGGAAATTCCTGTGAGGAATCCAACCTATAACGCCGCAACCAATAGTCAGATCTGGATAAATTTCAAATTAATGGAAGTATTACATCATTCATTTCAAATCGAGTTTGTAAAAATCGATCCAAAATTCGAAATAGGTGTGACATTAATTTAGGAACTTGGCAAGTTTTACGGGGTATCAAAAATCGTCATAGGCTTGATAGATCAAGCCCTGGCCAAAGAGCTAGATATCAAAGGGTCGACTAATTCGCTGTGTTTACGCTGGGCGGGTGGGTCTTCCTGGTTTGATGTGCCTGCCATGTCCGTTGATGGGTCCGTCGTCGTTTTCTTGTTGTTTCGCTGTCTGTCATAGATAACTTTTCCGTTTTTCCGTCTCTGAGACCTTAAACTGCCATTTCTTTGGTTGCGTCCATCTGTTTTCTTCTTCTTTTTCTGCATTAAAACCACTTGTTCTGCAATAATGCCTGTTTGGCGGTGGCGGGCGTATCTGGCATTTCCCTGCAGCCATGGTTGCGAAGGATTCGGCAGGTGTTGGTTCCTGTGCGCCCTCTATTATTGCTTCGTAGTCATTTCGTGTTTGGATGGGGAATTGTTCTACGGCTTCAATTTCCGTGAGGTTCATACATGCCATAATCGCTTATACGTTGTTTTGTTTAGTGCATTCGGGACAGGTGACGTCCGTAGTCTTCTTCCTCGTCGTGCGTCTTTGAGCAATTATTACATCTCCGCTTGCTTATGTAGTTTTCTGTCAGATGGTTGCATCGAAGACAATTCTGGCACAGCACTGTTTTCCTATAGAACGAAAAATCTGTCTTGCTCAGGAAGTTTCGGTGCTCTAAAGGTTACGCTCTCTCACATGGTTGGTTCCTTTTTGCCGTTTACGTGTCGATTCAGATGGTAGATTGTCATCATTGGGTATTCGCACTCTATCTCTTCCAAGATTACCTCCTCTGTAATATCGAGTGGAACACCCGCGATTAAACCAGTGACGGACACCAAGTGTCGTGGGATGTACGCTCGACAAATTTTCGCCTTCAGTTCTGCGTCTGTCGTAAGTCTACTCGCGATCTGGTAATTATTGAAATATACCATGAGATTATTTCGCCCAATCTGCACCATTTCCGTAGCGTGAGTCTTGTACAATACCATCCTCCGCAGTGCACGGGCTATAAGGATAATTTGTTGATTTTCAGATTTCCGTTCTGCGTTTCGATCAGCTCAACCATGACTCTAAGCGTTCCTTGATCGCCATGCTCATACTGATAGTTGACCTTTTGCTAGTCTTGGTCGGTATTCAGGGTGTCGACGCATTTCTGAAAATGAAATTCCCTGATTTTCCAGGTTTTTCCAGACCTTTTTAATATTTTTCCAGAGTGCTCAAATAAATCAAATTAAGTTCACATTTTTCAATGTATATCGTTTGAGCTTACAACCTGTAGTGCATTTTAGTTAGTTTTAAACATTTTGTATCTTCCATTTCAAATAAACTACTTTTGGTCTTGCAACTGCCATGTAATTTAAATATTTCCAAATCTTAACAAGTTTCATCCTCTAAAAATTTAAATAAATACATTTTTTCTAGATCACAAGGCCTGATTGTGACGAATCTTGGATCAATGCATTGCAAACTCATCGTGGTGCTTCTGGAAATCACAGACCAACAGACATAACACTCGAAAACAATGCTTCGCCTAATATAACGATTATTTTAAATATAGTTTTGGTTGGGGCTGTGATCGTATTTGCGATAAGGCCGTGCCTGGCATATGCACAAGTAAGCTGAGGATAGACCACTAGTGAAAAATTGTTTCCAGGCCCGATGGATGACCGACAAGCAAATGAGTGTATGGGAACATGTATAAAAGGACGAGCTAGTGTTCTGGAAAAAAATGGCGGATTGACTTTTAGGGATGAATTTCCTCATAGTGTTATGTATTTTAGTCTGAGTGGAAATGGTGATGAGTCCGGGATCTTCCGTTAAGTAGGTACCGTTTTAACATACTCTCTCATATTCCAAATACCCTTGAAGGTGGTCGTAACCCATTCTTACGTCAATTTGCAATGTAAAGTTTGTTCGCGACAAAGTATGGAAACCCAAAAACACATAGATCTCTTGATACAATCAATCAAAAATGAAATATTTTTCAGAAATATGGACGTATGACTTTTTTATCTAAAAATACATAATTCGTTGACATGTTAAAGGCGCTTTCACAAATGAGTCGAAAGAAATGCGTATTAGAAATAATATGTGCGGTCCAAACGGAAATCAAAAGATATTGGATATTTGAATAGTTCTAAAAAGCTTGGCTAATCGGCAAGCTCTGTTCACACTGTTTCCAAAACGTCTAATTCTCGATTGCCATCAGCTACATATAAAAGAAATGCAAAATACAATCTTAAGAAACGACCAAATGGATTCGATAGTGAGATAAACATTCTGTTCGTACACTAATAAAATAAGGCCATTACAAATCTTTTTTAAAAATTATGTCCAAGTACAATTTTTTTTCTGAAGGGGGGGGGCAAACAAAAAATAAATATTTATTTTAATAAACATAATTTTTTTTCTTTTTACATTTTCTTTCGATTGTTCTCGTGGACGTTTCCACAGGGTGATTTCGTATAGCGGGGTTGAGCTATTTGTTTTACTAGAAAAATTCAAGCAAACATTACTGAATCAATCAAAAGTTCACATGGGAAAGGGATGCTAAAGTTTTCGTTTTAAATAATTTTCCGAACAGTGCAATTTTTAAATTCCCAATAAAAGCTTGAAAGTTCTCTAAGAACTTAATGTAAACATTTAAGAGTACTTTAAGGTATTAACTTTTGGTTGCTTGAATAGTTTTCGTTCCGTTGTGGCGGCACATGGACCGATTGTACACACAAGGCATGAAAATCGGTCAAAGGTGAACCTGCTTGATAACAATGTACAGAAACAGGATTGCAACATTTCACTTATGGACTTTTGGAAAACATTCTGGAATGAATCCAAAGGTCAAGTGTGCGTCAATGGAATTATTCATCTCAGATATGGTTTTCTCTGATATTTTTTTCTATTGCGTATTTCGTATACAGTAGCCTGGTGAACGTACATCCTGTGCATACTATACTTTTTCGAACTCTAGTGGAAACATCAGCTTTGGTTTATTGCTTGTTCTTGAATACTTGTAGATTTGTTTGTTTGGTACATGATAGTAATTCGACTAGGTTCCGTGTACATCTTCGAAATCTTCGCATTTTTCTCCATCTTGTTGCGCAGTAGGTAGCCACATCAGGGAAATTCATTTGATAGTTGTACGGATTTATGAAATGTATAGCAATCATCAGTTCATTTTTTGCCTTTTTCATATAAGGAAGACTGTGCAATCACTCTGAAACTCGACTTTTTAAGCTACACCCGGAGTGTCGAGTGTCGTATACCACTAGATTCAGTTCGTCGATATCTGAAAATGTCTGTATGTTTTATAGTATGGTTAAATAGCTTCAAAACTGCATTGGCCCTAGGTGGGACTCTCTTTTGTGCCTAACCACTACTAACAGTCCTCACTTTTCTTCCTTCCTTTTGTTCCACGAGACTGCATCGAAGCGTTATATCGTGGGGAGGCTGATTCAGTCTTAAGACAAAATGATACATTAGAGCGGTTTAGCTCCGAACACATATCCGGCTAATCGCAGTGATGAACTTCCGTTAGCCATTTGGCTCCCGTTTCTGTGAACCATTTAGTTCCTGTTTTCGCGAGACATCTGAATTCCTAGTCGGACGTTCTCCCGATACCGATGCCTGTTGCGCGAGTCATTTAGCTCCCAGTTTTGTTGCAATCTACTCGCATAGTCCATAAATCCTACTCAAAGGGCCAACCAGTACTTGGCGAGGACGGTTCGGCGATACCGGATGGAGCGTAGCTTCTGGTTCGCTGCTTCCGGTTCGTTGAAAACTCGACGACCCACCGCTGATGCTTCACTCGACCTACTCGATCTTGTCCCTGACGGTGAAACTAGTCTGCTCACATGATTCGGTCCAGCGATTTCCGCTGGTTCGTGGTGCCCAGTACACTGGCGCCTCAAGCAAAGCTGTGGTTGCTCTCACAGTCTTCCCCTTAACATAATCGTCGTGACTTTAAAGGTTCAAGTCGATGATATATTTTCCGACCGCGCTGTCTTTCGGCTGCTAGTCATCACCAACTCTGTTTTATGATGGGCAATCGTCTCCGTGTCGAGTGTCTCCTCTTCTAGCGATTGTCCGATTACTTGGAACACCACATCATCCGTGAAGCCGAAAATCGTTACATCTCTGGGAAGGTTCAGCTTCAATACTCCATCGTACACTGCGTTCCACAGCGTCGAGTTGAGGAACGTCAGTTGTAGTTGTGATTCCCCCTTGTCTGTCTCGTAGTCAGTGTTCGGTACTGAAAGTAGCTCTGTAATATCCTGCAGAGTTACTCATGCTGTACAGCGAATGGGCGATTGCTTCCCAGCTAGTACTATTGAAGCATTCTTCACGCCTAAGGGAACCACCACGCAAAAGCGATATCCTTATCTCTGCTGTCTCCACAGCTCCCACAACCGTTTGGATGGATTTCACTGTAGACCTGCCTATAAGGAAGCCGAATTACATGAGATGCCGTTCTCACGGTCCGCGTACTTCGTTAGCTTGTTCAGGATTACTCCTTCTCTCTAACATTACCATAGGATATATTGACTTCGCTGAAAGATTTCCATGTTGTCCCAGCATCGGAAGCAACATCAGCTTTTGTCGCTTCCAATTGTCGGATCATTTTGAACATATCCGGGCTCTCATGTATCGCTTCACTTTTATGGCTTTCGTCATCGCGATAAGCTGTTTGTTGGTAAATCGATCTTCATCTTTGTGATCATCTTCCTCACTGTACGGCGAAAATAGATTCATGTTGTGGGGAAAACCTTTCAATGGTGACCTCCATCTTTTCCGGGCACCTTTCAGGTGGTGCAGCTGAGCCTTTTATCTTTGTTATGCCAACTTTGTAGGTCACTCCTAAAGAAATTCGCGTTGGCTTTGTGGCAAGGCTTTCTTGTTCAGCTTGACTGCTTTGTTGAGAGCGGTTCTTGCAGCTCGCTTCCCTCGAGCTTTCTGACTTCTTTTTAATTTTAAATATATTTGACACGGCTCAATGCGTTAGCACAACTGAGCCGTGGAGCGCACCTTGGGGGTCATTTGGTCCGTCGTCTCTCGCGTTTTCGTTTACGTCCATGTCATCATCGGTACTGCATTCATCTTGCTCATCGTCGGATGTTCTTATTTGTTGTTTGTGCTTACCCGATCAGAAACACATAACAGAAATATTTCAAAACTATATCTCGCATTGCTACTTGTTATAAATTTCTGTTATTTTAACTACTAACGAGACCTAATTTATAACACAATAGGTTACAACAATTGTGTTCTGTTATAATCCTGTTATTTCATTCTGATCGGGTTTGGGTCGCTATTGTCAAACCTTCTTCATCGGTATTAGATTCCTTATTGGTGGTGTTGGTTGTTGGTTTGGAAACATTTGCTGTAATTGTTGTTACTTCGATGTTGGTAATGGCAGTTGTTTTGGTGGTACTGGGGCCGATCGTTGTTGAGCTGGTGTTTGTGAATGTCCGGTCTGTAGTCGTTGGATTACCAACTGGTTGTGGTTTATCATATGACGATTGTATACCGGCTTTGGTCGTACCAGGTGGAATTTCTTTAGCAGTCTCTGCGCAAGGTTTCCCGTGGTGTAGCGGATGATCACAATATTGACAGGTAGGAATCTGTCCTGGGTGCGTGATTAGTGCTCGTTGAGAATATTCAACACCATGAGGTGATTTGCATGTGAAAGTCAAGTAAGAGGGAATAGGCATTCTCACCACACGAACGCCGTTGCGGAGTCTTGGGAAGAAGTTCCTCCAACTATCTTCCTTAACACTATTAACCTCTCCGTATTTTGACAGGATTTGTTTGATAGTGAAGGAACTAGTACGTGGTGCCAGGTCATGTCAACATCTATATACGTTGGGATACTGTATAAAATGTCATTACATTCGATGACGTGTTTCATGTTGTTCTGGGAAGCGAATGATTCTGCTTGACTAATATTTTTTAACATATTCAGTACCGCATGACGTAAATGGTGGAATTGCACCGCATAAAGTACCGCAAGCTACGTTGAACTTCAAGTTCACCTTCAACATTTGCTCCCCTTCATGAATTGATGGTATTACCGGATATTTCGTGTAGTCAACAGCAACACAGTTTGCCCGCATCGTGATATACTTTTGCTTGGCATTGTCACTCATTGTTTGTTCACGTATCACACACTATGCAGAAGGAATCAATTTTTGCCAAGCGTCGCGCGGGTAAATTTGATTACTTGCCCTGCTATTGTAGCGGAGCGATTTCTAGCTTCTGAACTGAGCGAGATGAGAAACCGAAGTAATCTCCGACTTCTTCTCCAAGCTCGGAGGCAACTTATACGTAGATCGATAATCGTCGTATTGCACCCGGCGACCGTTTCTCAGTTTCCCATCCCTTGGTATGGTCGCATTACACGCCTTTGTTAGTAATGCCGTGAACTCGTTCGCAGTTAGGTTGAAGAGCATACCCTCAAATTCAAGTTCTTCGACGGACACGTACCTGTGAAAAATCGCTGTTTTCCATCTTCACTCGTTTATATATCTCCTACATATTCATATTCATGTGTAGTTCATAGTCCTGTTATCAATGCTGTACCAAATCGCTTGGTGGTCGCTGTAGATATATCCTCGCACATTTTTCAGTCCATCTTTCCGGTTACTCCAAGGCTACAAAAATTGACATCGATAATGGATTCCCGGTTCTTCCTGCGGTAAGTGCCGATAATACCATTATTTGCAAGATCTATATTTAGCTTTGCTAGAACATTCTTGATCGCTGATGGCCAGACAAAGTTCTTTTGATTCCAGCGTCTATCTCGAAAATTTCGCATGTTTCTGGTTCTTGGAATATTTCAGAATTAGTGTCTCTTTGGCTTCTTGGAAAACGGCTTATTCGATTTTCATAAGCTTAGCGTTAAATGGAAGGTTTGGTAGCAGATTTTGATCTGATCAAGTTCATAAGAATCGCACATATGGCTTCGGAAATACGGTATGAATACTACGATCCCATATGAAATCTTTAAATGTCAAAAACCTTTCGGTAAAGCTCATGTATATTGAATATTGAACCACATATAAATCTCCAGGAGTCTGATTTGAATTCAGATTGTTTCCTTATCGACATTATTTTCGAATGCAACGATCGATTATGTCTCTATCGACTGTTGCGTTTAAAATGGAATCGGTCTGTATTAGCCTTTCCATGAGATGTTTGTATTAGCCTTTCCATGAGATGTTTGTTTGATAATACACAGATGGGTTCTTATTTCCGCGACCAGCAAACGTTTCATTTGATGTTGGACTGGATCGATGATCTCATTTAAACTTCACATTTACCCGAGAATGGTCAAAATAAAAATTATCATGGGATGGTAATTTCTAAAACTACCATAATTCAGTTACGAAAAGCAAAACTCTATGGAAGCTATTGTGGTTCTATAAAACGTGACAATTTTTTGAATTTTGGTTATTTTAAAATTTATTTGCCCCCTGATTTTTTTCAGCGATTTTGAAGGGGGGGGGGGTGACATAATTTTTAAAAAATATTTGTAATGGCCTAATAATAAAATAAAAACGTCAAATGTGTTTGTGCATAATTCGAAGCATCATTAAGGAACGAAGTCATTGAAGGTATTGATTATTCCGAATTATAGTGATAGGCTGAATATGAGGGCTTAACACTTCTTCGAAAATTGTAACGATGATATTTACCAATTTTTCCTGTGTGGCAATGGATTACAAAACATGGACGTAGAAGACTTCAACCAAGCTTCATGGCATGAAACGAAATGAAGTATTAAAGTAATTTTGAACGATAGAGAAGTCTAAGTTTCTCAAGAAATAATTGGTTAAGCAGGTCTTCTGCAACAGTGGGTGAACCAGTAAAAACTTCATACCAACAGGAAGGTATCCCAGAATATCTACTAAGAAGATTGTTTACAGAAACGGTTGTAACCACTTCTGTGCAGTAATAATCCGCTTTTTATATTCTGGTTAGATTTGGATTCTTCTTTTTAACTTCCCGGAAGTCGCGCTAGTGCACTGAGTACACGCTGCTCTGAAAATCTAGCGAAATCGTCTGAGCGCACCAGCGGCTGCTCGTTCAGTGGGCCATTCGCGCGACTTCCGGAGGGTTAATAATGATTGCGGTGTTGATACAAAATCATCCAGCACTTTTTCACAATTTTAAAATAGGGGCATAATTCAAGAAAATGTCGAATAATCACAAGAAAAAACAGACAGGCTTGCGAACAAATTATAGTAACCGGTTCTTGGTAAGTTAATTTGTGATTTGAGACAAACAGCTTTTTAGTCTCTCATTTGTCTGCTTTTGATTTTTCCCAACAATTCGTCATTTCAGAAATTAAGTACCCTCTAAACTGCCGTTAAGATCGTATTCGTTCCATGTTCTATGAGATTCCCTCTATATATAAGACAATTATGCGTTGAACGGCAGTGAAAATACAAACAAATATATAAATAAAGCGATTTTTAATGCAATCTGGCAATAGCAGCACACAAAAAGGACACCAGTGTACATTCTATCTCTGCTCAAGCTAGTGCTATAAGAAAGTAAAGCAATCGACAAGTAACAGTCGCCGGGATCTAACGTGAGTGATAATATACTGCTGATTTTATTTTTGCGATGATCGTTTGTCTGATTGTTGTGAGATGAGTGAAGCTTCGCAGCAAAAGGGAGGCAAACTTCGGTTAAATACACTATTTGTTGATTTTAAATATTGTCGTATCCGCCCGTCTGTTAGCGGAAGGTGATATTGAAACTGGAGCTTGCGGAAGTCATCTTCATACAGTTCTATTATATACGGAAACCCATATTGAAAACGTTGAATTGTTAAGCGGAGTTGAGTTTTTAACCGTTAGGTAACGACATAGTACGCGAGTACCTTTCCAGATTTCAATTAAAATTACAATGTGCTTTCCATAACTAGAACCTGGAACTTGGTGACATCATAGTACATCACTAGGCATAAATTTTAGTGAGATAAAACTGAAGATGTAGTAAGTGGGCCTGAGGGGAACGTTTAAGTTGTTTCTACCGCATAGCAGACTGACAGGGTAATGGTCATTACCATTGTAATATTAAACTTATTCAAACCATCTATAAATAGGTTTGGAATCAGGAAGTCATCTACTTTTGTAAACCTGCTATAAGGAATCGTATGAGATCTTGTTTCCGGACACCCGGTTCTGGAGGTGTCCCAGCATTGAAATATTATTTGTAAATTTCAAAGAATCCTAGCAATATGGATGTCAAAAATCTTGGATTTGTCACAGAGATTGTTAACAATCGTCATGGGACTATCTGATAATTTGACCCCGGAGCGGTCTTCACAACTTTATTTAGTTTCTTAATAATTCTGTCTGTTTTATACTTAGCCAGTGAGCGTAGCAGAAAAATGACTTCAGCTGCGGACAAAAAATAGGGGCAGCCAACGTGCGCGAATAAGAAGTATGAAAGTTGTGCGTTACCTAATGCCGCTATGAACTAGCACTGAACACGAGTGGAATTGAGTTGCGCTTAGAATTAACTCGATGGCTAGTACATGAAAGAACTTGAATAAAACAAGTTTACGCCGTTGAGAATTAGTTGATTACAAACCCCAAAATTGGCTATATAAGCAAAAAATAAGCTGCCGCAAAACAAGAGATCAGCTACAATGCGATATACTGTTATACGGTCATGAAGACTTATTTCAGATGATCAACAATATGTTCTATTTACTAGGCATAATTACTCTACCACTCTGTATCTCTAACATTATTGACCCATCTTTTTCGTCTACAATTTACATAAAAAATCAGTTCAGCCAAGCTAATGCATTGAGCTGTGTCAAAGTAAACGGCCTGTGCACACCAAGCGTACTTATATGTATTTACCTTACAGAGTCAGAAGAATCACAACAAGGCCTCCGATAAATCCATTTGGCATCCATATTAAATACATCGAAGACCCGTTTTCTGTATTCTGTATTCAGCATACCACTGTATGAACGGTCAAAAAGAAGGGAAGCGGACCCGTAGGCAATCACACCTACTCAGTATCCGCTGGAATCAAAGAACCTTCTACTCAGAAACTATTCAATTTGTAGAAAAAATATTAAATAGGGTGAAGTGCCTATTTTCACCATACTAAGGAGGGCGCCGCACTGATTCATTAATTACTCGGCCTACAAACAATGGATTGCGTACAAATTGGCATCAACAGCTTTGCTTCGTTGTTAAGTACCAAGATAATAACATACATACGCTGAAAACAGTGAAATTCTCGTGTTTGAGCGCAACGAAAACACGAACCGAGTGCCCCTATTGTTGCGCTACCATTTGATTCAATGCGTTAAACAAAGATGGCAGACACTGCTCTAACCAACGGCTTCAAATGGGTAGCGTGATAATAGAAACATAGCGATAATGGGCTCATCACCCTAATAAAAGTTGCGTTTTCGCATGAGCTCACCGAAATTTGAATTTTTTTTTGCAATGTATGGAAGCAAATTTTTTTTAAGTTGAGCCAAAAACATTTTATTATTTTTTAAAATCATTTAGATTCGGTAGAAATTTGGGAATGGATCTCTAAGTACTTCACGAGATAATACAATTATAACAGGTCTGTCATAGGTCGTTTAGTGTAAAATTGGCTTTTCAGTTTATACTGTAATATCTCGCATAGTATTCTGATATCCACTCCAGATTTTTTCACAAAAAAAATTAAACATGATTCTTAATATTTAAAATCGGCCCAACTTTTAAAAAAATCAATTTGTTTATAATAATTGCAGATTTCATAAGTTATAGGGTGATGTGCCTATTATGGCAGTAGAGCCTATTGTGACCCTATTTCGTACCCCTTGGTTTCGAACCAAGCATATGAGATAATGACAATATCGATTTGGCTAAAACAGGTGTGCAAAAAAAGCTCAAGTTATATTCTTTATTTGTTGTGCACATACGTATTCAGAACTATCCACTAAATCCAACTTTTAATTAAAACAAAATCACCTTATTGAAATATCTGCTGATCCGCCTCACTCGCGTAGTGAACCGAAACAGGACGCAACTCGTCAAACACTAGAATAGGCCTAGTGTTATAATAGGATAAAACTAAATACGGGGGTTCCTATTATTGGCATGTTTTGCTGATACACTACTACAATCAAACCCAACTTTTTGCATCCATCATACAGAAAAGAATCACCAGTGCGGCCAAACCAAAACATGAACTTGAAAACATAATGTTATGCAATTTCAGGTATAAGTAATCAATTATTTCAAGTTATTCAACTAATTGTTGATCGCAGATATTTTATTTTCATCTGCACATACAATTTGGATCGGGAGGAAGTAATGTGTGATGTGAACTTTATATTCCAGTTGTTAACTTTCGCATGGTTATTTCCTGCATGCGCAGTTCTGGGCGCTCTTCTATTAACAGCTGATGAGTTTCTTTCGTGTGCGTAATGTTTACGTTTGTTTTGATCGGCTGAAAAAAGCAGAATAATTCGTTTTACAAATCACGCGTTGGCGTCCATGATCTGGATAGCTAGTTAGAATCGACGCAAATGGAATATGAGGCATTGCGTTTCAACTAGATTGTTTTTCGATGAGGTGGAAATCGGCACACCCATGAGGCGATAATTGGAACGTTCAGGTGGGAATAGATGCACAGAATAGAACATTTATTTTCATTTATGCTGAAAATTGAGACAATTCTGCCAAATAAGCATTATACAGATGTTTAAGAAACAGTACACTGATACTTTATTCTGAAAAAGGTTATAGGTAATATGGCTTCTTTTTAAGTTATTCAAAAAATAGTGCGACCCTCTCCATAATGGTGCCAAAATAGGCTCATCACCCTATAACAAAAAATATTTTTTTATGTTTTTTTTCGGTAAGCTCATGCAAAAACAGCTTTTTGTAAATAATATTTTTTCCTTGTATCAAATATTTTCCGAGTTATCAGTGATTGAAAAATGTTCGATTTTATAAACTTCAAAAGTTAAAAATCTAATAACTTGAAAAAAGTATCATATTCAGCCAAAACAAAAAATACATGTCAATTATTTTTAGCTAAAGAATGCAAGAAAAAAATTTCGAAGGAATTCAAATTTTGGTTGTAAATCTGACGGGGGATGACCCATACAACCAGAGTGAGAAGTTGTAATTATGAGATGGATCAAATATTGTTATTCTCCCTAGTATAAAATGTGTTGAGGGGAGTAAGTGCGTTCAACTGAATATTTGAGCCAATACTTTCCAGTCGCATTTATAAAAAAAATATTAACACCAGGTCGAAATTTCTCCCTGATTTGAATGCAAATTCCCTGAAAATTCCAGGTTTTTCCAGGTCAAATAGAATTCCCTGAAATTCCCTGATTTTCCAGGTTTTTTTCAGGAATCGCCACCCTGGTATTTGTTTGCATTCTCTTTTCAATTTTATTTTCTTTGTTAGTATCCATAGTTGTGCTAGTTTTCCGAAAAACTCCATTTTGTACCACATTCACCATTTCGATGATCTGCGACAATTTTATTTCTTCGCTACTCTCCAGTTCCACCTAGATTCAACTTCCACGTTTGTACTTGCAACGCAAGAGATGACCGGTCTACATGCAATGATGAAAGACTATTTTTCCTTTGATAGCATGAGAATATCATAGCCAACCTAAATATTATTCTCAAGTGAAATAAAACGTTTCGAAATGTTACTAAACGCATGAACTCGGCATCTCCCTAAACTCCGGGAAGCCCAGCTTTGTCTGAGATTTCTCTGGAATGATGGAACCAGCTTGGATTCCAACGTGTTTGTAATTGTTTCGTCCCAACGAATAGTTCTAGAGAAAATTTTCAATACGACGTAAGTAACATTGAGAGCCTCTCTTTGTTTACTTTCTCTTTCGTTTCTTACGACGTCATTACAACACTTTGTACTAATTTTTCAGCACATATTGAAAGCCGACGGTTTTTACTACAATATTATGCAAAGAGTAGAGTAGTAAATGTTGAAATGGCCGAGTAATGAACAGAAGAGAAAGACCTCAAAGAGAATCTCTCATTGTTACTTACGTCCTATTGAAAATTTTCTCTAGAGTTCGCATAGTTTGTGAAGAACATAAATGCACAGCGGTTCGTCGATACACCTCCTGACGCAGTAGACGTGATCGTCTGTAAGTCCTACGTTGATCATATGCTAGCAAGTGTAGAATCGGAAGAAGAAGCAATACAAATTGACGAAATAAATTCGACTCATTCATCAGACCTTAAGTTTTGAGATCCGAAACTTGAGCTTGTGCGACCACCCCTGGCTGCTACTTCGTTATCGATCTGGATTAGCTGAAGTTGCACAGAGAATAAGTAGATAATTATGCTTGGGAGTAGCGAAACATCTTTCAATGTGCAACTCCTGGTAATCCTAAAGTATTGATCAATACCGGCGCCGGCCAGACCCGAACGTAGATCGCGGAAGGAAAAGGAAGGAATGGTTAGTCCGATACTTGCTTTTCCTAGAGGCCGTATATACTACTGCGCACTCCACAAGTATCACAGGAGGAGGATAGTTTTGTTAGTAAGAGTATAGAAGTTGGGATTCTACTTCTTCTTTACCGACGCCAGAGAGATGACTTCACTATCTGGACTAGAGATATCGATCCACCAAACTCATAGACCGGGGACCAACGGCTTTACTTCCCTTCCGAAGGAAGACGTGATCACAGATTTTTTCACCTCAGAAAAATCTCAACGACCTCGGCTAAAATTGAACCCATGCAAATTGGAATGATTGGCGGTCATGCTTACCACTGAACCATCAGCGCCGTCGATGATCTCGAAATGTTGTTTTCCAAAAATGGTTTTTCTGTACTCACGATTACCGAAAAAACACTTAACCGGTTTTCTTAAATTTTCTTTCAATTGATTGTAATTAACTTTTCTCGTACCTTAGCGATTCCTTTTTTATGCATAAATTTTAGTTTTATAGATGAGAATTTTTTAATACAAGTTTTAGAGCTTAACACAGGGATTTGTTAGAAAAAACGTTCCGGAATGTAGGAACAAATTATTAATTATTCAACTAATCGTTAAGGTACAAGGAATACTCGTATACTAATAGAATTTTTTGGGTTTTGGGATTTTGGTTGATCTATTGGTCTTCAATCGTGATTACCGCAAACCTCTTAAATAAAAAGGGGTTCCAGAGAAAAAACCATAACTCCTCCAATTATCAACATATTTTAATAAACTTATGCTTGTTTATTTCACTGAAAAATGTACTACCAAAATATTATATGTTTGATGTAATGAAATCATTGCTCTATGCCGTTACGTAAATTCAAACTTTCTTGACATTTTTCGCACAAAAAGGTATGTAACCCCTTAGGCAAACATTGATAATCAGTAGCGCAGCTTCGTGCGGATGTAATTTTCAAGTTTCCGATTTTAAGGTTTATCGAGCAAAAATCATTTTTTTCGCGAATTTTTCCCTTTATTTCGATAATATTCTGGTCTCATGTAGGGTCCGCTTTACACATCGCTGGCAATGCATAATTCGATCATGAACCGACCAAAGAGCCGAAGTCGCAATGATATCGAATCGAGAAAAATAGCTTTGAAAATTCGTTTCAGAAAATTAAATCGTATCTTAACATTTTTTCATACTGCGCTTTCAAATGTATTGAAACTCTTCAAAAAAAATACTAGTTTTCGGAAGCATAGCTAAAATATTTTATATAATAACGTTTTCGTTGATAAAATTGAAAAAATATATATTTCGCCGAGTATTGTTATGAAATGTTGATTAGCCCATTTACGAGTCGCCCTCTTGTTTTGATGACTCTCAAATTCGCCCGTATACACTACCTTGAAAATGCAGAGGCGTAACCCGCCTGGTGGTTTGTTTACAGTTGAAAGTCGAATCCGCCGTTTTATATTTTATTGAATTTTATGAAGTGTGAATCATTTATAAATGAGTTTTTATATTTATTATGAAGTATTTTTGCTTCTCTTTAAGTTGTTAATCAAATCTCCGTTTGTGCACATGTTATTTAGGCACATTTGTCGGTTCACGATCGAATTATCTCGTTTGTGCGGAAACAGACATCTTTCAATTTATGTCTACAGATTGAAAAATGCTGTCAACATCAGTCTGAATTGATTTGAATCAGATTCAACTTCTGATCTCAATTATGCAAATTTTGGAACAATCGAAAAATTCGGATCTGAAGCTGGTATAAAATAGAATTTTGATTTGTGCGGTGGGTTTGAGAAGATCTAAAATTGTTCCAAATATTTAGATTCATTCCACATTCCTAGACAAACACGTGAAAAGGGCATTAGTCCAAGTAAGCGTCCCACTTTATTTACTTTCTCCTCCCTAAATAAATAGGCCGTCTTTTAGGCTGCTCCTTAACTCCTAGTATAATGAGCTAGACAACATCAGAGTCTTTCGATATTTATTGGAACAATGTTGGAAAGTTTTGTGATGATACCATAATAATCGAAAGAGTAAGTAAACACAGAGAGACTCATTTGCGCTTATGCCCTGTTCACATGTTCATCTAAATTTGGATCAGGGTTGGAGGTGCCCTTATTTGACATCTATATTCAATTAAGATTTCTGACAGCTCATTTACAACCACAGATGCAAAGTCAAACCAAAGGAGTTTGGTTTATTTGCCCCACGAAACACCTAACCTCAACCGGTTTATGCAACGCAATTTTTTTTTGTTTTCCTCGCGAAATAATTCGGCACCGTTTGTTTTTTAAAGGTCAATAACATGTATCTCGCCTACTATGAGTCTTTTCGTTTAGAACATTTTACTTCCACATTTCGCAGAATTGGCGATTTGCGGCAAAGCCAAAATTAGTCATGCGACACCTATGATTCAGCTCATGAACTGGCAAAGTGATACAGTTTGCTTTTTTTCAGCCGTAAGTGAGTCGTAGCTTACAACAAAATCTTCATTATCCTCTCGGAAAAAGCTTACCACTGCCAAAATATGAATGAAACGAGTAAGAAATTTAGTTTTATTTGCAATTATTCTGAAATTACAGCCATTTGCAACTATTTCACTCATATGTTTCTTCGAAATGTAATCGGGGTATTATTGTAGTTATAAAAAATCGTTCCATAAATAAAGTTCCAACTCGAAACGGAGACCCAATCAGTACCAATGTCGAACTCCTTCATATTTTGAACTACGTAGGAGATTCAGTGAAGACTATCGGAGAGAAGGGTCGGCTGTGCATGATACAAAGCTGACACTTTCCTATTAGCCGGATATATTCTTTCCTCGCCTGATCTGGAGAGTTTCATGAATTTACACCATCTCATGAAGGTTTAGCTTAACTTAGGACGAACGGGAAATGCTGTTGCGGCGGCTACGGTGCTCAACAAATTACATTTCGAAACAGCGCGCATATAGCTCTGCGAATAATGTTAGAAACCACTATGTTTTACACTCTTTTCGCAAGATGTTTACTCATCATCTTATAAAATGATGGTTTTCCTTCATTTTCATAAACAATTATCAACAAATTGATCGGTAATTTGGTGTTTAAAAGTCATTTTTTACCAATGTTTACAGAAAATATATGCACTATGACAGAACAGAATAAAATCAGCAACACTTTCCTTCCAGCGCTATCTGCGAGCGGTTTCAACGTAGAATCGCCAATAGAGAACGCCATTACTATGCGCTGTAAGGCCCCATGCAAAGCTGAATGAGACATGGCTGCGTTAAATCAGACCGGACTAAGCCGCAAAACATCAAAAAATGAGATATTGATAAAGAATTTCTTTTGGATAAAGAAGTCTTCGACTAAGATGTTGACAATAAAACGATCTTTCCTCTTCTCATTTGTACTGATAATCTGATCTACTAGGAACTAGGAATCGACTCAGGAGTGGGTCGTTGGGGATCCGTCACTCTAATGTATACTTTCTGAAACTACGTTACTGTGAGTTGGAACGCCGTTTTGCTCATCTCTTGCGAGAAATAGCGACAAATTGGAATTTTGGAATTGATTGGCATGTAGTTCACATAATTAGGCTACAAAACCACATTTGTCAGAAAGATAACCCGATTCTTTTTTTGACCATATTCCAGAATCTTGCCAAAAAGCTTTGTTCAATTTTGATTAGAGTAGATTGTTATCTCTAATTAAAAATCTATTCACAATCAAACGCAATTATTATTAGACAGACAACAATACGGAGCGACCAATTAAAAACGAAATTAATTTTCACCAACAATCAGTCAATACATCAAACCAACCATCTCGAATCGATAACAACCGTTGCATTTCCTCCAACCGATCGAATCCATACAATCCCAGATGGACAACACCTACGAGTGAGAGATGACAGACGCTAAATCAGAGCACTGCGCATAAATCAAAGTATGTCAAGACTACTTTCGGACACACGAACACGACACATTTCGGGCCCAGCCAATCAACTTTTGTCTTCTACCGACGGTCCTCGCTTATCAACTTTAATCCAATTACTCGCATATTCAATGTTCGCAGTACCTACTACATACGTACAACGCAGAGTGTCCCTCGACGAATTGTTTATGCGGCATCGGGTTAGTGGCCGGAGCGGGATGTAACAAGCGAAATCAGTGTCGAGTTGACTTAAAAGTAAGTACCTACCTACCTACCTACCAGACAGGCGCGAGAGTACACCGAGTTAATCATAAATCTTGTCACGAGAGTCACCAAGCAGCAGAAATTCTCGCGCGCACAAGATAAATACGCGACACATAATATCAAAAGCGATTTAATTCAACCGGTCGTCCCCATGCGCTCTTGAGTGAGGGTCCGCGCGCGGTTTATGGCATCGCACATCTGACGACGCGAAGGGGTGGGTGATCCGGCAGCCGCCATCAGCGCAAAGGCGCAAAGCAGAAAATCGAATTCGAAAGCTAGTGTCTCCGCCGCCTTGCGATATAGCCCCACCGACTCGACTCGATCCTCGTGGGCGCGGTGTGGTGGAGCACAGCTAGGTTCTGTTTCCCTTTCGACTAATAATAGTAGTCGTTACAACCACCTGTAAATTAGCCGTGACAAATCGAGGACGGCGCGCGAAGGGTTGGGAGGGTGTGGGGTGGTAGCCAGTAAGGAGTTTGCTGCGCGGATGGCGGATGCCGATATCGTGTAAGACATGAATTGATTGAGAAGAAGAAAAAAAAGACATGACACAGTATAGCACCTTCCTTGGAGCGAAGAAGTTATTGGCTGTTGGATGGTGAGGTGAGGGATTCTGCGCTGCGAGGGTTGCGGGGGTAAAAACTGTACAGCTAGATTTGTCCTGTTCATAAACGCTTGCAGTGTTGGAATGGTTAAATTGTCGAGATAGAAGACCTCAGTAAATGAGAAAATTAAATCTAAATGAGCGGAATGAAAAGGACCACCGTCTTCAGAGTGGCGATCAAGCCACCGAACTTCGCAAAATTTCATTTAAATTTTTAAATTTCAATGTTTTTAAATATTTTTGCGTCAGCATCTGATTTTTAAACGATTTAATTGAACTTTATCTGCTGTCTTTAGTTTACTTATTACTATGATTGAAGGGATTTTATTTACTAACAAGTTGAGTTTCCATGTTGAATTTTTAATGTCACCAACCCTCTTAATGATTGGTAGGACATTGTTGTACACTTTTGACCTATTTTCTTTTAGTAAGTTACCAAGCGAGTTGCTTGTGTAAGGATTGCCTTTAAATTAAATATTTTTCTAACCCATTTTTTTCGAAATATAAAAGTTACAAAGAACTGAAAAACTTCGTTCTTGTGTTCCCCAGTTTAAATTTGACAGCATAAATAAGAAAAGTAGGCGGTAGCTCTGATGAAAAAAATGCTCTTCTGTACTTCAATCGGGCAAATCTACCCAGGAAAATTTTACCTTCATTCATTCATCGTTAAACCCCATCTAGGGTCTTCCGGTATAAAAATTTAATGTACTGCCCCTGTGGACGGTCGGCTGATAGCAAACGTTGTCCACTGCAACTAATAAACGCAGAGGAAGATGCCAATTTGCGAGAAATGATACTCGCCGTCCTCACCTTCGGTTTATCACCTCCCGTCGTCGTTTGTCGTTCCGTCTTGTTTTATCCCATCGAGCGCGGACAGTAACCACGGTTTCTGCTATTACTCACTAACCACCCGTGACCAGGCGATGGTGGAGTTGAGTCTCGTTTGCCCTGCCAGTAGTTACAAGCACCACGAAACGTAGCCCCCACTGCTGTTGCTGCTGCAGCAGTAGGCTGTGTATCCTCTCTACACACTATCCGAGTAGTCCTTGAGGGATCCTTGAAGATCTCTGTGTCGTACTAAAGCCCTACACTGCTGCCTACTCACACCCTAAACACGATGCAAAAAAAAACACGAAACCACCTACTGCTACCCGTGTGGCTGTGACGAATAAACTATACAAAAGCACTTGTCGAAAAAAACACCTCCGTCGTTGAATATATCAGAGCAACAAATGATTACTTTTTTTTCGGCCACCACTTAGACACCACCGCGATCGGCGGTCTAAACTAGCCACTTCCGGACGAACTTTACCACTTTTGCGACACTTCCACACCCGATGATCCGATTGTACCCGTAAAACGACCCGACTACACCATTTACAGTAAAGTTTTTCCACTTGCAAATTCGCAAAACGTTCAGACTTCGTTCCGCGACGACCCGTTTCTGGTGAAAATTTTCAATGTTTTGATTTGACACTTCCTTCGCGATTTTTGTGGTTCTTTCGGTCTCGCTCTCGCATGCGGATGTGCCCGGGCTACGATCTCGCTCCATCGTTCGCGTGCGTGGAGCGTGTTCTTCCATCATCAGTCAGCCAGCAGAGGCAGGTGTTTTGTCGGAGTCACGCACACTATAGTTTTCTTCGCGCATAGAAAAATACATCGTATCCCGAGTAGAAATGGATACGGTGCAACAATGAGTGATTGGAATCCGACGGCGTTGCCAGGGGAACCATTACAAGCAACAAATATGACGATTTTATTGGGATTTTTCCAGTGATTGCTGATCAGAACTAGTTTAACGAAATTGTTAGTAAAAGGAGACATGTCGTTTAAAGATGTTCGAGGTATGTAAAATATAAATTCGTGTTTTGAAAGAGGATGCAAAATAACAATAAGCTACTGAAAATAAAAATCGAAAGAACAGAACATGCATCGTCAAAGTCGCTTTAAATATATTAGAATGTAAAAATTGAATATAAACTTCAAGCTCTCCGGTGCGAGAATCGATTAAAAGCAATATAAAATTCGGACAATAATATAGCCGGTTCTTACAAAGTAGTCTTTTATCCGACTTTAAACCTTGAATGTAACGAAATTAGATATGGAATTTGCGTTTCGACTTCGTCTCATCAGAATGCGACACTAACTTAGTGACAGGACTAAGTTAGCGCAGGATTGTTGCTAGTTCCAGAAAACTAAAATATTATTTGCGTTTCTGAACCATCACCTAGTCCTGCGTGACGTCCCGCAAGAAAAGGAGTTCTGATTAACCCATTCATGCCCATGTTGTTTGTGGACAACAACGTTTTTAAACAGCTATAACTTTTGATTGAGACAAGATTTGCCCACAAAAACAAGTAAGGCCAATAAACCTGACTATTGCCTTTCATTTCAGTACTAACAGTTACAAGGACCAACTGTAGAACTGAAGTTATTGCAATTAGTCTGATTGGATTCCAATGGAGCAGTGCTGCCAGGGACAGTTTACGTTGACGACGAAAAATAATTTTTTCATATATCTTCGTTATTGCTCAATATTATTGAAAACTGATAAAACTTATCAATTTAGAGTGCCTTTGGCTACGTTTTCCACGTAAGTGGACTATTGTAAATATTCTAGGAGAATTGTATTGAGCATTGAAAGGTAAAAATTTAGCAGCTTCCAGCACTGCGAGGGAAGCACCAATCTTTATGATAAATGGCTTTTCGTGTTTCTTGACTCCACCATTTTCAAGGAAACATAGTTTTGAAATCCTTTGTGCACTAGAAAAAAAATTGGGCATGAAAGGGTTAAGCTGATGTGAATTAATGAAATCGAAAATTGGTTTGGCGCAGCAAGCCAATGCAATATGCGCTATGATATATTTCTCCTTAGTGGAATTTTTTTTTTGGTAAGAACTATTTCCTGTCCTATCACTAAGTTAGTATCGGATTCTGATGAGACGAAGTCGAAACGCAAATTGAATAACTAATTTAGTAATAGGTTTTTTGCTCTTCACGCGCTAAACTGGTTTTAAATAACTGTCTTCTTAGTAAGGGAAATAGTTTTTTTTCCTGTAGTTAGTGTCGGATTCTGATGAGATAAAGTTGAAACGCAAATTACATAACTAATTTAGTTATAGGTTTTGTGCACTTTACGCGCAAAATGTTTTTAAACAATTTTCTCCTTAATAGAGAAAAAATAGATTTCACCAAAACTTTCCACTAAATAGAAATCTAGCATAGTGCATGAATGTAACGATTTTCCTGTGTATGAATTATTTATTTTGAGCCGATTTTCATGCTAGAAGTTCATCATTGTCGACTTTTTCGATGGAGAGCTTTTTTATCAATTCTTAGACTGAAGGACCACAGTCCGATTCTAACGCTTAAAGTTTATATTTGACTTTTGCGTTCTAATGCAATTAAAATGGGTTTTTGCGAAGCATGTTTAGTTCTTGAAACATCCACTTTCTTTTTATTTTCATCTTTACATGATTCACATCGCTACCTAAAGGCGACCTTAATAGTACCGCCACAGATAACAGACGTTTAGGCTCGATTTGAATCGTGTGTAAATACCCGCTACTGAGATTCCGAATAAATCAGACGTCTGAAACACGCTTGGCAAACGTTTGTAGATGGCGCAGTGATCGATACAATGCAGTTAGAGTGCAGCTGTCAAACATGTATAGCAAACAGTTGCGCAGATGGCAATAGTGAAACACGGATTTCCAACGTTTATCAATTTGAAAGTTTACACAGGTTTTTGATTTTTTTTTGTTCTAGCCTAAATGTCTGTTATCTGTGGTACCGCGTTGCAAATCTAGATATCGGTATCCCAGAGCTAGTATCTGAAAGTTTATAGCAAGAGTTAATTAAATTTGACAATCATCATTATTGAACTCAGTATGGCATGGGATTAGAATCATCCATTGTACAATTTTCATTATACAATAAAATATTTTTCGAGATGAATTTTCAAATAATAATAATTCTATAGTGTTTATCACATCTATTAAGGGCCGATTTCTTCACCCTCGCTTAACTTTTAAACAAGGTTGACCAGTACGTTTAAACCTGTCTTAAGCGTTAAGTGAGGGCAAATAAATCGTTCCTAAATCACATTTCGACATAGATCTTCCATTAGTACATAAATCGCAAATGTAAACAAATCGAGTTTTCGCTATTATGATATCATGTGACTGAAAAACAACAAGAGAGAGGTGCAAAATTAGTTAAAATGCATTTTAGTCTAGGGGCAGATCACTCTAGAAATGTATAACAAATTTGCAACAAATTAGAAAAGATGCATTTAATTTCCATTTTTGCCTAAACTTTGCACTCCCTCACAGAAAGGTTTGTTTAACAAACGTCCTACGCTGATTCACTTTGTTCGACGTTTTGTTGAATGTAGGGCTATTTTTTTGTATGGTTTTGACGTCTTACACGTAACGCAAAATATATTGCACGCAAAGCTAAATACATTATGAATTTCTATTTTGATGGAAAGAAATGCACTTAATTTAGCTGATTTTTAAAAATGCATCACAAATGATCTGCCCCTAGGTTTTAGTTCAATTTCAATTTATAATTAAAGTAAAAAAACGGCGAAACATTCATTTTTATTCAAGAATTCGACTTAGTCCCTTTTTTCACAAGAAATATAAAGGTGATATTTACATTTTTAGTCAAAAGCGGAGCGAATGGTTTTTATTCTCAAAGTTATTCTGTGAAGGGCCGTTCTATTATGTAAAATCTATGATCCTATCTACTCGGTGGTTGTTGCACACAAATATTCTAATATTTCGATATTTTTATAAAATTTGCAGAAAAGATACACGCGTTCTTTCATTATTTCCCGTTTAATTTTTTGCTATTGTTTACAAAAGCAATATCAGAGAATCCAAATTTTAAGCGAATTTCTTGCGTTTCGAAATCCTCATCCCAGCATGTATTAAAATGCTCTATGTTTACATTTGTAAGTATCGCCCTTTTCACAAAAGAAAGCGTTGAATTGCCCATTTGCTGAGCCCTATATACCTTTCTATTCCCATTTAGAAAGAAATGGTGCCGAATAATTTCGTGAGGAAAACAAAAAGTTTTGCACTGCAAAAATCGGTCGAGGTTGGGCTCTTCGCGAGGAAAACAAACTCCTTTGGCTTGACATTGAATCTGTGGTTGTAAATGAGCTGTCAGAGCTCTTAGGGCCAATTTCTTCCCCCTCGCTTAAATTTTAAACCAGGATCACCAGTACGTTTAAACCTGGCTTAAGCGCTAAGCGAAGGTGAAGAAATCGACCCTTAATTAGAAAATATACTCTCAAGTATGCAATCCAGGATGCCAACTGAAGAATATTTTTTTTTAATAAAGTCCTCAAAATAATAGAAGAGTTAAGCATTTAACAAGGACACATTATTTTTGTGAACCGTGTGCAGATTCAGTATAATTTGTCCGTTAATATGATAATCCCCCCTTAAAAATACCGAAGCTAGTGGACACTTCGATATCGTCGCTGTTGTGCTATCTTATGACAAACGCCATTTTGGGTTAAATTGAGCTAGATATGCCACATTACTTGTCTAAAAAAGGTGGCGTTTACAGAATTTTGACATTCTGCTTGGTTACTGAGATATAGCGAAAAAAGTGCTGAGAAATTTTTAATTTTTTGCTTCAAATGACTGTGTCTGGGGATTGGCTTAAATTATCTTGATGTATAAGATGTTTTTGTATGTAAAATTAGCTGAGAAACACATTTTCAAAACAAAAAAGCTCGAATTGTGAGAAAATGCAATCTTAGTTTTAAACTGGAAATATAGCATATTTGGCAACACTGTAACCAAAAATAACTATTTTTTCTAGATTCCCTGACTCATTTCCTTTAAAATGCATTTCACCGTTTGTTTATAGACCAAATGAAGCCAAAGATATGAATAAAAGTTAATAATTGATGATTTTTTTTCTATGGAAAATTTTACATGCACGAATATGACACGCCATACAAATTTTGTCATCAATACGCACCTACAACACGTGTGAGTGCGACTTTTGTTTACATTTATAGTAAAAACTTTAAAGTAAAAACTCACAACATAGTCACCCGATCTTCGAAATATTTGAGATATTAATACAGAATAGATAAAAGCATCGATTGTCTTCTTTGAATTGTTTATTCCATTTATAAGATTCAAGATAGATAGTCTCAAACTTTAAAAATCTTTTTTCTCGAAATGGTGCTTGTCATAAGATAACACAACAGCGACGATATATCGAAGTGTCCAGGAAATGATCTTCACGAATCACGTATACGTGATTCGTGAAGATCGTTTCTTCGTAATTAATGTTTTTGTATTTGTTTGCATTGGGATCTCCTGCAAACGTAGATGATCGGAAAATTCCACGAATATTCTCTTTCATGGACGAATATTCTATATAGAACGGGGAATCTGATTCTTACAGAAACATATATTAATGAATAAATTTGTGGCGCGCGTGGCTGAAGCACACTGTCATACATTTGGTCTGCGTAAGCCAAATTTATGACAAAATTTCCAATGACCAATAGATTAATAACCAATTGCGTCTGGTAAGCTGACGAGAAGGGATGTGCCTTGTGGAAAACACATGTAGTCGCTTCAAGAATTTGCCGTACCGCAATGAGAAAAGCAAATGTGCTTTTCTGACAGCATATCGTTTGTGCTCTTCCCTTTGCGGAAACCAAGGGGAGTTTTAATAACAAACGCTTGCATTAACCAAATTTTCTAGGCAAAGTAGAACAACGTTTCAATCGGCCGATACGAATTGTGGTCGAAAGCTGGTTATCCCGGTTTAAGAATAATAATCACTGATACTTGTCTCCAGTCTTGTGGATTGGTCTGCTGCTTGTATGAATTTAATTATTGACTCTTTGCTGGATAAGAAAGATTCTTCAAAAAGTGAGTTTGATTCTGTCTGATTCAGGGGTATTATTTTTGCATGATGATAGTGCACCTTGGAACTCATCGATAAATTTGGGTGAATCGTGTAGTTTCCTGGCAAAACGTCAAACACGATGTTATGCATAGGAACGAAGTACGAAAAAACTTTTCGTTCAAATATCATCGAGACGGACATCCCTCGCTTATTCGAAAAAAAATGTTTCAAAGCCTCCAATCATAGTTTTGTTTGCTGCAGTGTTTCAAAAATCACTCCAATCAGCATGCGTTGAAAAAACCATAGTTTGACAAATCAGTCAAATCCATGATTTCATCACTCATGGTTTTTTGGCTCCTGAGGAGTGAAAACCACCAAGGAGTGAAAACAGGTTGCTAGATTATAATTGCAGCATACAGTTTAAAAGCCCGAGCTCAATTTAGATTTTCAATTTTCATTTTATCAAGCACAAAAGCAATACAGATCATGGTGAAAGCTTCTTTTCGATAGACCTCGAAGGTGGTCATTTAGTGCTATTTTAGCTACAAGTCGATTTAAACTAAAAGAACGCGCTGAAATCGTAGCACTTTACATTGAAAACGATCGTTCAATAATGAAAACTTCACCCTTTCCGGCGGAGTAAATAAACAAAATTGTCGAATTTGGGGGACACAGAACCCACACGTTATACATCAAACACCACTACACGACCAGAAAGTAACTATCTTGGCCGGAGTGTGCTCCAAAACAATCATCGGTCCTTATTTTTTCAAAGAGGGAGAGACCATCGACAACGCACGCTACCGTTGGATTTTAGCGCATTTTGTCTGTCCACAAATGCAGAAAGAAGGTCTGAAAACTTCTATTTTCAACAAAACGGGGCACCTTGCCACACCGCAATCAAGTTCTTGCAGAGCAAATTCCCAGGACGCGTTGTCTCAAAAAATGGTGATTTGGAATGGCCTCCTCGTTCTCCGGATACGGTGCCAGACTTTTTTCTGTGGGGTTACTTGAAAAGTAAAGTGTATTCTAGCAATCCTAAGTACCTTGACGAATTCAAAGCTAATATACGAGCTGAAATTGCTGCGATTAAGCCCGAAATGCTGCCCAATGTCAAGCAAAATGCCCGCAAAAGAACTGCTTTTTGTGTATCAAATGGGGGTGGTTATTTAATCGATTGATTTTTTTACTCACTCCCAGAAACGTGCATAGCAATGATTGGTTTCCACCGCTCCTTTGGAAACAGGCTCCTTGGTGTGAAATGTGTGGTTTATTTGAAACACTGCTTTGCTGTCTAAGATTTTGTTCCAATTTTGAACGTAAAAGATTCGCTCGCGTCTTTTCCTCGGGATTTGCACCAACATCAACAACCTGATCCAGGGTCACAACTGAACATAATTTTAGTTGTTCTCTCTTCCGGCATACTAGCTACATGTCCAACTAACTGTAGTCTGCCGTGCTTAACAAACTTTGCGACGTTTGCATGTTTGTGCACACCATCCAGTCGATAAAATTCAACGACCACGTCTCATGTCCGTACAGAGCAACAGGGAGTATCTGTGATATGTATGGAAAAAGCTCCACGCGCGTCCGTAGGCTACGAGACTTCAGCTGAATATGCAAACCGTAGAAGATCCTATTTACAGCAGCAAACAACTTTCTATGTAACGGCTATTTTCGTTATCATATGTCACTTACGGCCAAGATATATGATCTCGTCGACAATCTCATACCGCATTCATTTCTACCTCAGAACTAGAACCGTGCGGGCGTTTGCGGCAGCCACTCTTTTAAAATACACAAAAGCCCCTTCAACTGCTGTACGATCAACTCCAATGGTGTCTATGTCATCCGGAAGCTAAGAAGCATGCGATATC
The DNA here is from genome assembly GCF_030247195.1 of Topomyia yanbarensis. Lineage (NCBI taxonomy): Eukaryota > Metazoa > Arthropoda > Insecta > Diptera > Culicidae > Topomyia > Topomyia yanbarensis. The sequence goes on along the minus strand of NC_080670.1, from coordinate 175,746,486 downwards.
TCTTAATGAACAACCAATCGGGAAGTACCACGCTCTGCTTCAATACATCTAACGTCACAAACGAGGCTAGGGTTTTTTTGGCTTTTCTGGTGCTTTATTTTGACCCATCCAGCGTCATATGAATCAACCGAGTCGGAAAGCCAAGTTCAAGCATTATCTGGCACCACAATTCGTTTCGTTAGAATGAATCGGTCACTGCCTCGAAATCCACAAACAGATGCTAAGTTCGCAAGTTGTATTCCCGAAATTCAGGGTCTGTCTTCTAAGGAGCAATTATTAAACTCGAGCGCAATTACTTCGTTGTATTCATATCCGTGCAAGAAGTGCTATATTGAAATTCAAAACTGTTTAATTTTACGTTGCTCCAATTGGTTCCGATATCATAAAATACTAAGTCACTTAACGCTTGTCCGGACATGTCGCAAACTCAGGTGATTCGCCTTTTAAATGCCAAAATATTTTGACTCCTGAGGTAGAAGACAAAGGGTTGAATCGTCGGGATACTCTAAGCTTGCTTATATGACTTTATTCCACACTTTTCTAAACGTTCTTCCTTCGACACCTTGCTCTTTCTTGAGTAAAGGGCGGTGTGTTTTTCGATTCAACGAAAATGGAGGTGAACCAACGCGAGTCGAGAGAACAAATTCTTTCCAAACACCTGGAATTTCCTGACCTGTCGCACCGGCAGTTGGGGAAAATGTTGAACATTCACCATTCAACCGTCTCCAGAGTGTTGAAGCGGTTGACGTTGGACCACGGCAAAGGAGCTGGAAGAAAACCGGGACCGGAGAACAAAAAGACGAAGGGAAAGGTGAAGCGGATGATTAAAGCAAATTCCAACGTCTCATGCCATGATTTGGCTAAAAAGATCGGCATGTCGCAGAGCTACGTCCAGAATGCAAAGAAGAGAGCTGGACTACATACATACAAGGTACAGAACTTCCCAAACCGCGGTGAGCGGCAACAATCGACGGCTAAAACTCGGGCACGGAAGCTCTACGAGAAGATGCTGACAAAATATGGATGCTGTGTGATGGACGACGAAACGTATATGAAAGCCGATTTTAAACAAATTCCGGGGTTGGAGTTTTTCACCGACAAGAGCAAGTTCTATGTGGACGACAAATTTAAGAAGAAGATAATGTCGAAGTTCGCCTCCAAATATCTCATTTGGCAGGCCATCTGCTCTTGCGGACAGAGGAATGAGCTTTGCCGTTCTTGTAGCAGCACGACGAAGCTCCGCTATTTTGGCCAGATTTGGCATCATGCCACTACTATTCTAAAAGTGTCCTGAAGTGGGATGAGGCCAATTCTGTCCATTTTGTTCCAAAGGACATGAATCCGCCAAACTGTCCGGAGCTGCGCCCGGTGGAGCAGTACTGGGCAATGATGAAGCGGGAACTTCAGAAGAGTAAGAAGACAGTAAAAGACGAGAAGGACATGTTAAGAAAATGGAAAAAAAAACTGAGAAAGTGGTACCGGATGACACTGTAAAGACTGATAGAGGGCATCAAGCGAAAATGCGTGCACTATTACACTCAAGGCTCCATCGATCAACTTTTCTTTTGATTTTTGAAGTAAATATATGTATAAAACTACCCTAAATTTTGGTTTGATTTTAAACATTATAAGAAAATTGGCATGACATTTTCGGTGTCGCAATAATTTCGTGTTCGCCCTTTACAATGGCTCTTAATATTCAAAAATACAGTTCACACCTTCCAGTTCCTTGCTAATTAAATGTCGTTACAACAGTCAGTCAGGGCCGTGGCGTGGTCTTCTAGCGCCCTTGGCGGATTTTCAGTGTTGTGCCCCTTTGGTTAACTTCTGCTTCTTTTTTCAGTTGGACTTTTCAACAATAATTTTTGATATCATTCGAAGTCAGGCGTTTGAATGCGATGGACGGAGCATATTGTTGGAAGACTGCGAAATCAGTTGAAGCTAGGTATTTGAAGGCAACGGAAGGAGGATTTTTCCAGGAGACTACGTGTACTTCAGTTTACTAAGCAGTCGATTTATTAGGGTTGTGTTGGACACTTCGTGTTTTATTAGTGCTTATTTCAGGTAAATTCCAGTCACAAACCTTGACTTGTACATTCGTGGAATCAGTTGACGCTTGGTATTTGAAGGTGACAGACGGAGCCGCGGATTGTAGATCACCATCAGTATATAATTTTTGAGAGTTGTGGCCTGGTTGGTGGATTATTGATTGCGGTGCATATCAATAGACTTGAATTACCAGAACACCCCAAGTAACCAATAAGCATTATAACGTAGCGTAATATCTGCTTTAGATCCACATATAAAGCTGTCCTAAAAAGCCGTGAAGCCCTAAATACTTATTTAATGCCGATATTATGCCAGAAAAGGCGAAATATAGTGCTATTATTGTGCGGAGATTGACAGCTCGTTTCTGCAGTACTAATGCTATTATATAGCAAAAGCGTACAAATGTCAAATTTGAAAGCCTTATATTGGCACTACTAATGCTATTAAAAAGCTTCAGTTGGTTGTCATTGTCCGCCATGGTTTTAAAACCATTTCTTATGTTTTCTTTCGGTATGATGAGCAAAAATGAAAAAATTTAAAATAAAATATTCTGTTTAAAACCGTAATTGACTCTGTTCTAATGCATTGTAATGAATATCCTTAATGGGTTTTCGTTCTCACATGATATGAATGTTTACGAAAATTACCTTTAGTAAGTCTCGAACTGAGGTACCTTGCCTCGTCCTTCACGGTAAGTGCGCTGCGTTTGCTTCCTGGACTATATTGCATATGTTCGATTGAAATGAAATATGCCGAATATAATCTTCAAGAAGAGTTGCATAACATATAAACCCACAGCATTACAATAGCATTATATCAGCTTTTTATATGCTCTATAATGGCATTAAATGCACTTGTAAAGCTTACATGCTTTAAAGATCCTTGAAGCATGTACGCGTTATATCAGCTTTATATACGCATATAGAGCAAGCTATAATGCTATATGTCGGCTGTGCAGTTATGCATCATTGATGCTAATAAAGAGCTTTATTGCATTGTTAATGCTGTAATGGAGTTTCAATGCAACATTAGTGCAAATGTATAGCCAATATAGTGCAATGGCTTAATGCTTATGGTTACTTGGGACGTGCCGTCACGACTTTGCGGTTATGTCCCAAACGTTACCCACCCATCTCTTTTCACAAGCGATTGAATCAGAGATGCTTTCGTGATCTGGTACTGATGTAGGTTTTTACAAATTCTATGTGTCGGTTGCAAAGAAAATCGTTAACAACACTTAGCCATACATTGAGTAAAGAGTGTCGACATTTTTGCCTTTCTGACATGTCTGTCAAGTTTAAGTTTTCTCTTTGACCCGGGCTCTAGACTCGTGCATAAATGAACTTCTCTGAATAGATCCAGCTGATTGTAAAATAAAAGTTAGAACAAGAATCGTAATCGAAAACTGCACTTTCCTGTTTAAAATTATGCACATTGAACTCGGTCGGACCATATCTGAACTACTGTCGTGTCAAAGATGATCCGCTAATATTCTAAAAATTTCGAAATAACTGACGCAGAAATATTCAGCCATCTTGAAAAATCACCCAGATATGCTCAGAATGATGATATCCTGTCTAAAGCAAGCAAATGACGTTTTTGGCGTCTACATGCCTACTAACAAAGTTCAGATCGACGGTGTGGTCAGCCATGCGATTTTATCGTGGGTGCATTTACTGAATCACAGAGTTGATTGTTTCAGGAACCTTTTGCGCTAGTGAGCGGAAATTTTGAATGACTATTGCGCTGGACGGGACAAAAGTGTGTGGTTCTTCCGACTCGTATCCGGGTGTCCTTTAGTGGGATTGCTTTACATCAATTCGTTTTTTTTTTTGGCAAGGTTCGTCTGTCTGTTTGGCTGTTCGCATCGCACGTCATGCATTGCAGTAAATACAAGCAAAGAGACCATTGTAGCACCATGGATCGTTATCAGTGAACAGCGAATCATGAGAATTACTTTTGCATGGAAAATGCTGAAAAGTGTGCGTATCCGTTTCATCGCTTTCACGCTTCATTAGTCTGACCGCCTCAGACCTAAGACGAAGATCAAGGATCAAAATGGCAAGAGGAGCAACAAATTGATGTAAGCGGATAAGTAAGATTTTATGGCGGGCGAAGAGAACAAAAAGAGTTGCCTAACTGCATTGGCGAAGATTCCGGTGCCTAAGCTTGGAGACGGAACGTCTGGCTCCGTTTTGTTAGACCCTGCTCCAGAGTCACGGGAGGAGCTGTTGCGACAACTGATAATCTGTGCGCTTCCGCATGTCGAACGCGAATGAAGCTGAATTGAAATTAAAATCAATTTTCGAACTGTTTGAATAAAATTTGTAATAAAATTAGAAATCTGATAAATGTTCCAAGTGAACGTATCGCTTTTGTTCTATCCAATTTATCTTCAAAAATCCTTTTTTTATCATTGCTCCTTATAACCTCGATCGTTCCACGAGTTCAAGATAACTTCACATAAAATAGTAGAGCACATCTTCATAAAGCTCCCAGCCATCGCTAGCTAACCATACATTTTAATTCCCTCTCATCCCATCCTTACAGACCTCTCGGAGCATCTGAAGCTGCTCGGCTACCCGAACAACATACCCATCTCCGTCCTGAACACCCCGTACGGTGGACCGGAAAGCTTCAACGCCTACTCGGACATCCTAACGTGGCTAATCGGTCGATTGGAACCGTCTCTGGTTCTGCCCGGTGGCACCCGAACCGAATCGGAACGGGTCGCATTCGTTCGCTCGGCTACCGAATTTCTAGTCACCAAATCCAGCATTAAGATTAACCCCAGAAAACTATACGCCAGCTCGGCAGCAGCGGCCAGCGAACTACTGAAGGTTACATCGCTGCTGATTGCCTCGCCGAAGGTAACAGGTGCCGACGATGAGTCGATCAAGTCCCACGTAGAGATTGATCTGTCCGATAAAATGGACGATCTGAAGAAGGTTCGTGGGTTGTCGTCGGAGTTAACGAATCGAGGTGCCACCTTGTACGATCTGCTTCGGAAGGAACTGGTTAATCGGGAAACACGGACGATCCAATCAACTCGCCCGTTAGAACTGGCTACCGTTGAGAAGGTTATAAAATCTGCCATTGCCTCGCTGGAGTCCAAACTGGGCAGCTCGAAATCCACCCTGGAGAGTTTGAACGCTGAAAACGGAAATCTGTCATCGAAAATACAGCGCAAATCTTCTGAGCTGGAGCGATCGAAGCAACGCCTGCAGGCACTGCAAAAAGTTCGTCCGGCATATTTGGAAGAATTCGAAAAGCTCGAAATCGAACTAAAGAACTTGTACGAGCAGTACATCATCCGTATTCGCTGTGTGGACGCACTGAAGTCGCAACTGATCAGCAAGAATCGCACCTCGACACCTACTTCACCGATCGCTAAGATGGTGGACAGTAGCATGACGATTCTGCCGGAGGGTTTGATGGATTCGGACGATGAAAACGATGACGAAATTGATGACTTCGACGAACGGGAGGATGTGAAACTGAAGTCAGACAAGCGAGTGCTTCGAAGCGAGCTACTGAACAGAGATCGTGGTTCAACACGGTTCCGTACCCGCCATGATGAAGGACAGGTACCGTCCTTGAGTGGTCGCGATCGAGTTCGAATGATTGGTGGAATGAACGATGATCTTGGCCCGTTGGATAGTTCGCTCGGCAGTTCGGCGGAATCGGATAGTGACCTGGAAATGGAAGGGAATGGACGTAAGGATGGTTGTGATATCGTAATAAAAGGTCGCCATGTTTTGATGTTTTTTTTTGTTCTAGTAATCGACGAACTTCGTACAGATGACGATGAGGAGGATGACGTGAGCTTGGCGAAACTAGCCCGGGAGAACTCTAACCTAAATCGCAGCACCAAACAGGATCAGAGCGATGAAGATTTCTAATCTAATACTATTTGGTTTCTTATGAATTGTAAAATTTATTTAAAACACAATTAAAATTTACATCGATTTATACACAAGAAATATGAAGAAATAATGTTTTCTTAGGTTGCACTAAAATCAACTTGAGCAGGGTTGCGTTTGTGTCCAATACTTACGTGGCTAGTGAATGCTCCGTTGTTCCTTCCTTCACTCTACATATGAACATCGTTGTACCGTTCGAAGTGGTGCCGATGATCGATCAGCATCAGATCGTGGTGGTAGGTTAGTGGAGGTGTCTGGTGAGAATCGCTCTGTTCTGGACCGGAATGAGCGGGAGGGTGTGAAGCTCCACCGGAGCTGACTATGCTGCTACTGTTTAACTTTTCCTCCTCCTTCGCAAGGTAGCTATCGGCAATATCCCGATCTAGTCCGGTGTAGGTGAATGTTTTCTCCTGCTGTCTGGAATCATCTCCTCGGTGGTGACGTTGACGGCGATGTTCCTCCGGCAGTGTAAGACTCTGTTCGGAATTGGCCCGTACTGAGCGTCTTCGGTTAACACGTGCCATGTGCGCCTCTAGCAGGGCACTTTCCGGATACATCGGAGGATATTGGTGAACGCCCGGTGGAATCATATTAGGGGAATACATCGCCGGAGGTGGAGGTGTTGAGTACATGGGTAACATTTGCGGCATCTATAAGGAGACGGATGAAAGAATCAGTGTTTGGATTTAGGTCTACTGTGTTGAGTACTACCCCATTGCCAGCGCAGGCAGGAACTAGCATAACCGGTCTCGAGCCTGTTCCCGTTCCGTTGCTAAACGTGTCGGTGCGGTGTTTCTCGCCGTACACGGATCCGTAGCCGCGGTTCATCATCGTCTGAAACATCATATCCTTGATGGATGGATCCACCTGCAGCGAGTTTATGTAGTCTTCGACTTTCTGCTGGGACAGGAATGCTTGCGAGCCCGGTGAGCTGCTGTTGATCATGTTCTCCATCATCTGCGACTTGTGGGAGGGTCTGCGAAGTAGGAAAGGAAACATGATAATTTTATAAAATTTCTCCAAAGTTCGTTATAAGTAAAAGTTGGTTGAAAGCGGAATTTGAATCAGAGAAAAATTCCACAATTTTAAAATTGAAGATTAAGCTAATAGAGGAGGAACGACACGACGCGTACACCTCTTTAACCACATAAACTTCTTAAACTGGAATTATCGTAAGCATAGCTCGAAAAGCTGAGGTTGGCGATTGAAGTGACCCCACATGAGATTCTAGGCACTCGGAAGGTGTTCGGTCCTCGAGATGTTATTGATTGGTACATCAAAGTACGAGGCAAAGTCTTAGCACTGCGTTTCATTGTGGCACATGACCACATGACAACGTTTGAAGGGCGGGTGTTACGATCCTACTGACGGCTAAAATGTTTTCTGGCTGAGTGGGGATCAAACATCACGTTGGATCCCTTGGTTTTGAACGTTCCAGTAGAAGAATCAGAACAATGCAGAAGCTGTCATAAAACACGCGGAACAAACCAAGGACTAGCAAGACGCAGCACAAGCGAGAGTTGCTCCAAATGAAAGAAGAAACGGAAAAGATAATGCAGCTTCACATGGAAAGAGAACTGCTGAAAAAGAAGATGGCAGTTGAAGCAGAGTTGAATAGTATACGGAGTAAGCTATATCTCGCGTTCTACTATTGTGAGGTGTAGATTTACCCGAGGGTCTGCCCCAAAGGGAAAAAGAGCGTGTCCGGATAAGAATAAGAAGAGTGGCAGATTTGACAAACGCAAAACAGATTCAAGATAATCTGCATAAGGTGTATACATGTGTGTACAATAATATTTTTGGTGGCAAAAGCTTTGAGAGGCTGAAAGCACTAGTTTCTATATTCAAAACATTGTTTTAATTAATTTCGTTTCTATTAACCGCTTTTTTGGGAAGTGAATCAGTATTTACGCAATGTCGATCTTGCCAATCGTAAAACCAAAACTCTCGCTTTACGTATGCCTTTACCTTATCTGGTACCATCTTGGGTTTTCACGTCATTTGCAGTTTGACAAGACCAAAATTTGACAAGACCATAATTTGATGTTGGAACGGTCTATCCCTGAGAATGATCATAGGAAGGGCAATCCCTCGGCCTTACTTCGCCAATAATGCCTAGTCGTACTGGCGCCACTGCCACTGCACGGCGGATGTTGGATACTGCCACGATGGTCCTTTGCCAGCGTCATTGTGCAGTAGTCTCGTACTTCGTAGAGGTAAGTCATTTACAAGGGAGGCATCTATATGTCGAGAGATTTCCTCAGCTGTATTAGTTAATGGCTTCCTAATAATGATCCTGCGCGCAGCGGGATTTTACAACTATCATCATGCTGTTAAAATTCATTTCGAGTGAAAATCTCGGACAAATCATTGCTCCTTGATTATAGATCATACTAGAAGACGAAAGAGAAAACTGGGGATAATCAGTGTCTAACTATACTGCAAGAAGAAACGAAACCGACGAGGGCTCTGATTGTTCCAAGAAAGGGCAAGCTCGATAAGTTGTCGATCTTCACAGGGCAGGCTAAAGAGTAAAAACAGGGCTGTTGTAGAAACGATGGAACAATATGCGACCCCCAGGGTAGTTATAATAAGACGGTCGGATTGGCTGGCCACCAACTAGTTGGCGAACCTGTTCACGCACTTCACCACTCTTCTTACTTTCTGGATCTTTTAGAAAGTTTTTGCCGTTTCACCTGCTGAATCAGGACCTTTTCTGCATCCACTGCACTTTCAGCTGTCGCGCGCGAAATGAACGGGTTTGTAGGGGACTTTGGATATCGCGAAATGAATAGAACTCGAAAACTATTTTTCTGCGACCGACACCACTGATTGCTTTTAACTATCTCAATTTATTGTATGTTGTTTGTGTACATTTTTCTACGTGTGTTTATGCTGCGGCTATTTGACAGCTATGTTATGGTTTGCAGAATCCATTTCTGCTTAGGGTTTGCACAGTGGGCTGACTGTGCGAATCGTACGGTATTTTACATTGCATTTTGTATATAATATTCTAGGATTAGTTCAATTCTTCTTAGGGCTAGGTAAGTATTTACAGATATTTACATTGTATAAAATTTCATTTTCTTTCAGGTTCGTATTGAAGAATTAGAGGTGAGTATTGAACAGAACCAAAGGACCTAAATATGCAGAATCATCTTCGAAAATACTTCACGTTGGAGAAGACTTGGCTCTCATGCTATTATCTGAATCTGCCGAGGACAGCAGAGACAGAAAACTATTTAACCAAATAGTCGCCATCAAGTCGGCGAGCGCTTCGTGGGGGGGGGGGGATTTTTGGGAAAAATGACGACCCGCAAATGCCAGGCAATTTCTCGATGGCAGCTAAGCGAATGCAGAGTCTGGAACTGTCAAAAAATCCAGAGCTGCGACAGAACGTGAAGAGTCAAAATAAAGCTTCCGCTCACATTGCTACTTAGGAGAAATTGACGGAAGAAAATCCAACTAAGGTATGGTATCTACTCCTGCACGTTGTATTTAACTCTCGGTTTAACACCAAGAAGCTGGGAAAGGTTCGGCTAGTATCGGACGCTACAACATCCGTGCAATGCAAGCCCCTTTACTACGAATTGATTAGGGCCGCCGGATCTTCTCTCCAATTTACAAGCGTGAACGGTAACGCAATTGATGCTTGTTTGTTCCAGTACAAGCTTCTTGTATTCAGTTGCTCCGGAGCAAACAAGAACACAATAACCTTGCTTCTTTTTACTCCGGTTTGCTAACAGCAGTAGAACAAAGAGAAGAAAAGAATGCAAGAACGATTTTCTCCTCGTTTGCTCCGGAGTACTTTTCAGTTTCTCCCGGTATCGGAAGAAACGTAATCCAACCCAAATACTCGGATATCACAGTGTTGGGGTTTTCCCGGTCTCATAGTGAAAGTATATTGCGGATATCATGTCTGCTAGCTCGCAGGATTCCAAATCATCACCGATCCCCATTGTTGTAGGTTATTTCAAGCCTAATATTACCACAGACATTATTATTGTGATATTACAGCTCCTGTATCGATTCTCAGCCGAAAACGCAGCTTAAAGGAATTGCGAAGAATTATTGGGCGTTATCTGAAAAGTTCACTCAAAATAAAACTTCGACTGAGCCGTCGTGAAGATAAATCTGTATCGATGTGTCATTGACGTTGATTGGGTGGAATACCGAATTAATCACAAGTCAAACAGTAGACTTCTGTTCAAGTTCTGTGGCATGTCGAAAACAGACCTGTGTATCTTTATCAACAGTTTGTAACAAATGTCCCAACAACAGGATGTCAGAGTCGCACTCTTCCTGAGCCAAGAGAGCATATTTTGTCGTGGTGAATGGTGCAACTTTTTCTCAGTTTTTATACAAAAAAGTGTTTAGAGCGTATGTTAAGGGAACGCTTCGGATTTTCCGGGGACTGTTTGCTCGCGAGTCAATGTAATACAGTCGTTGTAGCAAAAACCACGTAAGGAATAATAACAATACTAAAAATGAATCGGAGTTTTACTAACTGCAAGGAGGCGGAGCTTACATCGCGCAAGATGAGCATATATAAGGCGTGTACTCAGCGCAGTAAATTCAGTATTCTTTTAACATTCGTGAAATAAACATCGAAAATAAAAATAAACCGAAAATTTCTTCTTGACTCCTATGTAAAGAATTTAATTTGAAACATTTTTTGGTCCTTCGAACCGGTTCTTTTCAGAACCACAACCAGTCAAGAAATATTTCGGTCGGTCGGTCGTACGTGTGCAAGTCGGGTACAAATTTGCAAACGGTCGGTCGCAAAGCGATGCAGCAGCGCATCGCATTCGCTTCGGAGTGAGTTGATACGAAAAGTATTGTCACGGCAGTGTTTGTGAACAAAAAAAAGTAACAGTACGATCGCAATTTCGTGGTAGCGGTAACGTGGAAGCAGAGTTAGCACAGCAGCTGGTCCCTACGATACACCCACGCATCAACAGTGATTCAAGTACTATATCATACAGATATGGCAGAATATAGTCGTCAGCGAGCAACTATCTTCGGACGTATGACCCGAATCGAAAAATACATCTCAGATTTCGATTCACTCAAAGAACAGACAGTGCAGCATGTCAGGGAACGCATAAATGGGCTCAATAGACTATGGGAAGATTTCGACGCCGTTCAGATCAACATCGAGAATGAAGATTGCAGCAATGCGGATGAGGAGGACAATAAAAGAGCAGGCTTTGAGTCACGATATTTTGACGCAGTAGCAAAACTTGGCTTAATCGTTGAGAAGCTAGAAGCCGCGCAAAACAGTGTGATACCATCCGCTCCTCCCTATCAAGATGAGCACCCAACACCTTCGCATAATCAGTCTGCAGCAGTGGTGCCTATTCGGTATGTGGAACCACAATTCCGTTTACCACCGTTGGAGCTTCCGAGATTTCACGGAGACGTAATGGATTGGCCTTCCTTTCGAGATTCCTTCGTCGCACTAATTCATAACAACGGTCAGTTGTCTGATGTGCAGAAACTGTTTTATCTAAAATCTTGTCTCAAAGGCGAAGCTGTTCATATGGTTGATACTTTGGATAATACCGCAGCTAGTTATGCCGCAGCTTGGGAGCTATTATCATCACGATATGACAATAAGCGAATAATCATCTACAAACACGTTCAAAACCTTTTCCACCTAACTCAGATAACTGAGGAATCTTCTAAATCGTTGCGCAAGTTATTAACCGATTTTCAACGAAATGTTTGCGTACTGAAACAACTTGGGCAGCCGACGCAATATTGGGGAACACTTTTACATTATTTGTTATCCAGCAAGTTAGATCCTATTACACGTCGCGATTGGGAGAATAGCATTAAGCCTTCGGAAGTACCAGACATAGGACAGCTGGTAGATTTTGTTCTGGTCAGGTGCCAAACATTGGAAACATTGGCTGTTGAAAAAAGGAACCCAAGTCGCCCAAAATACAATGCGGTCACTAGCATTGTCACAACAAATGCATCAGAATGTCGAATATGTAAAAAATCACCATTCCATCCACTCTTCAAGTGTCCAGGTTTTCTAAAAATGCCGATTTATCAGCGAAATAGAACCGTGATAGAATTAAAACTGTGCAGCAACTGTTTTTCGACACGACATGAAACATCGGAATGCAAATCAAGTAACTGCAGACTGTGTGGACAGCGACACAATTATCTTTTGCACGTTCCGGGTGAATCGCGAGGTAGCGAATCCGACGCTAGCCAAAACATAACGCTCTTAACATCAACGTCAATCTCAACTCCCGAAGACTTCTCAGATAAGGAAAGTTTTATTGCTGCAGCTTCAACATCTAATGCAGCGAATATGTTGGCAACAGCAGTTGTTCTGATACAAGCACTGAACGGTTCACTAGTACGATGTCGAGCTCTTCTGGATTCCGGATCTCAGTGTAATTTTGTTACTGAGTCTCTATTGCAAAAACTACAGTTAAAAAAGCAAAAGGCAGTGCTTCAAGTTCAAGGTATCAGTGGCAGTACAAGTAGGGTCACCTCAAAAATATTTGCAACTGTTAAATCGCGAATAAAAGACGTACAATTTAAAACAACGTTCCACGTTATGCGGAAGATCACAGGAAGCTTACCAGCAGTGCAGTTGAATGCGGATGATTTTCCTGTATTCAAACATCAATTAGCTGACCCACAGTTCTTTAATCCAAATACCGTCGATTTATTGCTTGGCTCTGGAATCTTCTGGAAACTATTATTGCCGGAGAAGATTGAGCAGGATAAATACATTCTCTGGAACACTTCATTTGGATGGATAGTTTCTGGCAATACGGAAAATGTCATTGACCGTGCGATTTGTAACATTGTAATGCCGTGTACTTCGGCAGATACAGAACTTTTACAAAGCCTAGAACGATTTTGGCATATAGAGCAGCTGGAGCACAGTGTAGCAAAGCAAGCAACTATGGACAAATGTGAGCAACATTTTCGCCAAACTCATCGACGTTTGTCTGATGGTCGATACGAAGTCACACTACCATTTGAGCTGTCACCATCGATGTTGGGGGATTCCGAGTGCAACGCTCTAAGACGATTCCACAGTTTAGAGAAGCGCCTCTTTAATGATCAAAATTTGCGAGAAATGTATGTCACATTCATGAGAGAATATGAAAGGAATGGACACATGAGTGTAGTAGAAACTCCAAAATCTAATAACACGGTGGTACACTATATTCCGCACCATGCTGTTTTAAAACCAAGTAGTACAACTACAAAATTGAGAGCAGTGTTTGACGCATCCTGTAAAACATCTTCGGGGATATCCTTGAACGATATTCTTATGACTGGACCCACAATTCAAGCAGATCAATTGATGCTACTTCTTCAGTTTCGGTGTTGGAGATACGTCGTGACTGCGGATATAACGAAGATGTACCGTCAGATATTAGTAGATTCAGCATCAACCGATCTTCAGCGCATTTTTTGGAGAGAAGATCCGTCACAGGCAGTGAAGGTATACCGCTTAAATACAGTTACCTACGGTACACGTTCGGCGCCATTTCTTGCCATTCGCACTCTACATCAATTAGCATATGACGAAAACGATAACCATCCTGATGCCTGTAATACTATTTTGAAACGGTTTTACGTTGACGACATGTTGGATGGATCAGACTGTAAGGAGGAACTCCTGGGGCGCCAAACGGAAATTATCCATGTTTTGTCTAAAGGTGGATTCGAACTACGTAAATGGAGTAGCAATGATCCAGATCTTTTGCGACCTTTACCAGAGGGTTTCATTGAGAAAGGTGGACTGCATGAAATGAATAAGGACGACATCGTAAAATCTCTTGGCTTACACTGGGATACTTTCAGCGACCAGTTGGTTTTCCGAACACAGTTGAAAACGTTTCAGAATTACACGAAACGATTAGTTTTGTCTGCCATTGCCAGTCTGTATGATCCAATAGGATTAATTGCCCCAGTAATTATCATAGCAAAAATCATTATGCAACGAATAACACAGCTTGCCATTGGATGGGACGAACCTCTACCAGCTGAAATTGTTACTCAATGGCAATCATTTTACGATAAACTTAGTGGCCTGCATCAACTGCGCATTGACCGATGGATTATGAGGAGTGCACATCCAATATCCATTCAAATTCATGGATTTTCAGATGCATCAGAGTTGGCATATGGCGCTTGTGTGTACATTAAAAGCAAGGATTCTGAAAACAACGTGCAAGTTCATTTACTATGCTCAAAATCAAAGGTTTCACCATTGAAGAAAACGACATTGCCAAGATTGGAGCTGAGTGCGGCTTTGTTGCTTGCAAAACTTATTGACAAGATTTTGATGTCTATAGAGTTGAAGGTTGACCATTGTTTCCTTTGGACCGATTCAATTATAACTCTGCAATGGATTTCCGCTCCATCAACTCGTTGGAAGGAGTTTGTTGCAAATCGCGTGGAAGCTATACAGACGCTCACATCACAACACACTTGGAAACATGTACAGGGAAAGGACAATCCAGCTGATATTGTATCTAGAGGGCTCCCACCAAATTTACTAATGGAATCATCAGTATGGTGGAACGGACCATTGTGGCTCATGGACGATTTTCAATGGCCTAAACAACCAATATTACGAGGAGAAAATGTACCAGAAACGAAGGGTGTATACAGTTGTATTTCTGAGCCACACTTTCTCAGTAAGTATTCAACGCTTAGAACTCTCAAGCATGTTGTTGCGTGGTGTCTTAGATTCAAGAATAATACCACCACAATTCAAAAAGAGACTCGTTTGGTCGGCCCTTTATCAGCGCACGAGCTGAACGGTGCCATGAATGCAATCATTCGTAATGTGCAACAAGCAGAATTCAGTGAAGAACTGATACAATTAAACAAAGGGCAAGGTGTATCAAAATCAAGTAAACTTGTGTCGTTGAACCCGTTTATTGATTCATTTGAAATTTTACGTGTCGGAGGAAGACTACAAAATGCAGATATACCATACGCCACAAAACACCCGATTATTCTACCACCTCGCAACTTTCTTGCTAAACTCATCGTGCGATCAGAGCATGTTAAACAATTGCACGCAGGACCTCTGGCACTTCTAAATGAAGTGAGAACAACATATTGGCCAATTGGTGCCAAAAATCTGGTTAAGCAGGTCGTGGCCGAATGTATGACGTGTGCGCGTTCTCGAGCTAAGGTTGCTCATCAGATTATGGGAAATCTTCCATCGAGTCGTGTTCTACCATCAAGACCAAGACTGGCGTTGACTTCGCTGGTCCATTGATGATCCGTTCGAGTACACTAAGGAGGGCTCCACAGCTAAAGGCGTATATCTCAGTGTTTATATGTATGGCCACGAAGGCCATTCATTTGGAACTTGTTGGAGATCTGACAACGGAATCTTTCATTGCTGCATCTCGAAGATTTATGGGTCGACGAGGAATGGTATCCGAGTTTTATAGTGACAACGCAACAAATTTCGTTGGAGCAAGATCCGAGTTTCAGGAGCTGTACAGACTATTCAATTCAACCGATCACCAGAGTAAATTGTCAAGGGCGCTGGCAGACAACAACATTTCATGGACCTTCATCCCACCACGTTCTCCCAACTTTGGAGGTTTGTGGGAGGCTGGTGTTAAATCCGTCAAGACACACCTGAAGAAACTGTCTAATGGTTTGCTCTACACATATGAAGAGTTTAACACCGTTTTGGTTCAAATAGAAGCGATACTGAATTCACGTCCTTTGACCGCCATCTCTGACGACATCAACGATTTCACACCACTTACGCCAGCTCATTTTTTGATAGGCGATCGATTGACATCACCAGTCGAATTGGATTTGATAGACGTACCACAAGGTCGCCTTAAGCGTTGGCAATCCATTCAACAGTTAAAACAACGATTTTGGAAACGCTGGTCGAGTGAATATTTACATCATCTCCAGCAACGTCGCAAATGGCAAACATCTACTGAAAACATCAAAGAAGGAGCTTTAGTATTGCTAAAGGAAGATAATTTACCACCCATGAAGTGGGCTTTGGGACGAATCGTTTCTGTTCATCCTGGTACTGACAAAAAGGTGAGAGTAGCTACGGTGAAGACAACAAATGGTGAATATGTTAGAGCTATTTCCAAAATATGTCCTTTGCCTATCATCGAAGATTGAAGGCCATGTCTTCAAGGCCGCCGGTATGTAGCAAAAACCACGTAAGGAATAATATCAATACTAAAAATGAATCGGAGTTTTACTAACTGCAAGGAGGCGGAGCTTACATCGCGCAAGATGAGCATATATAAGGCGTGTACTCAGCGCAGTAAATTCAGTATTCTTTTAACATTCGTGAAATAAACATCGAAAATAAAAATAAACCGAAAATTTCTTCTTGACTCCTATGTAAAGAATTTAATTTGAAACAGTCGTGATTCGTTGGTTGGGCCACCGCCTATATCCAACTAACGAATTTAATAGCGACTGACAAATGTCAAAAACTCTCCAAAGAAGACATTGGTAGTGTAAAAGATTGTTAGATAGATTGTCAAAGTCAATTTGACATGAGATTTTGACGTTCAGATGCTTTTTAGTTGGACAATGGTCCAACTAGCGGAGGTCCAACTAAAAAGCGGCCCAGTTAAAAAGTGTCCTACCAGCGAATCACGACTGTAGATCATGTGGACACTCTCCAATATAGGCAGGCTTTTCAGCATTCCTAATGCAATAGTCATTCTAAAGATTCTCTGAGCATTTGCCACACTAGTCTTTTTCTGTTCAAATTCTTCGCTTATTGGATAAAGGGGTCCTTGAAATAGCAAATCTCGTATTTCAGTTGGTCTGCGCCTAACAAAGTTGAATCGGTGACCACGCCGTCCATCTTAACTTTGTGGGCGGGCGTATAGATGCTTCTTTTTTTTTTGTTGGAGACGAACCACTGCGACCAGTATTTAGATCTATTGTGGTATGCTCCTTCCTTAATCTAAGTGTACTATCTACTATGACATATCATTATTGATGAGTGATTGTCGTTAGTAAGATACACACTCTTCCCAGTTAGGCACTTCACTTCGTATGAAGTTTATTACCTGCTTGGGATTTGCAGTCCACATATCAAAGGGCTCCAATCTTCCTTTGTCGAGGACTCTTAGTCTGCGTTGTATCAATGCACTGCATTCGCAGAGCAGATGCTCTGATGTTTCACTTTCAGATCCGCAGACGCGGCATGTATCGTTTGTAAGCTAACCAATTTTTTTTAAGATGATGTTTACTCGGACCGTGCCTGGTAAGTAAGTAGTAGTTTAGCGGCCAGTATCCTATGATGCGTAGCTCTTTTTTGCTTAGACTAAGCAACTCCAGGCTTTTTTTCTCGTTGGGTGAGATAAATTCCTTAGATCGTCGTAGTCCAGGTGTAGTACTCCAATTGTTTTTCATAGCTGTGATTTCTCACTTTTTCAATTCCATTTTGAGGGCACTCAATGAGACTCCATAGAATAGTTCTAAGCCGATAAAATTAGTGGAAGACCCTTTTCTTGCTAGCTCATCGGTTTTTTAATTTCCTACAACTCCGCAATGTCCTGGAACCCAGTATAAATTAACATGATTTTTCTCTGCCAATTGTCGGAGTGCAAGAATACACTCCCATACTAGTTTTTTAGCGACATATAGAAGCCTTTAATGCGTTGAGCTCAGCCTGACTATCTGAGATAATGCAAATATTTGCGTACCGGTATTTTCTCTTCAGACATACGTAAGTGCATTCTGGAATGGCATATATTTCTGCTTGAAATACTGTCGGCCAGTATCCCATGGAGATACTAGTGTTCATTCTTGGTCCTGTAATACCAGATCCTGTGAAATTATTCATTTTTGACCCATCTGGGAAGAAAATCACTGAGCCTGAGCGGAGACTAGGGCTATTTAGTTCCCAGGTTGTCCGTTCAGGCTTCATAATTTTGTAAGTAGTTTCAAAGTTCGGCATCGCATACAACCAGTCTTCATTTGCAATGACGAGGTTATTTATAGGAATATCTTTCAGAACCGCAAGATGTCCTGTTAAATTTCCAGATAATAATTGTTTATGACGACTTATTTGCAATGCGCTTTTTTCCGCCTTTGTATTACCTGATGTAGCGGAAGGAGATGCAACATTGCATCTAATGCTTTTGATGGAGTACTTCGTATGGCGCCGGTTATCGCTCCACAAGCAAGCCTTTGAAGTTTACCTAGCTTTTTCTGAGTTGATGTCCCTTTTGTTTTAGGCCCCCAAACTAGCGAGGCATATGTTATTCTTGGTTTGACTATTGTAGAGTTTAACCAGTGAACCATACTTGCTCTGAGACCCCATTTTTTACCAATTGTTCTAGTGCACACCCAAAGAGCACTAATTGCCTTGCTTATAACCTGCTCAATGTGCGCATTCCAGTTTAGCTTTTTATCGAGTATCAATCCCAGATACTTTACCTCAGAGGACATTTCAATTACTGTTTCGTTGAGCAAAAGTATTGATATAAAATATTTCCTTTTTTGAGTAAATGGGATTATGATTGGTTTGGAGGGATTTTTGTTCAGGCCCTCCTTTTTACACCACTTTGAAGTGAAATTCAGTGCAGATTACATTCTATTTGAGATAATATAGTCACATTTCCCCCTCACGAGTATTACAACATCATCTGCAAATCCATTCACTTCGTATCCCATTTCAGTAAATGATTTCAATAGCTCGTCTACAACTAATGACCGCAATAAGGGTGATAGAACTCCGCCTTGGGAACATCCCTTATTTGTTTTCATAGTCAGTGACGTGTTTCCAAGCGTGCTAGTTATTTCATGGTTTGTAAGCATTGAGTTGATCCAATTTATTGTATAAATATCAAACCCAAATTTCTCTTCGCTTTCCGCATTGCACTATGGGATGTGTTGTCGAAAGCCCCTTCTATGTCCAAAAAAAACCGCAAGTGAGATTTCGTTTGTTTCAATAGAAATCTCTAGTGTTCCAACCAACATAGGTATATAGTTTAGTATTAGACTTGCCCTAAACATTTTCGTCTGGTATGGAATGATATGCTGTTTGCTTTTTTGTAGCATTATTGGCAGTATTCCGTCCATCCCCGGCGATTTGAATGGTTCAAAGGAGTTGATCGCCCATTCCACATTTGCGTCTGTGAATATAGCACCAAATACAAATATGTATTTGATAGCACTGACTATTTCATAATCTTCGGTACTAGCTTCATATGAGTCAGGCTATGCTTCAATTTGATTCTGCGTTTGTACATTATTAAAGGGAAACGAACCAGGAAAATGATTCTCCATTAGTCATTTAGCATAATTTTTAGAATTGATCACACAGCAGGTCATTTGGCATAACGGACATTTGGCATAATTTTGAGAAGTGATCACACTGGAGGTCATTTGCCATTTTTAATGTAGAATACATTTAAGCTTTCAATATAGGGGTCCCGTTTCAAAATATCGGCTGGGGCGCCGCGTCAGATTTTGAACGTTAATAACTTTTAACATACTTAACAGAATGATTTGATTTTTAGGCCAATTTGTTGAAAATATGTTCCTCTATGCTGTATTAAAATTTGAAGTATGTATAACATGCACTAATAACAAAAAAATGTGTTTTGAAAAATCTTTCGAAAACGACTCGGAAAAGTGAAAATTTTCAGCCCATCCCGCACACAGCCGTCACTATGGTGGACCAACCGAACAATAAAATAATGAAAAGTTTATATATAGGTCAACTACATGTTTGTTCCTATGATTATTCGCATTGGGTTGCTTGACGAGAGCAGTTGGTGGGGAAACGACGGCATATTCCTTTGGTTAGGCCATTAGAAGCCGGGCGGAAAGGAAAGGCTCATGCACGGCACGAGAACGAGCGAGAAAGCGATAGTAGTGCATATTAGCGCGATTATATAAATATCTGTCGGTCGGTTTTTCTCATCATTCGTATGCGTTCAAGTACTAGCAAGCAGCCAGTCCACCGGAGGAAAGCAGTTGGCAATGACGAAGGCCGAAAAAGTGCCCCAGCTACTGGTGACTCATCGGAACTGTCGCCCTGCAAGAATTTTGCCCCAACTAAAGGGCAACTAATCTGTAGGCTATCGTTCCAGCGTCTGGTTCGTGAGATTTTACAGGACTGCAAAGTCGAGCTACGCTTACAAAGCTCAGTCGTAATGATGCCCCGAGAAGCCAACGATGCCTACTTGGTCGGTTTGTATTATTAAACTGGCTCACCGTGTCCGCAAGGAGTGCGTCTGAATTATGCTCCCGCAATAAAACAAACGGTTCTTTACAGGACCAATTAATTGTATTCTAATAAGAGTTAAACTGAAATTTCCATTTTATGGTGTATAACAAATAATTTTCAGAAAGCTATATAAGAAATACGATGTGTGGAAAGAAAGAAAGAGAATTTAAATTATCCTCTCTCGCTCGTTTTCGTGCACTGCTTTTCCATTCCTTTCTGCTGCTAATACCATCATAACTAAAACGAATGTGCGTGTTCCCCCACCATCTCATGGCCAGTGTTGCCACAATTGCATGTTGCTATTACACTTTGAATTATTTTATCGATCCTCTCTAGTATTGATAAAATATAGAACGTGCAAAATACACCAGTTGCATGCTTTTATTCGAACTTTTTGGCAGCCTCCTTTGATTAACTGCATAAATCATTAGATTTAAATTAACGTCTCGAAGTGAAGTCACGATGCTCCGGTTATGTCACAGACATTACCCACCCATCTTTTTTTTTAGTTTAGTAGAGCGAATACGAACTACTATCGCTCTCTCGCTTGCTCGTTTTCGGGCCATGTGCCTTTTCATTCTTTTCTGCTACTAATACTAGCATAATCAAAACGAATGTGCGTCTTCCCACCATCCATTTAGTGAGCAGTGTTGCCAAACGCATTTTCAGTTTTTCATCAATAACATTTCAACAATATTTTCAAAGAATGCTGTAGATTCGAAAAAAAGAAAAATAGTTGGTGATGGAAAAGAATTCCCAATTAGAATTTTTAACCATAATTATAACGAATCATTTGAAAATTTCACATGCAAACGTAATTTCGTTGCATATCATTAGATTTGGATTAACGTCACAAGTGTAGTTACGACACTCCGGTTATGTCGCAGACATTACCCACCCATCTTTTAATGTAGAATATTTAATCTAGAAATCAGAATGTTCCAATGGTCGTTTCAGGCGACTTCAACATAGATGTTTCAAAACAAGAGAATTTGAAATTTGTTCATTTTATGAATGAATGTCTCAAGCTTCGTTTGATCTCTGATCCATCACATGCAACTACACTTTCAGGCACATGCATTGATCTTGTATTTGTCAAAAACGTCAATGCAGAAACCCGAAGATATATTTCGTACTTTTCATATCACAGACCAATACTTTCTTTAATTGATCCAGTGGTTTAATTTCAAATGTAAACAACGCTTGAAAAATTATAACCGGTTGACGACCTACACCTACACCAATCATGTCCGAATCGCCTCCTGGACAACAGCTAAGCCCGGAAATAGTAAGAAGTCAGAAGCATCCAACGAGAATCGAAGCCAGCGCATCTCCCCCACCAAGGCCAACAACGCCAACAAAAACGGTCCTTTTCAGGACTACCATCATTTTTGTAAAGAATAATTTGAAATATTCCTCGCCCAAATCACCTTTTGTCCGAAAATTCCAATGAATATCAACATATTTGAAGAACGTGTTCCTTATGTATTCTACAGATTCTGTCACGTTCGCCCGAATGACATTCGCCCGAAAGCCATTTACCCGAAGGACATTTGCCCGAATGTCACATAAACCCGAATGTCATTCACCCGAATGCCACGAACACCCGAAAGACATTCGCCCGAATGCAACATAAACCCGAATGCCATTCGCCCGAATTCCATATACCCGAAAAACATCGAAATGTCAATCGAAAAAATTTAATTTATTAAGATGAAATACAAATTTTATTACATTTGATGATATGAAGAAATTAACATTAAAGCTATACCAGTCAAATAGTTAATCCAATCACCTGGTTTGTATGATTTAACTAGGGTTTCCAGTTTTAAGTCCTTTCGTGAGTTCTTTTTAGACTTTTTAGCTGTTGGCACCGCTTGTAGTGTACGTAAAACATACGTACTAGGGTGTTTCTCTTCAAGCTGTAATTGCTTCAACACACCATAGAATTTCCACGGCTTAACAAACCGTTCCATTTATTGTGCAAGTCTTCCACATTATTGGTGGTTCTAGGAAACTTTGTCGATACATTTTCGAAAACTGACCACGGAGCGGGGGGGCAAAGAAGGGTTATCGAGAAACTTTTTGATTAGTTTCCTTCCTACCAAAAATACAATTTTTACTAATGTAATCCAAAAAATCGTCGAGAGCCTTTGGGCAACTTTTCCTCAATTCTTCGAGTGCCATTGGAATACCTTGATGGGGCAAGAAAGCCAAGGCAACAACTTGTTTGTAAATTAGTTGTATTTGGTGATCTTCCGAATATTTTGTCTGACGACCAAGTTGTTTTATTTTTCTGAAAAAAACTTGAACTGTCTCGAAATCCAATATTACGTAGAGAGCTATTTGGTATATAGATTCAAGAAATTGCTCTTGTTTTGAAAGAAGGAATCAACCCTTATGTTTGAGTATACCGGGCAGACGAGTGGAACAACAGTTTCTTTGCAGACTTATTTGGCATGCAGATCCAAGGATTTGTCATGTTTGAAAGAAGCAATCAACCCCTATTTGTGGGAAAAGAGCTGCTCATGTTTAAAAGAAGGAATCAATCCCTAAGTGTGAGTAAACCGGGCAAACGAGTGGATCACCGGTTTGATTGCGAGGGCTATTTGGTATACAAACTCAAAGGACTGCTCAAATTTAAAGAAGGAATCTATATTTCAGTAAACCAAGCATACCAATGGATCACAGGTTTGCCGGGTAGGGACCTTCCGCTTCGGTTCCTCGACCTCGGTAATTGTGGCAAAGCCGCATCACACTAGCTTCGCCACATAACATTTATGAGCTACTATTTACTAACGGTGTAGTGCCAAATGGACTCCCACCATGCAAGATATAATTACTAATTTAATTGATTCAATTCGTTAACGGAACATCTTAATATATATTTACCTCGATCGGTCGTGTTTCCGAAAGATTTCTTATTATTTTGTCCGGTTTATCACAAGATTTCACCGCTCGAGCTGACAACTGCGTCCTATATGCATCAGTTTGCACCTGAAGAGCATTTGTGGCGTTGGCAACAGAACCTCAGTGACGTCGGATAGTACACCTAAAAGCGATGTCGCATAGCCACATTGGTCAGTGTACGGTTAACTAATGTGGCTACGCCACATCGCTTTCTGGTGCACTGTCCGACTTCGCTGCCGCTCAGTCGGCTTTAAACTAGCTATAGCCCCTATGTTTGAGTAAACCGGGCAAACAAGAGGATCACAGGTTTGCTTATAACTCCGGCGACGGGTGGATCAACGCCTCGTCCAACGGAACCTCAGCGGCTTTGCGCCGCTTCGGATCCTTGGCCTCGGATATGCGGCCAAGCCGCATCACACTAGCTCAGCCGTATAAGTTCACTTGTTATTGTTCAGTTTATCAAACTTTAGTTAAAGATTTCACATTTCCCGCTCGGATTTGGTTTATTTAGGTTAAAATACATCCTTTTGGCAAAAAAAACCGCATTAAAGTCGGACTTCTGTCACAAAAGTCACTAAACTAGACAATTACCGATTTTATATTATGCTTGAGTGAATGTGGTATTCGGGTTAATGACATTCGGGCGAGTGGTCCATTCGGGTTGATGGCATTCGGGTAAATGGTCTATTCGGGTTAATGACATTCGGGTAAATGGTCCATTCTGGTAAATGGTTTTCGGGCGAACGTCATTCGGGTAAATGACTTTCGGGTGAATGTCATTCGGGCGAATGTGATAGAACCATTCTACATCTCTCCGGTTATGTCGCAGACATTACCCACCCATCTTTTCTTATTTCGAACAGTTTTGTTTCAAAATTTCAAACTGTTATACAACGCCGTTCTATTTGTTGCTGATTTTAAAACACGTTTAGAACTGTGTTTTAAATACATGCAAAGTTTTCAGCAGAGACACTTAGAACCGATAGACTGGGGAAAAATAAATTTGAATGCAGTAACGCTGAAGGCATGGCGAGACATCAATTTTAAACTGAATAGAATACCCGCTAAAACTGCTGCTGGGGACAGAAAGTTCCAGTTTTAAAATTTCCAGTTTTATATTATAGAACTGTCAAAATTATAAATCTGAAACTGACACTCTCCTGAACATGCTCTAAGTTTAGATGTTACAATATTTGAGGAGAGCAGAATGAATCCCAGTTTGTGTTTTTGGGATTTCTGTAAACTTCTGTTAGTGTTTCTGCTGATTTGTATTCGAAGAGTATACACACAGAAAAAAAATATTGGTAAAAGTAAGACCCGAATAGAAATGTACAGTAACAAAACCTTGATTTTCACTGTGACAATACAGTATTTTTACAATAATTTACAGTAAGTTTTAGTGTTATGCTACAATACAAAAACAATAAACTTTAACGTTTTTATAGTAAATTTCAATGTAAAATAGACTTTTACAGTGAAAAAGGGGGGTGGTTATGTATCTTAACATTAAAAAAAAATCAGTTTTCCTCCATACATTTTTTCTCGAAAACAGTAAAATTTAATGTGAATGCACTGTATCAGTTTTTTGCTGAACAGTAAAATTTATTGTTACATGAAATTTTATTGTGAGAACTTGGCATCGAACAATGTTGAAACAGTAATAACTATAATATTTATTATTTTATGATTGTTTGTAGGGTAAATGCTATTGTAAAATTCTATCCGGGAGAGTGTTCCGCTCTTAGCAAAAAACAACCAACACCTACTGTCAGATTGAAAGTAAAACTTTTAAATTAATCAAAAATAACAATCAAAATAAAAGATTTCCTTTTAAGCTAATGAAGATTGGTAATCAAAATAAAAATATTATATTCAAACTAAGAGTATGCGTTAGTTGTTTTTTGATAAGAGTGAAAAACTCTTATTTTTACTAACATTTTTTTTCTGTGTGTATGCATGTGGTCTGATTGAGAAATTTCATCAGACACATGCCAGTAAAAGATGTAATCCGGTTAATTGCTGAAACTTTCTCTAAATCAAATTGAACGTCCAACGAAATGCATGGAAAAATGCAAATTAGATACATTTCTTTAAAATAAGATTCAAATTCTTTCGTAAAATGCCGCCAATTAATACTAAATATAACATTTTTTTTATTTCGAGATATTTACATGATCAAGGCACTTTTGAAACATATAGTTGGCATCCCTGCTAACAACTCCGACAGCGGAAAAGTCTCTTCGCCGCTGCAAGCGCCACCCGTTGGTACACGTAATTTACAAAGAGAATAGGGAAAGAGACGAATAGTGTGAAGCCAAAAATACCTTATTGAGCAGACCAATCGTGCAATGTAAATAAACATTACTCATGCTTGAGTTGGAGGAGATAAGTATTGTACATCTATTAAAAAAGTAATTTCAATTTTCGTCAGAATTTGGTTCAATCGTGATTGTGAGGTGCATTCTAGAGTATATGTATGAGTAAAAACAAGCTTTAGAATTATTTCATCTCTTTGTTTCGAAATGCGCATCGTTTGATAAACAAATCCAACGATCGACATACGGTTTGTTTTCAAAATATAATAGGAGTCATTTAAAGTGCTGCCTGTGGAAGCGGTTGCCAAAATTCTAGTGTTGAAATCATCATAAAGGGAGTGTTGCTGTTTTGACTGCTTTTCACTCTTCGTCTCTTTCCCTATTCTCTTTGGTAATTTACACAAACCAAGTATTTGACAACTTACGTCACCCACAGATTGCATCAACGACAGTCGACAGCAGCAGCAGCAAGTGCAGAAAGAAAAAAAGCGAATCCCAAAGAGGTTGGCAATCACAACATTACCAATTATTTTCACTTCCCTCTGTTATCGTTGCATGTGAATCCTCAGCCGCTTCCTGACGAAGCCAAATCATCCGATTATCTACGAAAGGGGTGAGCAAACGAAGAGGAAGATAACATATGTGTACAGTGTTTCAAATTCGGTGGTGTTCGCTGCTGCTTTCCGATCCAAAATATCGATTTTCGCAGCGATCTAACTCGGTTGGAAGATGTAGCTGCATGGAATAATCAGGCGTACAAAGAGAAACACATTTTCGTTCCAGCAGACAACGGGATTTTTTCGAGCGGATAGTGCTAAATGGTGAGATATTTTCGCGTCGGTTGCTTGGATGTGGCTTTAGTTCGTTCATTCTCGTTCGCAGGAAAGAAACCCGACCGGAGTGTTGCGGCGAGTGATTTTTGGGTGAACGCAAAACGTAGGCAGACAAAGCAAACTGCAGGAAGAGGATGTTTACTCGACTGAGAAATCGTGTGCTGACCGTAGTAGGCCCGGACATTCCAGCACTTCCGTCAAGCGGTGGGGGAAGCAGCGGGGGAACTCATCATGGCAGCCGTGACGGATACGATCACGGCGGAAAAGGTAATTGGAAGACTGCGCCGATGGCGAGTGTGGTTTTTTTGTGTGTTGCTCTTATCATTGCAGATTATGCCATGCTCTACGGTGGTGGAACGTGATGGGGATGTTCAAAATGAGCGTGTTTGCTATGACGACTGAACGGGCGATGGCGTGGTCAGCAACTTAATTGTAGCTAATAGATGAAAGATTGATAGCTAAACGAGACTGCATTGAAAATGAAGATGTGCAGGTCCTAATCTAAAACTAAGTATTTTTGTTACAGACTAGACGTAGAATTTTCGATTCATTAATTGGATTACTGATGACCCGAAAAATGTCAAATTTTAACGCTACAGATAACGTTGATAAAAGAAAGTTTATTTATTAAATTATTCCTAGTTATGTTTCGATCGCTTATGATTCAGCGTTTTGGTTTTAACATCGCCATTGAAATTTTTCCACCACCATCTACAGCGAATGACGGTTTACCATTTTGAAATCTCCTTCATTTTTTAGGAAATCTACCAGAAAAATTTCGTTACGCTCGACCACAGTTCTTGCAACTGTTAACGTACGACGAGTTAAAGGCGAGTGCCGACCACAACGTTCGACCGATCATCGTACCCCGGGACCTTTCACTGTTACCCTGGAATACGGGCTATGCCGAGTGCGTCAATTCGGGCAAATCAGAGTGGAACGAGGACCAAGCTGCCTTCCACCGGCAGGTCCTATCGCACCCATCCAAACAGTATCACGACCTGCCGTACACGTACTTTGGCATCTACGATGGGCATGCCGGGTACGGAGCAGCTTTGGCAGCTTCCAATCAATTCCATCATATTTTGCACGAGAAACTTGTGGATATCATCGATCTTCTAATGCCTCGGGTCGAAGGAAATGATTCAACAGCTACCGGAGCAGGAGTTGGACTCAATGCAATCTTGCCTCACCCCATACTGTTCCACAAACAAGTCTCCAAAGATGAACTAATCGTGGGCGCTTTGGAGGCAGCATTCGCTGATATGGATGCTGTCCTGGCAGAAGACCGTGACAAGTATCGGAACGCCGGAGGCTGTACGGCACTCGTTGCATTGTTTATCCTCGGGAAACTGTTCGTCGCAAATGCTGGTGATTCGCGGGGTATTCTTTGTAAGCGAGTTAGTCAAAAGAAGCTGCCCAATCTTCGACCTCCAAGCATTCACGAGGACAGCATAAATGGTGATGTAAACACGGAAGAAGAAGAAGACGACGGGTACGTCGTGTACGCTGAACCCTGCTCATTTGATCATACTCCGGAGACCGAAAGGTTAAGGCTACTGTCGGTCGGAAAACTCAACCCCAATCTGATGGGAGGCGAATACGTGGCTATGGAATATGCAAAAAAGCCGATGACTAAAGATCTTGGCACTCGCATCCTCTACCGACAGGGAACTATGAAAGGCTGGACCTACAAAACGTTGACACGGAGTGACCTGAAGATGCCGATCGTCACGGGTGAAGGAAAGCGAAGTCGCCTCCTGGGGACAATTGGTGTTACTCGAGGCTTCGGAGATCATGATTTGAAAGCGCTTGGAAGTGGTCTACCGATTAAACCATTCCTCAGCTGTCACCCGGATGTGGTTTGCATTGACCTTAGCTCGATAGAAACTGATCCCGAGGCCGACAACTGCGACGGTGACTATGGTGTGCTGGTAATGGCTACCGATGGTCTGTGGGACGTTACATACTCCCAAAAGGTCGCAAACACTGTCTTTACCACGTTGAAAAAATTCCCGACGGAGCGACACCGGTACACAATGGCCGCCCAAGAGTTGGTAGCAAAGTCCCGGGGTCGCGCAAACATTAATGGACACTGGCGACTATCGGATTCCCGTGCGGCGGCTACCGTGGACGACATATCGGTCATTGTGATCCCAGTTTACCAGTACTATCTCGAGTATCTCGAATGGAAAAGCTTGCTGCAGCGACCGAAACCGACGGCAGGGATTGTTACTGCCGCTGGGGTCCGAGCGGCAGCAACTACGGGAGAAGCTGTGGCTTCCAAATCCGATCCACTGGAGGATGTAAACGGCGTGCTCAGGGAGGCGGAAATCGATGACAACCTATTTGCTCCCGCGTCATCAGAGCTGTTACCGTCCGAAGCGACAGATGTCGTCCCAAGTGATGTCAGCTTGCCAGTGGCTGCTACC
The DNA here is from genome assembly GCF_030247195.1 of Topomyia yanbarensis. NCBI lineage: Eukaryota > Metazoa > Arthropoda > Insecta > Diptera > Culicidae > Topomyia > Topomyia yanbarensis. Next base: position 175,717,779 of record NC_080670.1, on the reverse strand, counting down.
GATTAGGAGTTGAATTACTATTATTTTTTACTTAATTACGTTCCCAGAATGTATGCTTTTGGCGATTTCAGACGTGATTTTAATTTTATTCCATCATAGAAACGAAACAAACGTAATATAGTTATTAGTATCTTATAGAGTCAGAAACAAAGCCGAGATAATTTATGGAAGGATCAAGAAAATAGCACTAATATAGTAAATCTAATCTTTGAACACTTGGAAATACCGCAACAGACAACCAGTAAGCTAATGTTCGCTCATAAAACCAATAAAAATAGCAAAATAAAAAGTTATTTAAAGTCCTTACGACTGAGTGTTTTTTTACGATCGGACGGATTGGCCCACTTACAAAGACAACGGTTCGGACGCTCTCGATCGAGAGGAGCTTGTAGAACTCATGACCCATGCCGCAAAATCATGCGTCCTGCGAATTAGCGGAGCAACACCAAACCGGGCGGCTCACTGGTGGAACCCGGAAGTAGCGAAGGCAATCAAAGATCGACTAACAGCTCTTCGAGCTCTTAAAAATGCACGCCTCCCTCCTGACCATCATCGATGGGATGAGAGATCGGCGGATTTTTGACGTTTTTTGAATCGATCGGTAGGTTTTGAATCATCGCGAAAGACAAGGAGACCGGCTGGGCTGCTTTCCTGGACGGGATAAGTTTTGACTCGTCGACTGCGGAACTGTAAAGAAGGGTAAATGCCCTAATTGGCAAAAGAAGACAAAACAGCTTTACACGTTCAACGGTACCACGACAGTTAAACCCTCCGAAATTGCAAACGAAATCGGGACACTTTGGCTTAATCTCAGGGGACTCCTCCCTCCTTCCTCAAAACGAAGAGGGCCATAGAAGCTACCCCTACAGTATTCACGCCAGATGCGAGCCAGGATTATACCAAACCCTTTTCGGGTGTGGACCTCGCCAATGCGCTTAGTACCGCACAGGGCAATTCAGCCGGACTCGACGACGTCGGTTAACCCCTGTTAAGGTTCCTCGGTTGCCAACGAGCGTTACTAGACGAATTCAACAGAATCTGGGGATGCGAGCCTCTACCAGACAACTGGAGCGCGCTCATGAGTCCCCTCTCGAAGAAATACGAGAGAACTAAAAGCGTGAATGACTTCCGACCCATCAGTCTCCCTCTATACATTGTGAAAACGAAACGGAAAGAATGGTGAACAGACACATGTTAACCCTGCACCTAGGCTACCTCGGCGAAATATTAGGCGACATGCGGACATCGCTATCCTAGATCTCGCCCAGGCCTACAACACGGTATAGCGCGCCAGCTGCACCAATTGGGCATCCGCGGAAACCTTGACTGCTTCATCAAGCAGTACCTCAGCGACCGAAGTTTCAGGCTAGATATTGGAGGAAACCAATCAAACCTATTTTGGGAGACAAACGGGGTCCCTCAAGGCTCGCTGCTGGCAGTCACACTACTCCTAGTCAGCATGAACGCTCTCTTCGCCATGCTCACGAAAGGCATATTCGTGTTCATTTAGGCTGACGACGTAGTTCTTGTAGCGATCGCACTAGACTGAAGCTACAGGCTTCCATAAATGCCGTTGGCCGGAGGGCCACGGAGCAGTCAGATTGGCCTCAAACCTGCTGCCCAGCACCCAAGGCCGAAGCTTCCTGCGTTGAAACCGGCGTCCTTCTCTTCCGGCAGTCAGTGGCGGTAACCGTTCTAAGATGAGCCGCGGGGTTCGTAGCAAAAAGGCGTCAGGGGATGAAAGCCATCTGCTACAGACAGCCATGAAAGTACATACCTCACTTGCCGATATCCCTCTTCCCACAGTCGCACAGCTACATAGGGTCAACATCCGCGACTGGCCCGACGGTGTCCCAAACTTGGACATCTATCTGGCTGTATCCACCAGAGCAGGCGATCCTCCAATTTCCTCCAGATGGTCGAACACAAATACTCAAATCATCTGCACATCTAGACCGACGGCTTCTAACTTGGCTAGAATTTGGGCGTGGGTGTGAGCGGAATTGGAGCAGGTTTCGCCCGTCGTTTAAGTTCCGTGTGCTCAGCGTTCTCCGCAGAAGCCGCCGCAATCGCCCTTGCCGTTACCAACCAACGTGAAGACACCCCGACAGTGATGCTCTCCGATTCCCTCTCGGTCATCAAGGCGCTAGAATCAGGGTAGTCCAAACACTCCTACGTCCAAGCCATAGAGTAATCCTGCGACCCGGTAACTACCATATGCTGAGTTCCAGGCCACAGCTGAATCCGTCGATCCTCCAGTATGCGCAACTTGCAACACAAGACTCACGGTGGAGCACTTATTTATAAACTGCCTGGAGCTTGAAAACCTACGATTGCCCTCCTCGATTCGGGAAATACCCCGAGCAACACCGTTTGTTTACTAGTAGTTTCTTCAACATAATTAGTTGAAAAGAAGCTAGCAATCAAAAAAGCGCACCTGCAAAATCTTATGGTTATGCAACAAACCGCGGCCATTACATGTTGCAAGTGTTGCTTGGGACTAACAAAAAAGACTCAGTGTACGAAGAGGCACTAGTTGCTTTCTTGAAAGATGCCAATCTTCTCGAATCCACCTAAGGCAGACCGCGAACGGGCTAACCTCACACCATCCACCTACCACCACTGCTCAGCGGGACCTCCACCACATCCGAACCAGGTGCTAGATAGCTGTTTCGCACCTAGAAGGTAGATAGTGGAGAATTTTAGCCCAATGTTGAAACAGTTATCCAAGCAGTTGATCGACCAATAGCCGGTGGTCATTGGTGGTGACTTCAATATTTGGGCTATGAAGTGGGCAGTAGAGTAACCAACACAAGAGGATGCATCCTGCAGGAAGTGACACCAAAATGTCGCTAAAACTGGAACCGTAGATGGCGTCCATCCCCCGGTCCGGATGGAATGCCAGACGTGTCGCTGAAAGCAGTGATCCTGGTATATCCGGACATGTTCAGGATGGTGCTGCAGAAGTGTTTAGATGATGGCAACTTCTCCGAAATCTGGAAGGTACAGAAGTTTGTGATGTTGCTAAAGCCAGGGAAGTTACCGGACGATACTACCTCGTATCGGCCTATATATCTACTGGATACACTCAGAAAACTCGGAAAAGTAATCGACGACCGGGTGAGCTTCAACAATCACGTCGGCCGTATGATCGCGTACAGAAAATATCGTCAGAGGTGAACCCGAGATGATTTTTATTTATTAACAGATTAAGGCCGAAGTGACCTGTGCCGTATACAAAAGATTCCTCCATTCCACTCGGTCCATGGCCGCGCATCGCCAGCCACGAAGCTTGCGAAGGGTCCGCAAATCGTCTTCCACCTGGTCGATCCATCGTGCTCGCTGCGCGCCACGTCTTCTTGTACCGGTCGGATTGCAATTGAGAACCGTTTTCACCGGGCTATTGTCCGACATTCTGGCTACGTGCCCGGCCCACCGTAGTCGTCTGATTTTCGCGGTATGACAGATGGGCAGCAACTCATGGTTCATTCGCCGTCTCCATGTGCCGTCTTCCATCTGCACTCCACCGTAGATGGTACGCAGCACTTTCCGTTCTAAGACACCAAGTGCGCGTTGGTCCTACGAATCTCTCTGCTGGTATCATTGTCGGCGGTCACCAGTGAGCCCAAGTACACGAACTCTTCAACCACCTCGATTTCGTCGCCACCGATGCAAACTCGAAGCGGGCGGTTCTCATTCTCTTCTCGTGAACCTCTTCCTATCATGTACTTTGTCTTCGACGTGTTGATGGCAAGTCCGACGCGCTTGGCTTCTCTTTTCAGTCTGATGTAGGCTTCCTCCATCTTCTCAAAGTTTCGTGCAATAATATCAACGTCATCGGCGAAGCCAAGTAGCTGAACGGACTTTGTGAAAATCGTACCACTCGTGTCGATCCCTGCTCTTCTTATTACACCTTCCAGCGCGATGTTGAATAACAGACACGAGAGACCATCACCTTGTCGTAACCCTCTGCGTGATTCGAAAGGACTCGAGAGCGTCCCTGAGACACGTACTACGCACATCACCCGATCCATCGTCGCCTTCACTAATCGTGTCAGTTTGTCCGGGAATCCGTACTCGTGCATAATCTGCCATAGCTGATCTCGATCGATAGTGTCGTATGCGGCTTTGAAGTCGATGAACAAATGATGTGTGGGCACATTGTACTCGCGGCATTTCTGCAGTACTTGACGAAGAGCGAACACCTGGTCCGTGGTAGATCGTTCGCTCATGAAACCCGCCTGGTACTGCCCCACGAACTCTCTTGCAATTGGTGATAGTCGACGGCATAGTATTTGGGAGAGTACCTTGTAGGCGGCGTTCAGCAGGGAGATTGCTCGGTAATTACAGCAAATCCAGCTTGTCGCCCTTTTTGTAGATAGGACACACGACACCTTCCATCCACTCCTCCGGTAAAATCTCCTCCTCCCAAATCTTGGTAATCACCCAGTGCAGCGCTTTAGCCAGTGGCGCGCCACCGTGTTTTAGTAGCTCGCTTGGTATTTGGTCAACCCCAGCGGCTTTATTATTTTTGAGCCGGCTAATCTCCTCCTGGATTTCTTGGAGATCCGGAGCCGGTAGTGTAATGTCTTCCGTGCGTGCTCCCAGGTACGTTACCGTGCCATCCTCGTCGTCTGCTGCATCGCCGTTCAGGTGTTCTTTGTAGTGCTGCCGCCACCTCTGGATCAGATCCCGAGATGATCCCCATCTGCATCACCCTGGCGGAGTGTATCGAGTGCTACAATCGGAGAATCGCCAGAAACGGCAACTTGATAGCGAGGGGGCTGCAGGAAAGAAAAGGTGGACCTACCGGCTCATCCTAAACCTGTTGACGTGGTCCACGTAGAGGTGAGCTCCTGTCGGGCCACGGCTGCATCAGAAAGTATATTCATCGGATCGAGCACACAACGTCACCGTTATGCCCGGAGTGTGAGAACATCGAGGAGACACCGGAACACGTGATCTTCGAATGTCCGAAGCAGGGTTGCCAAAATTAAATCTGTATTTTTATCCTAAAAAATCTTTTCATCTGTATTTACTCTTCGAAAAATCTGTGTCGGTATCTGTAACGAATCAGTTGACTTATTTAACATTTTGGTGGATTATCTATCGTAGATATTAATTCCTGTGATTTAAATGAGTCAAGCAAGGACCTTTTCGCCATAAAAACACTACAAATCGTTCTGATATTTTGCATCCAGAAACTTGAACTTTACCGATGGGCACAATGGAAAAATAATTTTCATCTTCATTTAATGACTTTTGTTGATATATAATGTTACATACATTAAGTCGACCAATGTAGCTGTCGAATTTTCGGACAAAAAATTGAGAATTAACAAAGTCACAGAGCATTAGGCGTTTGCTGGGTGCTAACCTGAGTGTATTACAAACCTTTACCTTTCAGAATGAGCGACCACTCTCAAAAGTGAAGATTATTTAATTAGGCTATGCACGCGGACGAAGTCGACATAAATAATGACTTTTACTGTGAGCCGGGTTTACCAACACTGCCATTAAACTGTGAAGCAATGTTTGTCAACACGGCTGACAGTAAAAGTCATTTTTAAGTCGACTTTGTCAGCGTGTGCAGCCTATTTAGAGGGCTAAGCTGAGAGAGACACAGAGGAAGTATTAGTGAAACTAAGAAAATATTTCTAAAATAGGTTTGGTAACATCACTTCTCAAAAATCTGTATATATGTACATACATGCAAAAATCTGTATATCTGCACATACCGATTCTTGGTCTGAAAATGGCTGAAAAATCTGTATAAATACAGATTATTCTGTGTTTTTGGTAACCCTGGTCCGAAGTTCGAAGCGATACGTAGGGAGATGCTTGGAACGGGAGGACCAGACATCAACCCGGATAATGTCGTCCATAGAATGCTAAGCCACGTAAACACGTGTTACGCGGTTGACCGAGTGGTGACGCCGATCATGGCCGACTTACAGCGGAAATGGCGTGATGACCAGCGAGCAACGCAGGTAAACTCCCCGCCGGGGACTACTCGAGTAGACTGCGACAGAGCACCGCGTATGGGTCGTCGCTGAACTGTCCACGGCACCCTAACGCTAAGCCCGAGACAAATATAGCGAAAACAGAAGAAGAATCGGTGTCGGGAGAACTTCTTCCGCCGGGAGCTCTCCGTCGGCGTAAGCAAGATTCACCGTCGGGAACTAGACTGTATAGATCGCGACGAGACACCACCAGTTGCGGGTTGTCGGGACACTATCGCACCGAACGTCTTGCTCCACCGGATTCACCAGACCGATCTAGGAACCTGGCTGGTTGGCTCGGTTTAGGAAGAACGTCGGAGTAAGCTACGTCCATCGTCGGGGACTAGACCGGGTAGTTCGCGAACAAATCGAGAGCAGAACCAAGAAGTGGTCATAAATGGCACAAGAAGGAAGACAAAGGGATGTGACTTGTGTGTACTATCACACAATATATTCGGTAATATTGTCAGATAAATGAGAAATTTAAGAAATCCTAATAACAAACACTATTATAACTAAAGTTACCATTTTTACAGACAATCGTGGTACATATTAAAATATTTCTATTCCACATATCCTTTTTCAAAAAATCAATATTTTTGCCTTTCTCATATAAAGAAAGGCTATGCAATCACCCTAAAAATTTACTTTTTAAGCGAGGCCCGGATGGTCAAGTGTCATACACCATTCGATTCAGTTCGTCGAGATCAGAAAATGTCTGTGTGTATGTGTAAGTCATTTAAACTCACACAATTTTCTCGAAAATGGCTGAACCGATTTACACAAACTTAGTTTGAACTGAAAGTTATAACGCTCCCATGAGCTGTTATTGCATTTTTAGTTGATTCGACTTCCGGTTCCGGAGTTACGGGTTGAAGAGTGCGATCACACAGAAAATTCACATATAAACTGGTAACATGTCCTAATGCTATAATATATATCAAAAAGGGTCCAACATTACTTGAATTTGCGGGTCTGGATCAAAGTAGCTTTGATCACATTGGCCCCCTATGATGATTCTTGATGCCCCCGGGAAACTCGCCAAGTTTCTAAGCTAATATCATACCTATTTCTCAGCGAATTCTTGACCGATTTTCACAAACTTGATTTCAAATGAAAAAAAAGATACAGTAATTCTATTTGTTGCTATTGAAATTCATTCGGTTCTGACCACAGAGACTAAAAATTCATTGGAATGGTCATCAAATTACATCGATTCGCAGGTCTGGATCAATGATTGGCAATCAAACATTCTTTGAATATATTGTGTTTTTTCGATAATTTTGGAAGTCCCGGTTTACGAGCATATTTCCCAGTTAAAATCCCATCGATTCTATGGTGATGACTGAACCGCTTTTCTCAAACCAAGTCTCACATAGAAGATATAACATGCAGTTGGGTGTTGCATCCTCCACTTCCCCCCCCCCTCTTACCAGTACACCTCCCCCTTCATCACCACAACCTCCTTCGACCGCATTCCCTTGTTACCAGTCTTGCCATATGCATATCGCACACAATATTCGCTCTGGTTCTGTGCTCATATTAAACCCACACTTTGTGAATGAACTCAAACACGCTATTTCGAACATAAAAACGTGCACATGTTCGCCTGCACAACTGAACCCCATGTACGTACACGGTGTGCGTACACATCGGTTCGCGGCACCACTACATACGGGATGTTTCATGTAAGCCTTTCTCACTCTCATCGTCACTAGCGCTGACTCTTTTTGCCATGTGCGAATCGTTCTCGTGTAGGCACCCGGTGTACATACATGGATGCGTGAACTAGAGTTTGCACATCGTTCGCTTGAGTACGATGTTCGAGGCGAACTTGTACATCGAGACGAAGCATGTTTGAAGTTGAACGCGTGCACGAAATTTTGCACACAGGTACAAAATTGTCCATGTTCCTGGGAAGTCTGCTTGTTACACTTCGAGATTCGACCGACGAAATTCCGCAAGATTTCTGAGAGTGTACTCCCTACACGGCACATCAGAACGCAACCAGTCTAAAATAACACTAGCGATTCTACGAGGATCATCATCGATCAAACCGCGATGAGCAGACAAAGTAATGAGAACAGTTGAAGTGTGTGGTTCTACTGCATCCGTGAATTACAAAAGGCCTTCGATCAGGTATGTTTGCCTTCTTCAGACAGTTTCACGAGCCAGTGGGTAAAGGAAAATCGCCTCGCCGGAGGGCTTTTTATTTGCAGCTCTGATATTATCCTCCGATCGTGTGATGGCGATTGCGCACATGTGCTGACCAGCGGTATCGTACTGGTGCCACCATCTTGCAAAGAGCCACTTCGTCACAGCAAGCAAATTCGGGTCGCCAAAGAAAGTTACGAGTGTGTGTGTGAGAAATCGCGCGACAATCTACACACGAGTGTGATATAGAGCACGGCGAGGTGCAACGGTGGGTGTGGCGCTGCTATTCCACTAAAGATGGTTCTGGATTCATAAACTCGTTTATTGGTATACGGTGTGTCGGCGAGTTATAAAAATCCTGCCGAATATATCATATTAATCATAATTCAATGGAACAAAATGGCGACTTACATTTAATGTCTTTTAAGTGGACGAGCAGTCATGGTCAAGAGCACTGAGGGTAACCAGTTACCTACAGAAACTGGAGAGCACCTACCGCGTGATGTGCCTCAGAGTGATACCTGCCTACCGCACGGTATCACACGATGCATCCTGTGTGATAGCGAGCATGATGCCAGTCGGGCTAGTCATTCGGGAAGATGAGGAGTGCTTCGAGCTACGTGGAAATAGAGGAGCCCGCGAGCGCACCAGGGTGACCTCGGTCGCCAGATGTGAGCGTGAGTGGGACAACTCCTCGAAAGGTAGGTGGACCCACCGGCTGATACCTAGCATATCGAGCTGGGTGGGAAGACCCCATGGGGAAGTTCACTTCCACCTGACACAATTCCTGTCAGGCCATGGCTGTTTCCGTCAGTACCTCCACAGGTTCGGGCACGCGGAGGTCCCAGTCTGCCCGGACTGCCCAGGTGTAGACGAAACTGCCGAACACATACTGTTCGTATGTCATCGGTTCGACGTCGAAAGAAGAGCAATGCTTGACGTCTGTGGCTGGGACACAACCCCTGATACCCTTATTCAGCGGATGTGTCAATCGGTGGAGAAGTGGAACGCAGTCTCGGCTGCTACCATCCAGATTGCCAGTAGGCTACAGGTAATCTGGCGAACCGAGCAACAGACGACGGGCACGGCTAACTAGTGATTGGTTAGCTGGAGCGAAAAAGGCCAAGCGCAAAAAAGGGAGTGAATGGTCTGTTCATGCTGAGGCAGGTTTGGCGCAGCGACTGGCAACCGCGTAAGGGGTAAACCCAGCCACCCCGAAGCAAGACAGAAGAGTGAGTGTATAGGCGTATAAGTGGACTGTCTTATGCCAAGACGGGAGGGTCGTGGCGTAGTATGTTGGGACTTAGCTATCGATGCCTCATGGCGTGGCAGAGGAGTGAAAGGGTGAGCATCCAAGTCAGTCTCACACTGCATGTTAAGGGTGAGCATAAAAGTCAGCCTCATGTGGGAGTGTTTGAGAGTGAATCAAAGTGTGATTGAGAGAGCACCCAAGTAAGCCTCATACAGGACGTATGAACGCGTGAGTGAGAGTGAATGAGTACACTAAGTACAGCCATCCCCCCAGAAGTAATACCGAGAGGTAGTTCCTGGGAGGAACGATGGCGGAGCCCAATGGAGTTCGGTCGGTATTAATGGCAGCGTCACCAATCAAGCCCGACACGCCCCCAGTGCACCCCGTGTGGTAGATTGGACCCTACCAATAGCACGTGTACTGAGCTAGGACGTAAAGGTCTTCTCCATTGTAAAAAAAAGCCGCATAACCGAGGCCTAGGAACCGAAGGGGCGCAAAGCCGGACATAAAATAAAATTGGCAACGCTAGCAAAATGTAAACACAACTGAACACTCCGGATGAACCTATCGTCAATTGACATTTCGACGAGTTTTGAATTGAGCCAATTATTTGGGCCCCAAGATCGGAGTGTTAGAGAGGAACGCAAGCGACGTTTCGAGAAGGTAGGGACTCTTTAAAATGGGAGATCAAGCTGAGCAAGCCAATTGCCATAAGTAGCTGTTCTGAAAAATATACCTGGGGACGCGTACTGAGTCGACATGACGAAGATGAGTCCGTCGACACCAGCTGAAATATACCCGGGTAAGCTAAAGATAATCGTTTACGGTCTTTTCCCGAAGCACGTTTCATCTACCTGGTCACCGACACCGTACGGCGAAGAAAAAGGAGGTAACACAGCCGAGTGGCAAACGACTAACGAGAAGCTCAAAGAAGCGTCGAAGTGACTAAAATCAAAGCAAACCCCCGGTCCGAATGGAATACCGAGCCAATTCTCGTGGATTCAAACACCATACAACCCCATAGAGATACGCTGAACATGGTCCGCGCTAAATTTTACAACCATCAAAACACCACAAAATGGTCTTAGAAACTCATAAATGCACCAGAATATGGTTTTTAAATGGGATCTTCCAGACCATGGTGATGATATTTTCATGGGTTGAACCCATTCCAAACACTCAAAACACCATGCAGTGGGGGTGAATTTGAACCATGATCATGGGGGCATTATGTGCTTTTCATTTGCTCGGGATACCAAACGTGGCACTGAAAGCAGCGATCCTGCCATATCCGGACATGTTCAGGATGCTACTGCAGAAGTGTTTAGATGATGGTAATTTCCCCGAAATGTGGAAGCTACAGTGCAGCGCTGCACAGATGAATGAGCCAGATTCTGAAGAGCTACTTACAGAGTAGAGCATTGCTGTAAGAGACGAACGTTTCTCAGGGCTCCATTCTCGGTCCAGCTCTTTGGAACGGGATGTACGATGGAGTTTTAACACTGCGGCTGCCCGGGAAAGTGAAAATCGTGCATTTCGCGGACGACGAGACACTTGGAGAAATGGTGGTGTCGGTGACGGAGACAATAGATGTGATCGAGAGCTGGATGAACGGGCTCAAGCTGCAAATAGCTCACCACAAGATGGATGTGTTGTTGCTCAGCCACGGAAAAAGGGTTCAGCGGATACAGATCACCGTCGATGGGCACGTGATTTCATCGAAGCGTGCGCTGAAGCAATTGGGAGTGATAATCGACAACTGGTTGAGCTTTAACAACCACGTTGATTACAGCTGCGAAAAGTTGGTCTGTTATGTAGTGTTTCGTCATCGATACTGTGACATGGGGTTCCTGCCTGGGGCGCGGCGCTGAAAACCAAGCGGAACCACGAAAAGCTGAACAGGACGTTCCGGCTGGTGTTCGTAAGAGTTGCTATTGCGTACAGAATAATATCTTCAGAATGCGTTATCGCCCCATCTGCATCATTCTGGTGGAGGATATCAAGTGCAACAAACGCCAGAAACGTGAGGAAGATGATGACGATTCGACGGTGTGGTGGCAGCAGGAATGGGACAATACAGAGAAAGGAAAGTGGACCTACCGGCTCATCCCAAACCTGTCGATGTGGGTTAATAGAAAGCTCGGAGAAATGACCTTCCACCTGAAACAGCTCCTGTCGGGCCACGGCTGCTTCAGGAAGTATCTTCATCGGTTCGGGTTCGCAACGTCACCATTGTACCTGGAGTGTGAGAACGTCGAGGAGACACCGGAGCATGTGGTCTTCGAATGTCCGAGGTTTGAAGAGACGAGCCGGGAGCTACTTTAAACAAGAAAACCGGTCATCAACCCTGATAATGTACCCTACAGAATGACAAGCGACGTAAAGACGTGAAACGCAGTCAACAGTGTTATGATGTAGATCATGACCGTCTTACAGTGGAAACGGTGTGAAGAGCTAGATCCACCGCCGAGGACTAGTCGAGTAGACTGCAACATAGCACCAAGTATGGGTCGTCAAAACTCCAGCGAACCGGACGCCACGTTCCATCTGGAATTGCCAGACCAACCACGACACCCCACCGGTTATTTCGATTGAAATATAGCGAAAACTAGAGAAGAATAGGTACTGGGAGAACTTCTTTCGCCGGGAAACTCTCCGTCAGCGTAAGCTAGATTCACTTCACTGAGTAGACCGTGACGAGACACCATCAGTCGCGGGTCATCGGGGCACCAGTGAACCGGACGCCCTGCATCACCGGGATCGCCGAACTGATCGCGGCACCTAGCTGATTGGCTCGGTTTCGGGAGAACTTCTCTCGCTGGGGAACTCTCTGACGAAGTAGGTCAGGTCTATCGTCTGGGACTAGACCGAGTAGTCCGCGAAAAAGTCGGAGAGCTGAATGACTCATCAAGGAAGTAGTGCGAAATGGCACAAGAAGAGATCTAAAGGGCTTAAAGAAATTGCGGTGCTAAATGGCACCGGACATGTAGCCAAAGGGCTCAAGAAGTTGTGGTACTGACACCAAAGAAGAATCGGTATCGGGGGAACTTCTTTCGTCGGGGAACTCTCCGTCAGCGTACAGTCAGATTCACCGCCGGGAACTAGAGTGAGTAGACCGCGACGAGACACCACTAGTCGCGCCGGGGCTCCAGCAAACCAGATGCCCTACTCCTCCGGAATCGCTGAGCTGACCTCGGCACCTGGCTGGTTGGCTCGAACTTCTCTCGTCGGGGAACTCTTCGTCGGAGTAGGCTAGATTCATCGTCAGAGAATAAAGTGAGTAGTTCGCGAACAAGTGGGAAGCTCAACGAGGAAGTGGTACTAAATGGCACAAGGGAACCGTAGATGAAGAGTACTAATTCTTGACCAAGGCTACCTTTCCTACTACCATATAGAAATTGCTATTGTGTGGACGGTTGAAAACTGGATTGGGTGTCGACGATGGGTGCTGTAACCTCTTCCCGAAGTAATGCCGTAGGAATCAGGTTTCGTGTAAGAGTAGTTGGATTAGCGGGTCGGGTGACTACCCAAACCCGTTCCCTGAGTTGTTGGTATTAGCTAGTATTGTATAAATATAAAAAATATTCAAATCCCTATCCCCTCCCCCGAAGGATTTTCTGACTGCGCCACTGGTTACATTTCATTAGCGTGACGGCAAATAATGGTAAAATTCATTCCCAAACGTGGCCTATTAGGTGGCAAAGATCTGTCTGACCACCTTTTTGCTCATATCAGTGGGACGTTTAATAGACCACTACATGCGGGATGTTTCATGTAATGCAATATGCATATCAGCGCGGGAAGTCTACTAACACCCTGTTGCACAATGTTGTCCATAACATTGAAAAAGCTTTTTTCGCAAAAGCAATCAAAGCTTAGGAGTTTCTCTTACCATTCAGGTGCCTTTGATAACCTGTGTTTCGAATCCATTTCGGTAGCAGCTTGTGGTCATGGAATATCTTTATATATCACGAATTGGATACACGCAATGCTTAGCAACCGACGTCCAATAGATTGTGGTGTCAAAAGGTTATTTGGGATGAGTATATCCTTGCTTACAGTTTTCTTTTTAAAACTTTCAATGTGAGAATTTCTCACCGCGAGAAATGGCTATCTGGTCATGGTCTCTTTTACTCAATCTTTTACTAACAAGAATTTTTTATCGCTGTTCGCCGTTACGATGTTCATAATTTTAGGAATCTAGTGAGTCTCCAGATGCCCAGACGCTTAGAGATTCCTAAAATCTTGAATAGCATGCGAATTCCAGCACAATTTTTAATCGAATAATTAATCATGCTAACAATGTCCTAGTGATAACAAGTGTCGGACTAACATTCCTTCTCTTTCCTGCTGCGATTAATCAATAAAAAAAACTTAGGTTTACCAGAAGTTGAACATTGAACAATAATTTGTTAGTCCCAGGCATAAGTATTTATTGACTCTCTGTGCAATTTCAGATAGCCCCAATCAACACCGGAGTTGCAAGCAACGGTGGTCGTACAAACACAAACTAAATCCCTGTTCTCTATGACAGTAATTTTCCAACAGCGTGTATCAATGTTATTGAATTAAACGTATTTTCCTAATGATATAGCATAACGAGTGGGTAACCGTTTTCAAGAAATTTGCCCAAATAATTACGACGGAGCAGCCTCCTAAAGCAGATAATATCACTTACCTGGAACAAAGCTTGAGCGCCGAGTAGTACACGGAGAATACACTGACGAGAAAGTGTAATGCCAGCGTGACTAGCAGCCCGGAACCGGCGGTCACTGCGTACCAAATGGACTGTAGCAAAACAAAAATCATAGTGAAAAACCGATCAACTAATTCAAACTCTGTTACTCACCTCGTCTTGCTGAGCCAGGTTCGCGTCCCGTACGGCACCGATCCCGGTCAGAGCTAGGCCGAGCGTGCTGGACGCTACGCAGATTAAGTTCACCGCCAGGAACCCCGTCTTGGCCATCTTGACATTCATCAGTCCGAGGGAGCCGGCAATTCCGGCAATGGCACCACACCACAGACCCGTACCGGCAAGCGCCAGGGACGCGTTCCGTGCCAGCACCAGACCACCGAGGGCGGCTAGTGCAATGGCAAACAACAGCTGCATTACTCCGAGCACCACCGTTGAAGGGAGGCTATTTTTCTTCGAATGTGGAGAGCCCGGCGGAAACAGGAAACTGACCAGAGAGGAATTTCCACCGTTGGGAGAATAATGATCGGGGCCGGCTAGTTTTAGATTCGCTGCAGCCGCTGCCGCTGCTGCCTTTTTCTTCTGCTTCGCCGTCATCTTTTTGTCAACCTTCTTGGTCTCCTTTTTATTGCACTTGTTGCCATCTGTACAACCTGCTTTGGTGTCCTTACTACTAGTGTCGCTGGTAACCCGCATCATACCGCTGTTGTCGGTCAACAAAGTTTTGCTACCGTCGGACGGCATCGTAGCGCCTCCGCTCAGTTTGTCAAAACATCCACTCCCGTCGGTTGTCGGGGTGATCGGTATCGCTGGCGAAGCGTAAAAATGTCCCGTATCTGGATAACCGTCATGCTTCGAAATGATCGAAATCTGTGAATCCGTCAGGCTGTTTTTCGCGTGACTCGAATTAATGTTTTCGAACACGGCTCTGGTCGAGGAGAGCAACTCCTGCTGCTTCTCCTCGTCCATTGTGTCACCCGCATCGAGCCGGTCGATGAGCGACACGCTCGTGTTCAGTTCCTCAATTTCTTTCCGTATCTCGAGCTCTAGTTGGTCCATCCCGGGGCAGGGTGATTCTGAATGGGCGCAGGGGGAAAAAGGGGGGACGGTGCTGCTATCGTGCGATCATAGAGTCGGCTGGGGCTGCAATGAAACCAGAACAAATAACAATTAAACTACATATTTATCAGTAACAAGAAGACACACTGATCCATGCTCAACCAAAATGACAGCATCACCTCAAATTTCTGAGAAACGCCGCAAACGGTTGATTACGAAACACTGTAATTTCAAACTGGGGTGCAGAAAAGTAAAGTGCATTTTTATTAATAAGATGAGCAAGCTATACAATCGGTTATGACCCTACTTAGCTCACCCCAGTCAATGCACTTTGATCGGGCATACCACGGAAATAATCGCATGTCGAATCGGCCATCTGGTGGTGGTAGTGCACAAAACATATCGATTCTCATTGGCCGCTCTAATTAAGTTTTCTTTTCCGTGCAAATTAGCCCAAAACAAATCCCCAGCTCTTTTCATGAGCCACATAACCAGCGAAAAAGGAGAGACAGAGAGAGAAAGAAAAAAACAGTTGAGTACAATACTCCCCGACCAGCGACGCTCCGATCCACACCCATGCTTTCGCGTCGCGATCGCACCATCAGCATATCGGCATGGCCGAGGCGTAACCAAAGCCAACTGGTGCAGAGCGTACGTCATTTTGCGCGCCGGGCAACGGTTGCTTCGATCGGTTTGCCACGGCGAAGATCAACGTTGCTTGAAACAATGAAACTGAGCACGGAAACAATATGTACGCATCAGGTTGATTCCCGATAGATGATCGCTCCTCCTCACATACCAGATGATGGCGATTTTCCGCCTTCGAAGCCGAACGCACGCATGCCGTGGCTTAGGGGGGTTGTGTAATTACTGCGGATCTGGAATTACCTACATTTGGAAAATTAGCGCGCTACCGTTCAAAATACCCATGTACGATATGTGCCGTTGTTTTCCGGCGGGGTTGCTCGTCGGTTCAATGGAGGTCACTACCGGTGATGATGATGATGGACGCGAGCCAACCACCGAAATAGGCGCTAATTGTCGATGCCGCTGTATGTACAATGATTGATGCGTAGAAGTGTCGCTTGATCGAAGAAGCACTCCAATTGGACGCCGAAGGTCGGTTTAGAAGCATCAGATCATGCTATAATCATATGGGAAGGCCGAAATTATCATGCAAATCAGCTCGGGTTTTAGATTCGCTCGAATAACAAGCATATGGACGGACTTTAAGTACCTAGATCATTATGAATACGATCATTTGGTGGACGATTCATCAGTGAGGCTAAGAACTAAAACCAGTCTATTCGAAAATGAGACTGAAGTACGAATAGGCGACTCCAGCCCGAAGTAACTGCCTAGTCCCGAGTGATGTCCGGGAAGCAAAGACAGAAAATCTGGTTTGATGCGATAGAGCGAAAACGAACGCCTGGCACGATGCAATTTTTTTCCCAAAAGGGACAAAATTGAATTAAACCAATTAGTGCATAAAGAGCAGGTGTTTAGTTTCATTTTTTCCTTTTGGGAATACATATTACATACTGAAGAAATCAATTTTATTATCTATTTAGAAAACTTAATTTCGTATTTTAGGAATTCTTTCTCTAGCACGGCTCATATGGCGTGGCGAATAAATTGACAAATTATACCGTTCTTGCCTCAAATAATTATTGTTTAGGCTCTTCTGATTTTCAGACAATGACTTTTGTCGTAGATTATTTTGTATCAAATACTGCGTGGGGAAAGTTTTTGTTTCGTGAAGTCGATTAGTAGTTGCAAAATCTCGAACTTACCTTACCTTACAAGTTACAACATGCTGGGCCGCTGAGAGAGGAGGGGGGACGGGGTGTTTCCCCCCGGGCCCGGAGTTGTGGAGGGGGCCCGGTCTTTGAACAGAAAGAATGATTCTGTCAAATATTATTTCAATAGCAATTTATTTGAAAATTGAATAAAAGTTTTAATATTGGCATTAATTTCCTCCAATTTCTATCATAAAGTTAATCGTAAGTTATATCATGTACTTTATACTGCACGAAAGAAAACTTTGAAACTTAGAACTCAAGAACGATTTTAACGCGCAGTGGGCAAAAAGACATAAAACCTTTTTTTGTAATTTTTGACTGAAATTTATTTTCAATTTTATACTTTACTATAATTATCTCATGAATTTTATCTATGTAAAAAATTCTCAAGTGTTTTTGAGTACCGGGCTCTCGAAATTGATTTTGATTCGCATTTTACAAAATAATTCAAATTTTGCAATCTATGCATCGGTTTCAAAAACAGTGTTGTTTACTTAAGCTATACGGTTAAAATAAAATCATTAGTCCAAATGCGATTTCTTCTCTTTTCAGGACGATTTGTAGCTTCCATTTCCACTTATTTTAATCCATCGTAACTGCTAAATGAATCACAAAGAAATCTATTAGTAAGAAGAAGAAAACTCAGTAATTTTCATTTAGAGTGCTCTATTGGTCAAAGAGGACTTGAGAAACGAATTCTGAATAAAGAACACGAAAAACTACAAATAAAACGAATCATAGTAATATTTTCGTGTTCGCTTGGAAAATATTATTTAAATTTAAATACGAACCCTAAAGTTATTTTTCATCCATAATTTTCTCAATTTGATTTTTTTTTTCATTTTTTTGCATTTCGTCGGAGAAATTCTATATTCTTCATATAATCTAGAGTTTCTATTGTTTTAAATTTTTTCTCTTTCAATTGTTTCATATTTGTTTTTTTGTATCCTTCCATTTCATCCAGATTTTACATTCATTGTTTCATCTTTTCATGTTTTTTCATATCTTTCATTTTAGCTTTCGTTTAATTTGTTTCTTTTTCATTCGTTTTTTCAATTGATTTCATTAAACTGATTTTGTTTATTTCACTAAACGTCTGTTTTCTGCTTTTTTTATATTTTTCAAAAAACCTTTTTTAGTATTTCTCTTTCCGCCTTTTATCCATATTTTCCAATTTAGTCCTCTCTCTCTCTCTGCTTGAAAAATCATTTTTCATTTTTTTTTTTCGTGTCATGATTTTTT
This sequence comes from Topomyia yanbarensis, assembly GCF_030247195.1. Taxonomy (NCBI): domain Eukaryota; kingdom Metazoa; phylum Arthropoda; class Insecta; order Diptera; family Culicidae; genus Topomyia; species Topomyia yanbarensis. The sequence continues at coordinate 175,699,575 of NC_080670.1, read as the reverse complement.
TCTGTTTTGAGATTTATGCTTTTCTTTTTTGTGTATTTTTTCAATATTTTCCTAATTTTCTTTAATTTATGTTCCATTACCTTTATCATTTAACTTTTTTACCCATTTAAACAATATTGAATTCCATGTTTTCTATTTTGTTTTTTTTTCATTTGAACATTTTTCCCATTATTTTATTTTCATTTATTGTTTAGATTTTCTCTTATTTTTCTGTAAGGTAATATAACTAATTTTCCCATTTCTTCTAGCATTTTCTTTTTTGACAATTTAAATCATTTTGATTTTACATGTTTTCTATGATTTTTCTTTTGTCTGTTTTAGGGCTCTTTCTACTTGTTCCTGTTTTCTATTTCTTTCTTTAATCTATTCCGTCCAATTGTTTCAATATATTTCAAAATGAATACACTTAAAAATAATAACTTGTCTGGGGGTGGGCGTATCGTAGTTGGTAAATCGATTGCCTTGTACGCACCTTGTAGCGCACCTGGGTTCAAGTCCCGACCCCGCACATAGGGTTAGAAATTTTTCATAAGAGATTTTTCTAACCCGAAGAGGCGAATGACCTTAAGGTTAAAACCTCTATAATCTAAATAAAAATAATATTTTTTTTGCTGTTTCATTTCTCTTTCTTTTGCCGTTTTTCCCGTTTTCAGTGCTCATGATTTTTTTTTCATTTTGAAGTTTACTCGGTTTTTCACTATTTTAACCATTTTGCAATTTTTTTCTATTTCTTAAATTTTTGTCTAATTTTCTTTTTCATTTCCTACGTTTAAGTTGATTGTTTCGATTGTTCAATCTGTTTTATTTTGGTATTTCTTCAAATTGTTTACATACTTTCAAATTTTAACTTTTCCATTATCTTAATTTTGTCCTGTAGTTTCTCCGCTTTGGTTTTTTTTCTCTATTTTTGATGCTGGTGGGTTTTTTATTAATTGCATATTATTAAAATTTTTCCAAATTTTATAGGTCGTTTTTTAGCATTCTCGTTTTGTATCATTTGATCTTTTTTCTGGTTTGTTCCTTTTTTTGTTTTTCTCTCTTTTAATTCTACCTCCATTGAATGTTTCTTTTGTTTTGTCTTTAATTTATTATAATTCCATTTGGCTACTGTTTTCACAATTTGTACAAGGTTTTAATTAAGAGTTTTTCAATAATATTTTACGAAATATATAAATGAACGACTCGCAAAAATCACTTGAATAAGTTTTCCTTGAAACCAAAAAAACTACAAGGGGCCTATGGGGTTGCACGAACTGTAGACGTAGGACTTTATTACATAATGTAAGATATTTATTTTCTTAATACATTTAGAGTAATAATAGGCTGAGTGAAAATGAATCACGTGAAGTGAAAATGAATCAATGAATTGATCGAACGTAAATAATAAACTTTCGTTGTGCTTTCTATCGATCCGCGTAAATTTGTTGCTAAGAAAGTTTTCGTCTTTGCGCAACGAAAGCACAGATTGCTATCATGTGTATCGAAAAATGTGCGATAAATTTCCGAAAAATCTGTGAAAAATCACAATATTTCCAAAAATCTGTGAAATTTTCATTAAAATGTCAAAAATCTGCCATCTGTGAAAATAATCTGTGATAAAAAATTGTGAAAAAATCAGTGACACTACAGAAAAATGTGTGAATATGGTAACCCTGCTAACAAATTAGATATACCTCGACATTCGTCTCAAACATTGAACCCAAGCGCACAAAGCAAAATCAACGATGATGATGATGATGATGGGTAGAGCGAAAGGGACAACTAGTACCACGACACTATGTTAACCGTGTTTGCAAATGGAGCTCGATTGTACAAGAGATTTTGTGTACGAATAATTGTGTTCGAGATTGTACATAAAAGTGTGCTAGAAACAAGCATAACACAAAAGAAACATAGTGTTTGAACGGACAAGTTCAGCTGTGTATTGGACGGCACTGGGTAGTGTACCTCCACAGCGAATGTAACGGGCTTCTAACTCAGCTACACCGGCTGTGAAAACACACAGCGCAGTGATCTGCTCCGCCTTCCGTTCAACAGGCAACTGAGCATGTCCGGCCAAATCCGTTCTTTAAATATTCGATGATGACTTCATTCATAGAAGCGTAGCGCGCTAGGTACACAAATCTGTCGTACTGGACTTGGGAAGCGCTATCTTCTGTGTGTAAATGCGCGATATTTTGACTAGGTTGTACATTATTTAAATTTTTAATGCTATGATATCAAATATCTTTGGGTTTATCTATTGCATTCTTTTCTTAGAAGTATTTCGGGGCGATATGCGAAAAAAAATTGAAAATTTATCGTGAGATGGCTGAATAATATGCGTTTAAAATTGCACCACTTTTCGGTACAAACCATTTTTGTAGATTTTGCGAAGTCCACCCCCCATATCGAAAACAAAGACGTAGTCCTACGTCAAAAAGTCAGCTACACTATCGATCAAATGAGATGTTGTATTTTCAGAAGTGGGCGATGTTGTAGTGCACTGACTTATGTGTTGTTTCGTTAACGAATTCTAGGTGAAATCATACATGGATAAATACATATAAAAATATTGATAAATCGGCTACTTTTAAAGCTACTATAAATTTCGATATCTAAAAGGTTCTACGATCAAAATTTGGTCGACTTAAACTTGACGCATTTTTTTTGAACGATATTCAACAAATTTGAAAAACCTTCATTTGCCTGCGTGCAGAAAGATGCCCATTTTTAAATTGTGTTATTTGCGGTACCAACTAGCTTCTAGCTTACCGCTATAAGGGTACACTCCACAAAAGTTTCTATCCACTATACATAATAGGAGAGAACTAGTTTTTCCATTAGATTTCGAGTTTAACAGTTTCTGTGTTCGAAAAATCTACAATGATGTAGGGGCCCTTATGCTGAACCCACCGGGCCCATAATTTCTCTTTACAGACCTGACAACATGACATCTATATTCTATATATCTATAAGTTCAAGAAGTTCTAAAAAAGTTTCGGGCATTCTGCGGCCAGTCTGAACTTGCATGCCATTAATTTTATACACACAAAACTTGGCCTATTGAATCTGTAGAGCTGGATTCTCGGAAGGGCTCCCTGTGAGAAACTCTCACTACAATTGCCCCGACGAGACGGCAATTGTCAAACAACCAAAAACCACGCTTAAGGCCAATTACAGCGGGCCGTGAGTCTGCTTGTGATATGTAGTGAGCGGTACAAATATGTGACGACTTTGTGATTACGTGGGAACGAGTATTTCATGTTTCATGTACGCTTGAGACCGCGTATATAAATTTAGAAGTGCTAAAACGTTCACTTAATCACCGGTGTGTTTATGTGTTTGCGAGATGTCAGACGTTGGTGTGCATGGATAATCGCGATAACATGTTCGCCTTTGTGAACAGGTTTGTATCATCGCGAAGAGCTCGAACGTTTGTATACGCACGTGTTCGATCGCGTGGGTATGTGTAGGTCACGTGTACCAGCAAGTGTGTAATATTGCGTCTATTAATTCGATTGTATAACAGAGTGGCAATTCGCACATTTGCGTGGGTGTTTCAATGTTCTCGCACGAACCACGGTTCTGAGTTTAAATGTACGATCCTGAGGCTAGAAGAGAGTGACTTTCCCCATATCACTAGAGCGCTCGACAATGTCGTTGACAAAACTGAGGCATATTAAAATGCAGGAATTTTCGGTTTCGAAAAGGAAAAATCCGATAAAACCGGTAAAAACCGATAATCAAAAATAGAAAAATAACTAGTGGTATTTACAAGGCAATCATATTCAACTTAGTTTGGTGCCATGTCATAGTGTACTAACAAAGAAATCATTCAACACACGTCACTTGCGTATCCCTGATGTGATTCGGTAGTTTGTTTCTGCATTGGTGCCCGAAAAGTGTACATGTCTAACTCGTTAGTTGGAAGTTAGATAGATGCAGTAGGCGTTCCGAGATTTGACAAACAAGTGCTTGTTTTCATAGCACCTGCTAATGCTTCAACATGTACTGGAAATTATGTTGATCAAATTCAGCGCATCAAAATCGTATTAGATTTGCTATAGGTTAGGTGCAACCCTATCTAATTTGTCAACGGTGTTCATAATTCCAGCGATATTCCAGCGTTTATTAGCTTTCTTTTCTCCAATTGCTGTTAAACTTACCTCGTTGCAGTGACGCTCTTAGATAGACACTTTTCGAAAAATATTTAATGTAGCGTCTTTTCTTGATTAAAATACATCATCAGATTGACATCTATTGACAGTTTTATGATAGTTTAGAGCCTTACATAGGTTTGCGCAGCAGAGTGAATAAAAAAATAAAAACTAGTGCGAGAGAATGTTGAATTCATAGGTTTTGTCTTGCAGATCTTCTCATTCCTATTGATACGCACATGAAGCACTTTTTGGGTTGTTTTGTCGAGCTGCATTCCACAGCTTATATAAACATTAAAGTGTCCCAAAACAGGTGAGCTTACTGTGGACGCTAGCAAGTGAAAGTGTTTTTAAGGTGCGTCAAAAGCTCTATAATAAAAAAGCAATGAAACAAAATCTTTAAATAGTTTTTACCAACCAAATATCGAAACGTGTTGTCTGATGCACATGAGGGTCAATCATTCAAACACAAAGTAGGCCTTGCCTGTATGTGACGTGAAAAAGCTGACATGTTGGTAGACTTGAGTGATTCATATTTATGCTGCCAAAGCTCGACTCCTGCCAGCAGAAGATAAAAGATTAGTCCGTAACATTTTAAGCCTGTTTCTTATAACCCTGCCACTTCCAGTTTTCCGATCTATATATTTCACATCCTTGCTTTCAAAGCACTAATATGGCTCTAAATTTTCATAATTTTCCCTACTCAGTAATCTCTAGCTAATTGAATAAGTAGAAAAAAAATAAAAAAAATCAGTTAACGATATTGAGAGTTTGTTGCTGAAAATGTAAATAAAAGTCGGACTCACACGTGTCATAAGTGTGTATTGATGACAAAAATTGTATGCGCAGAGAAAATTTTCTATACAAATACAGCATCAATTATTAACCTTTATTCATATTCACGGCATAATTTGGTCTGGAAACAATGGATGATTTCGTAGTTACAGTGTTGTCAAATATGCAATATTTCCAGTTTAAAGAAAAAACTGCATTTTCTCGCAATATTTTTATTTTGAAAATTATTAGTTCATTGTGTTTCTTAGACATTTTACGCAGAAAAACATTTAAAACTTCAATATAACCTTAGCCAATCCAGGATACAGTGATTTGAAGCAAAAAAACTTAAAATTTCTCCAAACGTTTCTCGCTGTATCTCAGTAACTACGCAGAATTTCAAAAAATATGAAAACGCTACCTTGTAGAGATTTTTCAGATAAGACGAAGTCTCTTAATTTTTTATTTTTTATTTGCTATCCTACAGTGTCCCTGATTCCTCTTTCAATATCTTATAAGCTTCGGCATTCCTGTTTTCCCATTTGTATAATTTACATTCCTACTTAACCCCGTGCTTTAGTCCTGCACATAAATGGCCTTTTCAATAAAGACTGACCTGATAATGGAATAAATGTTGACCAAGAATCGTCATCAAAGACACCGATTCCCCGTTTGAAGTCACTACCCATTGAACTCGGTCGGATCGCTTGTGATCTTTATCTGGTCCAGAGAGAAAGTGCCTTTTTAGTTCGAAAGACCTGACGAAATATTAAACAGCTTTGACCGAAATTTCACCCAGACAAGCTTAGGATTGTGCTTTCCAATCTTAAGCAAGCAGAAGACATCGTAGAAAACAAGATCCTTACGGGCAGTATAGTGTCTACTTACCCGCCCACAAAATAGAGATAAACGGCGCAGTCTACGATTCGAGTCTTACATGCGTGGATCTACTGAAGCATGGATTTGGCTGTTTCCAACACCCCAGATTCAGCCAGTAAAGATTTTGTATTGCAAACGATTGCATTCAGGAGCAGTCACGCATAACAGTGTAAAAGCCTGTGTCGAGTCAGACTTGTGTCGAGTGAATTTCGCCGGATCCGCTTTGCCAAATTACGTCCTCTTCGCCAGCTTCCATCTATATTCTCCCTAGAACCTAGGTTGACCGCCGAGGGCTTTGTGATGTTGCGGAACTGCTTTCCGTTCCAAGGCAATTCTTAGCAGACATAAATCTTAGCGAATTTAAAGGGTGTCCCACATCAAATTGCACCACGGAAAAAACGCAGTAGAACATTACCTAGTGGAGCTATGCTTTTCAAACTTTCAGATAATAAAACATAACTCACTAGTAAGCTTTTGGCATATCTATTTAATTCAACTTCAATACCATAACCGTACTCTCGCACCTTACGCTTAACTGCACGCATTAGGTTCTAGACAACATCTGGCTGCTTCTTCTATACTAAAACCCATTTTTTCTTCATGTCTTCCTCATGTTTGACCTTCTTGGTATGCTTCCGCAGTGCCTGGGGGGAGGGGTTCATGTCCTTGGGTACGAAAGTGACCCCATTGGCTTGGTACCACTCCAGGACAACATTTGAATAGAGGCACGAGGAAAGATCCGGCCAGAAGATCGTAGGGCCATCGTGTTGCTTCAACAGAGGAAGCAGACGCTTCTGTGGACACGTTTTGAAGTAGATCTTCCCGTTTATAGTCCCGGTAGTCACGAACGGCGCCCTCCGTTTGCCACATGCGCAGATCGCTTGCCAATTCATGTAATTATTGGCAATCTTTGAAAGTTTCTGTTTCCTTACTTCCTCCGGAACATCAAACTTGTGCTGGGCGATGCGGAACAGGAGCCGTGGAAGCTGCCGGAAGTTCGCCTTGACGTAAGTCTCATCATCCATGATGAGATAATGAGGCTTCGTCAGCATCTGGGTGTACAGTTTCTAGGTCATGATTTTCCCACCGTATTCTGCCGTTCGTTTGGAGCCATTTGCACTTTTTTCTCTGAACGAAAGATTTGGACAGATTCAACTTTTTGGCCACATCCCTGACCGAAGCATTGGGATTCCGCTTGAACGCTTTCACTACACGCTTGTGATCCTGATCACTAATAGAACATCCATTCCGACCGCATTTATCCTTCTGTTTCACATGTTTTTTTGACACCAGTTGTAAAATGTATCAATGAGACACTGTAATCCACGACAATCTGCTCCATTCCTTATGACAAGAAATATGTTCAACTCATTGGCGAAAAACAGCTTCCCTCCACGCATTAGAACGAAGACCGTATCCTTCACGAACAATGAAAATGGTAATGGACCTAGTGTACTACCTTGAGGAACTCCGGAATGATTAGAAAAGGATTCAGGCACGTTGTCACCAATTTGCACGACGAGCTCGCGGTGTACAAGATAGGATCGAAGCCAATGGCAGAATCTCGTGGTACATTCTAGCTTATCAAACTTTGCTAGCAGTATCTCATGGTTAACTGTATCGAAAGCGGCCTTAGGATCTGTGTAGACCGCGTCCACATCGAGTTTCCTGGATGTTTTCTATATGCAAAACGATCTAACGCTAACTAAATTCGTCTCAACCGATCGACCAGGGAAGAATCCGTGCTGACAAGTGCTTATGTAATGTTTACTAGCAAAAAACAGCACCTCGTTGATAAGCGATTCGAAGATTTTTGACTCGGTTCTCAGCGAAGTGATTTCCCGGTAGTTCTCGATATTGCTTTTGTTTGTGTACCGGAAACATAACTGAATTCTTCCATTGAAAAGGTGCCGTCAGTGGGATCGCTAAAATATCTGAACACTCTCAGAACAGCTGAAGGCATAACAGTTAGTCCTTGAGCATAGGACGATTTCGTTGTCCGTATTGCAGAGAGAACCGATTGTTCTGAAGTGGTGAATACAGAAGCGGCTGACAGGATTTGTTTTCGAGAATAGGGTAAGTCAGTGGCGTAGCCAGAAATTTGGTTTGGAGGGGGTTTTGATGAAAATCGCAAATTTTTTGAAAAAATGCTAAAATTTAATATGAGTTTGATAAATTATTGAAAACTCAAAAACATAAGTAGTCTAACAGATGTCATTCCAGTCTATAAACAAGAAGGATCAACATGGAACAGTTTTCAAACCTCTATAGATTATTTTCTTGTATAATATGTCAATGAAGTCAAAAATTGCGATCTTTTAAAGTGGGATAAATGATCTAAAAAATTTTCAACGTTCAAGATCACCTAATATAATAATCCTTGACTTTGAAGGTTTGACAACTTCGGGAAGTTATCAACATAAAACAGCGCCTGCTTTGATATAGAAATTTTAGTGATTAACTCTCATAGAGGTAATTATGGTGAATTAATTTTTCAAAAATATTAAGAGACATGGTGCCTTCAGCAAAGTTTTTGATAATGTCATTTCAAACAATTTTGTTGAAAATATGAAGGCTACATGAATTCAACATATAGGGATTTAAATGGACTGGGCCTGCTATATTTCTTCTTAGTGAAGAAGAATTTAGGCGAAAACTATTTTTTTCTGCGCTACGGATAAAATTGTTTGAAACAATCATTGCGAGTTGAGAACACAAAACCTATAACTAAATTATGGATGGATGGAACCGAACTTGCGTTTCGACTTCATCTCATCAGAATCCGACACTAACTTGGTGGGCGGACTAAGCTAGCGCCGAATTGATGCTAGCTCCTGAAAATGGAATCACTCTTTGTGTTTTTGAGTCCTTTTAATATCTGGGAATTATTGTATAAGCTTCAAAGGCACCTTGAACGCAATGTGAATTTATTACTTAATTACCGCAGAAGAGATTTATCAAATACAGTAATTTCAGAATAGCTTGTTGTAAAGGTTTTCTACTACTATATTTCGATACTCTGAATATGTGGGATATTTATGTCTTTGACAAAGTTGTTTGAAATAGCACTTTCGAAAACTTTGCTGGAGACATTAAGTCTCGACCCAAATTTGGTTGAAGAGTAATTCTTGTCTATAATTACTTCTAGGAGGATTAACCGTCAAAATTATTCTATCAGCAGATGAACAGCGTTTTGAAATTCTTCAATGTTACTTAACATCGAAATTTGGCAGTTTCGAATGAATGTGATCGTGGCCGTTAAAAATTTATCGAGCGTTAATTTTACTTTTCTTCATTAGTCAACCTCACAACTTGCAGTACTAGTACGTAGCACACAAAATTTTAGTACGCCATTCATTGCATCCTGCTAAGAGGCTATTCATATAGTTGATAATACAACAAAAATCCAATGCTCATAAAACCGATCCTGACCTGCTAGAGATAAAATTACATCAGCTTTCAACTAGTTTCTGAAATGTTATTCTTGTTGTTAACCATATTGAATTGTTGTCTAAACTCTACACAATCTAAAAAATACATTTTCAGCAAATGTTGAAATGTATGTAAGTTTTCGGTAAATAAGCTTATGTTTTATATGCAATCAACCTATTCAAATTTAGTTTCCCATTCGAAAAATTGTCTCTAATCCATATTTTGAAGCATCTTTCTCAAAATGAGCTCATAATAATTCAGATAGTTATTTTATTTTACATTGACGTAATTTGACAACTGTGGGATTTTGGCTAAGAGATAAGTTACAAGACGCTTTAAACACAGTTCTCAATGTAGTGTTCAGAGAATATTTTTCCAAAAATATTTTGTGGAATATTAAATTAAATTCGTCAGCATCATTTTTTTTCATTCCAATTAATTTTGGTTTGGGGGGGGGTTTTAACCCCCAAACCCCCCCCCCCCCCCTGGCTACGCCACTGGGGTAAGTGTATCCACATCCAGAAGAAACCCACATGAGTACTGGTTGGTTGAAATCACCAAGGACTACTATCACATCGTTTGCATCTGCCTGAGAAGAATCGCGTTCTTTAGAGTCTAGATGGAGCTGCGTAAGAGTGCAGTCAAGTCGCTTTTCTGGAGGAATGTAAACAGCTCCAATAAAGTAGTTCTTCGTCTGCGTAGTAATCTTGGTCCAAACTGCTTCAATGCTTGATGAACTACTACACCAAATTTATAGGAGGCTAGTGCGGAATAAACAGCGATCAAAACTTCCCCGCCGCGAGCATGGACAGTATTATGTACGCTTCGATCCGCACGTTAAACCGCATAAGAATCCCCGAAGAGCTGCATCGATGTAATACGATCATCAAGCCAAGTTTCCGTCAGAAAGTGAATATCGTAGTCGTCGTCAACAGCAGCCAAGTACAAGGCCTCTATTTTCGCCCTTAGGCTTCTGACATTTTGGTAGTACAACCGCAAACCGTCAGTGCCACGTGCCAAGCGTCCCGACATATTGCAAGGACGGAACCAAAAAGTTTTCAGGGAGCGGATAGTCGTTTAAAGTAAAATACTCACCTGAGAAGGGAGTTCGGAAGACCCCCTCACGGCCTCTGAACGCAGGCCCGGGACGACTGAGCTGGTCGCCGGCCTGTAACACAACTGCGTCGGAGCGCTCGATGGCTTCCGTAGTACGGTATAACAGGCGTCCCGGTTATAGCAGCGCAGCGTGAATTTGTTTGTGCAGTCTCGTCGATGGAGGCGAAATAATGCTTCGTTCAAACAATGGCAGATTGTTCGAACGAGTTGTACCCGATGTTAATAAACTATGATTTTTGGAGCGAATACGTGAGAATCAATCCAACTCGAAGTTTTGCGATACTTGCTGGGATGGACACTGCGATCACTTGCCGTGGTTTACGATGGACAATCATCCGTTCACCAACTCTTTGTCGGATATACAAACTGCCCTAATTCACCAAACTCCGTCGTTTCTAATTTTGAAATAAAAACAAATCGGGGGGATGAGTTATTTCTTTGGTTTGTGGGCCCCGAAACTGCAAACGAATTACCTTCGACATTTTCCATACAAATTAATTGCAAATTCATTTTATGTTTTGAACAGCAATAAAAACGTGCGAAAATTGCTACGAAATAAAACAATTCAGCCGATAAAAGTAGCACCACACCAATGGGTAGTAAAATGGAGCTTGAAATGAGTACATTTCCTGCAACTAACGATCAAGTGCCAATGTTGTGGCTCTCCGCAATGGGTATTGCTCGGTTGCTTACTGGCTTCACAATCTGCAAAGAGCGAAAGATTCGGAAACATTGCCACACTCCCCCGCGAAGCAGTAATAAAATCGGAACCGAGCTGTTAATTAGTTGTTAATAAAAATGTACGCGCTTGTAAACATCCGGCTAAGCTTTATTACGGTTTTGTGTTTCTTATTTCGCACTGTTCCACTGTTCAATTTGAGTTATTCGATCTACTTGGTAACCGCAAGCTGTTACAGTGATCCACTTTATCTATAGCAGCAAAATTAGGCTTGTGGCCGATGACATTGGGGCTGATAAGTTCTTAATCGTGCGCTTCACTCTGGAATGCTGATTCAGTCGTCATATTGTTGCGAACCCAATTATTGAATCGGCCTGACTTGAATATTAAGTTGACCCTAAAATAATCATGAATAGTATGGTGAAAATCTATCTTTTATTGACTATATTTTAGAGTCAGTTTAGAAGCAGAGCCACAGGAAGATCTTGTTTGATGTCCAACCACCTTAGACTTTAAAATTAAAACATCAAAATAAATAATGAAGCATACACGCTATAATTTGTACACAGCCTACTGAGTGTTCAGGATGGTTTGTACGGAACACCGTTTAGTAAAACTCGCACGAACCATTTAATTCATGTTTGAGTGCACTGGTTTATAGCCAGTATTTGAAATTTAATTGGAAGCCTTTGTGTTGCATTTCAAGTTGACAGTTAATCAAAGTATGTCATGCAACGAAGTTTGTAGAGTCGGGTTAAATAAAATTCAAATAAATATCTTAATTCACATGTTAGCTGTCAGAAACGTCTTAGTGTCAATTTGTTTATCTGTTGTATCTTCACCAACATACCCCTTGGCCCCAATGGTGGTGGTTGCTTCAACTAATTACATTTCAGGATAGAAAATCTTTTAGCTTTTATCGAATTCCAGGTTGAAGTCAAAAGCCATCGCCACACTGTTAAAAATACGTTGAAGTCCGGTAACAGCGCCATGGCGACCATAGTTGGTTCTCCTGAACGGTAACCGCAGAAGAGAGTTATTGCGTAGAGTGAGGGCTTAAAGAACCAGTTGCCAAGGATTGCAGGGCTATCCAGCCTGGCAGACAGTAAGTCCGAGACAAGCAGGGCTCGAGAGCAGTCCCTTCAGATGCCTAGAGTGTTTTCGTAGCTCGGCTGCTGAAATTTGTGTTCCCAAGGAAGATGTCGGAGTGCAAAGCGTACGAACCGGCGTTGGACAGCCTCGATTCTGATAACACGGTTCTGGTAGTACAGATTCCAATCAAAAGAACAATATTTTAGTGTTGAGCGAACCAACGAGCAATAAAGTGATTTTAAACACTATACGTCCCTAAAGTTTTTCACTATTCGGAAGATGAACCCTAGTTGTCTTGATACCTTATCCTTGATGACTCCTTATCTCTGACGTGAGAGTGTCTTGGAATACTCGAGTAGAAGAAACGGTAGTTAAATTGAATCGGATGGCGTTTCCACGTGAACATAACGATTGAACATTTACTCGGGTTTAAAACCATTTTGTTCAGATCACACACGTGCTAAAGCTCTCCAGTACACTTTGAAGAAACTCGACATCAGTTTTATCCCGTATTTGTCGAAAAAAAATTTTGTTGTTCGCGAAAGATGGGTTATATTGACGTCATTAAAATAGAGGATAAATATTACTGAGCCGAGATGGCTTCCTTACGGGATGCCGGATGTAGCACGGAATGGTGCAGATAGACAGTCCTTAAGGCTGATTTGGAGTTGCCTTCCATCGAGGCAGGAACGAAACCAGCGTAGAAGTTGTCCATGAATACTAAGTTTGTCCAGTTTCACTATTACAATACCATGGTTGATTTTGTCGAAGGCCGTAGATATATCTATGTACATAGCATCGGTTTGCAATCCTTCGACGAATCCATTGAGTGCATATATTGTGAACGACAGCAGGTTGGTCATTGTAGATCGTTTGGGCATAAAACCGTATTGGTCGTCTGCAATACAGTGTTTGTAGTGAAAAAACAGGGTCTAAAAACACCATCTAGTATAGTTTTGGTACAGAACTTCAACGCGAGATTCCCCGAAAATTATCAATGTTTGATTTGTTTTCCTTTTTATGAACTGAAAACAAGTGGGTTGCTTTCCAACAGAGAGCGATTATTCTAGTAGTGAGCAATGATTCGAAAACTTCGGTTGATGGTTCGTCCTAGAGAAGAAGTGAGATTGGCGGCAGCAGCGACTTGTTGTGTTGGAAGGCTGCCGTCGGAAAAAACGCTTAAAAATTTGTCGGAGAACAGTTGGCAAATTTCCTTAATGTCGGTGCCCAAAACTCCATTAAATGATATACAAGATTTTAGATTTCAGTTGAACTCGACGGTTCGCTGGCGTATGAAAAAGCCGCGTCAGTTTTTCTGTTTGTATTCGCGGTTGAGTTAAAAGTAATGGATTAGTAATGCAAGTGTTTCAAGAATTTTTTAAATGTAGCTTCTTAAAATCATAGACGACAAAGCTTGTGATGCCTTCAAAGTTCACTCCTATGCTACCAGCGAGCACAAGATGTAGTAGGGGATGATGACACACATGCTGGACTAAAAGAGGAGGACCAGTTCAGCAGTATGGAGCGTAGTGCCGGGCACTTACAAAACAGAAGTCCAATGTAAGTCCATTCTCGTTGATGACATTATTAATCTACCGAAGAGTTGCGATGCTCCAGAATACAACTAGCATTGTTGATAAGCGCAGATTTTTCGATATCCAATCGCAGCAATCCAGGTTGACAACACGAATTCTATCAGGTGGAAAAAATACGACACACCGAAACAGATTGCGATCGGCAAGTTTCACTTATATCCACACTTGCTCGGAGCTCGCTCACCGGTCAACGTTGATCACTCGGGCTTTTATACCATGACGAACGGCGATAAGAACACCACCACATGATGTCTTGTAGCTGTTGAGGGCGTTGCTGGCAGAGCGATAGAGATCGAATGTTGAACCAAACACATGGCGAGACAGAGTACGGCTGTCGAGCCGCGTTTCGGTCAAGGCGATAACATAATCACAGCAGCCTGCGGTCGCGATCAAATAGTTATCCGTTGATGAATTTGAACCACCAACATTCTGGTAGTAAACGTCGATGTTGTTGGAGGACGAATCAAGTTCAGCAGAGAGCAAAGCCATGTTGCCATTTTGAGCGTGTAGGACGATCCTTTCGTCAATCCCACGAACAGTATCGGAACGGTGCACGGTCGCTTGGTCGACTGTGGTGGGGGATTCGAGGCATCCTGAATCAACCGCGTCGCGCACCAGAATACGACGATCATCGTATCGGCGAGAAAAATGGTTGACATCTGGTCGCAAGACGTCGGAGTAAAAAGCAAACTACTGGAAGCGAAGAATACATCAGCGCTTGAAGTGTTCGGATCAGAAGTATACTTGCCATTTGTGGCGGGTCCACAAACAGGACCGGGACGACTGATGATCGCTAGCTGCAATTGCTTGACTGTGGCGGGGGGATCGAGGGCATCCATAGTGCCAACTGCGGTGCGTCCAGAATGCGTAGAACCTCGTTGGCACGTTGCGGAGAGCAGGAACGGGACGGTAGTAGCTTACGGCGATAGTCTGACGATGAGCTACCCGAGCAAATACTCATGGGTTCAAACACCATATAGCCCCTTGAAAAGACCATAAACATGGTCCGTGACAATTGTATAGTACTTATCGAGAAAGGCGGCTTGGAAAACCCGTTCTCCAATAACACATACAGGACCGGGACGACTGCTGAACATTGGCAGCAAGGGCTCGACTGTAGCGGGGCGATCGAGGGCTTCCATAGTGCCAATTGCGTTGCGTCCCAGTATGCGATCAGCATACTCCTTCACAATGGCGGTGTAGCTTGGTATAGTGGCATTGTCATTCGTTGCGGGCACCTATGCAGGGTCGTTGATGGGCCGGGTTGCATTAGCGGAGTGCTTCTTCTGTTCCGGGTCCGGCTATGCTCAAATTGCCTGAACAGTATGTCTTGCGGCCATGGGTTAAGAGCTGCATCACGGTACTTTGGGTGAACTCCAACTTTGAAGATTATGAAGTTTGAAGTACTGAGGTCTATGCCTTTTTTAACAAGCGGAACAACTTTTATCTCCTCGTTGCAATTTGGTCCTTCGTTGGACATTTTTTCGACAGTCCCCTTGCTAACGCTGGGATGAAAGCGGGAAAGGTACAACCACAGCAACGGCGTGGAAGGTGGAATCGTAACAATGTTGCTATTATCGACTAGGTTTCGAGCGCCAACAAGAACATAGCTCGGATCAGGGCCCTCACGACGTTCCTAAGGTGGTCGACAGGTACCGGGATATGGCCGGACTAGAGTAACGGTGGGAACCTTTCTAACGAGGTGCGAAATTTGCAGGTTATTTTTGGATAACTCGGCCTTTAGTTCAGCAGAGACGTCAACCGTTATCCCAGCGATAGCAGCGATAACGCGAAAGCAAAAAAAACGGATTAAAACGCAGAAATCCACTCGATTGTAATCTTCAATGGTTTTTCCACAACACAAACACAAACAAGAGACACTTTTACGATGTACAATAACAATAGTGAAAACAAAATTCCCAGTCGATTGATACGATAAACAATGATAAAACTTCATAAATCACGTCAAAAATTGAAAATAGCTGGAGCGATTGATGTAAACAACTAATCGGTAAGAATACACTGACAATACAAACCGATCTATCATTCCGTCGCCTTCTTTGTTATCTCAGCACTGTACACTTAAGTCACTCACGGTCTCTCGAAATGTCAAAATCATTCATGACATTTTACAGACATCCAAAAAACAAGCAATACCATTTGGTACGGAGGCACATGTAGTAACTTCACAATGACTCTTAGTCTATGTAGTTGATAAATATGAGGCCATGCATCGAAAAGGTTACTGAACAAACTGATCACTATTTCAAAAAAAAAATTGTCAAATTATAATAATTACACTGTCCTTAGTGCGGAATGTAGGAATTTTTCAACTCTTCGGTCGTACCTGTGCCCAACATGCGTTCGTCGTTTGAACTAAATACAAGTCACCGCGAAAAAGCCACTGCTCATAAAATTTGATGTAACAGTAGCGTCGGAGGTAAGCTTAGTATATGTCAAGCTTTTTTTCATCGTCTGAGTTAAAGTAGCACTACACGGAACTTTTTTAGGCAATAGCATATTTACTACCTTGTACATTGTTCGTCTGTTGCAAATGTTTTGCATTTGACACAGTCTATCCCCTGAATGTATACTCAATTTATATGCTAGAAAATGCATTTACATTCAAAATAAACAAGCCGAAGATAGAAAATATGCTAATACGGCATATCTGAGTTTCTCTGTGTACGAAAAACATAATAAAACCTATTTTTTACCTTATATTCAACCAACCGATGCGCAATCGAAGGTTCGTAAACCAGGTAACTAACTCACTGCAGGATACCACAAACAGTAGCACCAAAGTAGGCTAACCACCCTACAGCTTACGCGGATCCATGCCCCCGTCAGGCAGGCTACTTCGTTGAACAACAACTCAACATGAAACTTGAAAAAAAGAGACAGCCCGGTTGGACATCAAAGCAAGCGTTCGCAATGGAATTTGATAATCTCTCGCGTAAAATGTTACCCCCGGGCTCACGAACCTTCATTGATCAATTGGCATAGGAGGGGGATTGGGGCTAAGTATCACGGAGACGCGACACGGTGGTGGCCAATCCCGTGATGCGATGTGATCCCAGCTGAGTGTGATCCCCCCGAGAAAGGTGAATCTGAGTCTCGTCGAGTTTTACGTGATCAATGAAAGGTAAATAAAAATCAACACCCGGTTACGGTCCAGCTGGCAACACTGCTCTATTGGCAATGTGCTAAACCTTGCTGCAAATTGAACGTTCGGGTTTTTTTTTCACCCGGTCATTACCGGGTCTGTTTTTGTTTAGCTGCCAGCTACAATATGCACACTATCAGCACGGAACTTGCCCGGCCACTTTCGCTTTTTTAGGATAAAACAAGTTATTAGATAGACCAGCGCAACTGCTTAGAGCCTGCTGCTGCTGAGACGCGCGGTCGTTTTGTGGCGAGTGTGCGGTTGGTTATAAGCAAGTAGCACGCGTGGTTTGCTCCGGTCGATGGCTGCGGTTTTGAGTGCCGATGATGATTGGTCTTTATCCGTCTGTCTCTTCTTCGCTTGCGATGGCGATTGCATAATACCGTATGCTGCACTGATCGATGTAGCAGAGCGGTAGAAAATTCCAAACATCCTATTTGCTCCTATTTCGATTCGATGATCGACGATGGACCGGCAACAGGCGGTCGTCAGATCAGCGGGTGATTACAGAGAAACTTGAATATAAATGCGATGATTAAACTAGTTTCTATTCAAATGGACATTGGCTGGTTTGCAATTATGTAACAGGGGAATCATTATAGCGTGGTTCAAATTGCTGTTAACTTGACATGTTAAAAAAAAAACTTAACCGATCAAGGTAAAATTCCTACGCGACGAATTGCATAATTTCGAACGCCCAGTGAAACCAATCGAGAAGCTTTGCTACGTGGGCCAATCGAATTCCAACCCGTCCAAGGTGAAAAGTACCTGTCGAGCCTGCACGTACATACGTGTGTCCCCATTTTGGGAAACTTTGACACTAATATAGCCGCATAGTGCGGGTTCCATGTTTGTCCGGCCATTGTTCGGAGTGCTATGGCAATTGGAAAACGATTGTTCGAAATTTCTCCCTAAAAATCTATTCAAATTAGCATGTGCACATATTTATACAACGGCTAATGGCGTGAGAAATCTTCGCTTTAATATGTTCGCCCATTTGGGGTTAACTTTCATTATTTCACTTTTGATTTCCCACCTGGAAATCGAGAGTTATTTTTTACGTTTTCAGTTGGCGTCGACTACTGCGTCTTAATTTGGAATTTGCGTTGCGCAAAAAATCGTTCGCTCGGCTGATGGGTTCTGCTGTTGTCGCTAGTTGACACCTGATCGGTTGCTCGGTGACGAGCTTACGGTTCTCCAATGTGCTAATTTAATCTGACAAATTATTTATAATGTATGTGAATAAAGCGGCGCCATTTTACATCGGCGCGTTGGGATTATTGCGTAGAATAACTTCTCGAAACGAATACAATTTTTTTGGATTCGAAAAGGAACAGACACAATTCTGAGAAGATGGTGTGCCTCAGGCTCTTCACTGAAATACCTCTTACGTACAAATGACGCGTCGCGGTTTGTCAGTGGAGAACTTCAAACAAGCGAGAATTAATTTCAACAGTCACTTCAGTATAATTTAGCTGCTTTGAAGTGTAGATTTTGTGCTCAATGTGTCGAACTGATGCAGCAGATTCTTTAACAAGTTAAATTTAATCCAGTCAGGGACGTAAGTGCCACTGAGTATTCCATTACACTAGGTAAACGACCGTCTTAAGACCACTCGGGGTCCCAGGGTGCAATCGAATTCAATATTATGTAAGCAGATGTAAAATTACACATGCTCATTTCTAGCATATCGTGTTTTAATTTCTACTTTTTATAGACGAATTTCGCGCCAACTCGAACAAATGTTGGCAGCATCCTCTCAGATTTTATCGAAATTTTCTGTACATGAGAATTTTGTCACAAAAAGCCACTTTGCATACTTTGTTTTTCCAAAACGGATCTAGACTGTCTTTTGAAAAGGGTCAAACTTTTTTACCAATTTTTTTCAAATGGCAACAACAACAAAATGTTGTAGGAGTGATTTTCTCAAAATTAGTCAAATTTTTGAATAAAAATATTGAAAAAATTTTGCATTGACTCCTACACTGAAAAAAATCGCTTTAAAAAATTTAGAGTCGATGTACAAAAAAACCCACCTTTGATTTGGAAACAATTGTGTTCCAAGATAGGTAATTATGTTCCCTACCTACCGTCAAAATCACATTGGGCACCTGTAAGGAAAAAAAGTTATTTGAAAAAAACTTTTCCTTGTCCAAACTGATTTTTTTCAGTGTATTTGAAAACTGAACTAATGAAAGTCATAATAATCTCTGAATCCAATTTCCCAACTGATAGTTGCCTGATACATGCAAAAAGGATCAGTAACGAATTTGGTATAGACAGGACTGGAACGATGCCGAAGGGATTCGTTTAACGGAGATCTGGTACTAGAATACTTATCGCACGACCAGACAACATGTTTAATATCGCGATAACCGCCACCACAAGTGCTGAGACCGCTCTCCACGATCTCAATACGCCGGAGATGGGTCTTCTACGTATAATGATTGTACATGTCCCGAGATATCACCCGAATGAAGTCATGACCCTCATCCATTCTCTTGGACCAAGATTTTTTGATACCTTTGGGATTCCTAAACTTCCATCGCTCCAAGAAATTTGCCACATTTTGAGTGTCCAATACCTAAATGTCCACGTACTCATTATCATTCTAATTCAAGTGTCCACCTTCTCATTACCCGGAATGGAGTACTGCAAAAGAATTCAAACTAAGGTGCTGCTTTAATTTTTCAGGTAAATTACTCGAAAACTTCCATGTTTTCCCCAAGAAATACAGAGTGCTTTTCATGCTCCATCAGGAGAGCCTCCTTTAACTGTAACGATGTGGGCATTTATAGGTAAATATAAAACCATCAATTTTATGGGGAGAATGTTGGTAGCACAGCCTCTTTTAGGCCCTAGCCATCAGACGAAACATTGTTTCTCTGATGATCTGTCCGTTAATCCGTTGACGGACCAGTGCCAATAATCGCGTTTTTCTGCTTTCATCAAATTTTTCATTTGTATTTGTAGCGTCGCGTATATTGGGAAAAAATCGGGCGATCCGACGTTCAAAAGTCCCTTTCGCGTATAATTCTAAGCAAACTCTGCCCACCACAAAGTAGGAGACTGTTCACGGTTGTTCGCGTCGTGTACTCGTTTCGTCTGACCTTTAATCGTAGAGCAAATGCATTGTGTAAAACCTGGGGGAAAATGTAGAGAATGAAACATAGGGACACTTGGGATTTTTGATGTACCATGTAGAAATTCCGGCGAGTTTCTAAAATTACCGAGCCAGGAACCACTTACTTCGGTTTTATAACAGCACCCTTCAAAGGACACTCTCAGGCCTTCACGAGGAAGCTTAGCAGAGAAAACTGATTTTCCTCTTTCGGAAATTTATAAGATGGCGAACCAGAATTTTCACTGACCGATGCAAAAGGTTCTTGAAGGAGTGAGACCCATACTTCGCAATTAAGACCCCTACACCATCAATCTCTACTTCCCAGGCGGGTACATAGACAAGATACTTCTTCGTACACGGCCAAGTGATATTTAGCTAAATCTCGCATATATCGATGATGTTAAATGGATTATCTTTGCCCTCGTTCAAGTTTGTTATGAATATATACCTAATTCGTTACTGATACTTTTTGCATGCATCAGGCAACTAGCAGTTCAGAAATTGGATTCTGAGATGATTATGACTTTCATTGGTTTAGTTTTCGATAAAAATACACCGAAAAAATAAATTTGGACACGGAAATTTTCATATAACTTTTTTTCCTTAAAAGTGCCCAAGTTGAATTTTTGACGGTAGGTAGGGAACATAATTACCTATCGTGGAACAAAATTTCATCCAAATCAACGATGGATTTTTTTTGTAAATCGACTTTAAATTTTTAAAATCGATTTTTTTAGTGTAGGAGTCGACGAAGAATTTTTTCAATATTCTCATTCAAAAATTTAACTAATTTTGTGCAAATCACTCCTACAACACTGTTTTGTAGGATTTGTCATTTTTAGACTATAACCGTTTGAATTAAATTGGTAAAAAAGTTTGACCCTCTTCAAAAGACAGTCTAGATCATTTTTGGAAAAACAAAGTATGCAAAGTGGCTTTTTGTGACAAAGTTCTCATGTACAGAAAGTTTAATTCAAATCTGAGAGTGTGCTGCCAACTCTGAATGCGATTTAGCGCGAAATTCGTCTATAATGAAACATATTGATAATACAATAATTTTTTTATGAAAACAGATGTACTGTTTTTCTTTTCGGTGTCTTTTATTTGTGTGATTAACTTATCTAGGGTCGACGAGTAAAAACCCAGGACAGTCGTAAGGGGACCCCGATTACCGCTGATGAAAAAAATCAATTTGACGAATCTGTCCACTCGAATGTGTCTGGCAGATCTCTGTATTAAAAAAATCGTGTTCAATTACTGCAGACTGTGAAAATCAACTGGGATCACCTAGCATTTATTCAGATTTACACACATGTGCTTCTTTCAATACCAATCAATAAAAACTGGACGCTGATGTTGGAGAAATCTCCAATCTTCAATTGAGCGAAATAGACAGGATACGTACAGATCATTCGCGAATGACAGCCCTGCAGTCTTCAGCATTAGATGTACATCATTGAAGTACAGCAGAAAAATCAACAGTTCGAGGTGACTTCCTTGGGGAATTTGTTAACGTTGAAGTAAATACTGGTACCTGGCAATCACTATTCCTCGATCTGTGAGGTAGGATCGAAACAACTACAAAAAAGAGATTCCAAATGTCAATTATATCTATATTTAACAAAAGCGACAGATTGGTTAGTGCGAATAACATCAAATTGATTGCGACATTCCATACTCTTTATTATGTTGGATATTTGAGGATATGAATGTTAGTCGCTCTCAAACGTCAAGCCGTGAAACCATGTTGATCAACACCAAAATATTGCTGGCAAGGATCTTTAAGAGTTTCTATAATAACCAGCTCGAACAACTTTGAAACAGCACTCAATGAAGTTCTTTCACGATAGTTATTGACGTCTCGCTTATTACCCTTTTTATGTTCTGGTCAGTCTGCTTCCTCATCTCGTACAAAAAACGCATTGCCTGTGAGCAGCACGCAAGCAAAAAAATAATACCCGCTACGCTCTGCTGTAGCGTGCATCTGAATATTATCGAACAGCAAGGTCCCGTTACCCTCCACTGCAAGTGAAATGAGTGAACTAGAAAATAAAATTCACCCACTACAGGAGAACACAATCGCGATTGATTTTTTGCAGACCCGTCTTAGAACTACAGTGTGCGTGGCAGACTAGTTGGACATGGTGAAAGTTTAACTTCTGCTTACAGAAGTGTCACATATATAACTACATCACATGAGACAAGTAGTACTAATTACATTCAATTCTTTTTTTTTGTTGGTGACGAACCACTGCGACCAGTATTTAGATCTATTGTGGTAACTCCTTAGCCGAGGCAGAAAGCTTCGTAACGAAGAAGAACATTCAACACGACGTCGAATATGAAAACGTCGAAACCAAGATTCCCGTGCATATGGACCTTGATCCGACGAAAATTCGCCTACACGATTTAGCCCGTGTACAAGCACGGATTATATTAAAAGAATCATGTCGATGTATGGAGAAGTAGAATCTATCACAAACGACACTCGCAGAAACATTTTCCCTGTCATTCTCAACGGTGTTCGGGTTGTACGAATGCGGCTGAATCAACCTATACTTTGTCACTTGACGTTCGAGGGCAGATCATCTCAAGGTATTAAGTACATACAAAGAACTCTATGCACATACCATAGGTAGAATATATATTATTTTCAAAAAGGCGAATAACCCTCGAAGTTAAATCCTCAATAATAAATAAATAAATAAATAATTTATGCACTGGAAACATGTCCGCGGATTTCCAGTTGCCACTGACAAGAGATCCTCGAGGGATACGAATAAGAGAAGGCAACAAAACGTTGATGTGACTTTTCAAAGATTGTGGAAGAAACCCGATAAGTCCAGGATTGAAAGATGATTTAAACCAAGCAAAAGCTATGATATTTATCGTTTCATCAGCATTGGTAGTGTCCAGAGTTTGGTCCACAACCGGTACCATTTCGATTTCGACGGCGCCGGTGGTTGCGTGGTAAGCGTGACCGCCACTCATTCCAGTTGGCTTGGGTTCAATTCCAGCCGAGCTCGTTGAGATTTTTCTGAGGAGAAAAAATCTGTGGTCACGTCTTCCTTCGGAAGGGAAGTAAAGCCGTTGGTCCCCGGTCCATGAAATTGGTGGATCGATATCTAGTCCAGGTAGTGGAATCACATCTGTGGCGTCGATAAAGAAGAAGTATATCCAACTTCTATACTCTACTAACAAAAATATCCTCCTCCCGTGATACTTGTGGAGTGCGCTGTAGTATATACGGCCTCTAGCAAAAGCAAGTATCGGACTAACTATTCCTTCCCTTTCCTTCCGCGATCTACGTTCGGGCCTGGCCGGCGCCGGTATTGATCAGAAACACTTTAGGATTATCAGGAGTTGCACATTGAAAGATGTTTCGCTAATCCCAAGCATAATTATCTACTGATTCCCTGTGCAGCTTCAGCTAGTCCCGATCGATAACGGAGTAGCAGCCAGGGGTGGTCGCACAAGCTCAAGCTCAACCGGTACCATTTCGATTTGTTTACATTACGACCAGAATGAATCAAGGGAAAACTCAACTGTTGAAGTCGAACATATTTGTTCACCGTACCCGACTCCTGCTTCGTTTTGTGTTGGTTTGTGAAATTAATGCGAGAGCCCAAATATTTTCTATTGTGATTATTCGTTTATCTCTTGATATTGTTAACATCACTGCGAATTCATCCATTAAATTTCACACAATGCACTCAGTTCGCCATCTGTAGACGAGTGGTGGAAAGTATTTCTCACGCGGTAAGAAGGCGGATTGACAGTTTCAATTGCTCGCGAAATTAACTTCGACCAGCAAAGACAGGATATGGACCGTTCATAAACCACGTAGACCGAAATTTTAGACCCCCCCCCCCCTCCCCCCTAGTTGACCTTAGTAGACTTAGAATCGTGAATGGAATCAGTATGGATTCCAAATCAAATGCAACAACCGATTCTTAGTCGGAATCGGTTGTTGCATTTGATTTGGAATCCATAATGATTCCATTCAGAAATCCGAACTGGTTCCGGAATGAGTTTAACTGGGTAGTCCCCCGATCACAGTCGAGCACTTTCACCCGGCGACAAGCTGCCGACCCGGTCCTGTGGTGGGGTTGGAACGAGGAATATTCCGCAAACCTACAGCAAGCAAGTATAATGCATTTGTTAGCTCTTCATTGCCTCAAAGGTTTCCAGCTTTGGTTAACGACGAGACAAGCTGCTACTATACTACCAAAACGTTGGTGGTATCAATTCAACCGTTGAGGAACATCGCCTTGCAGTCTCCGATAATAGTTTCAATATCATCATCTTCATCGAAACGTGGTTGAACGATGGCACGGTTTCCAGTCAAGTGTTCGTTGCGACCAGATCCCTAGAAATAGCCAAAAATCAACTGGGGGTGGTGAATTAGTAGCAGTTAATTGCAGCTTGAGGGCACGAGTTGATGACTTGCTAGGATTGTGTCGAGCAGGTCTGGACAGTAATTGAGCTTGGTGACCGTACGTTGCCCTTGTGTGTGTTGTGCGTCTGTTTCTACTATCCTCGAAGATGCTAAATCGAGAATTCGATCACTTCATTCTTCACTCAGGAGCTGTGGAGATTTTTGACAGCTGCTGTTCAGCCACAAATTACTACAAATTAATCCTATTGTCAACGAGAATAATAGCCACTCTGATCTTTGTTTCATCAGCGATCAGGTTTCTGCTACATCAGTAGTGATGGCTCCCTCTCCTCTAGTGAAACCAGCATCCTCCATTGATCGGCACGATCGATCGCACCCTGGCGCACAATTACAATGTTTCTCCGGCCCTCGTCTCGTACGACTTCCACAAAGCTGATCATCGCAGTATCGCAAACCTTTTCTCCACTCTCGATTGGCTAACCTCGAAGATGTCGATAACGCAGTTCAAACATTTTCCAACGTTTTGGGCTATGTTATTGACAGACACATCCCGAATAAAGTTCATCGCCAATAAACCGGTCCTCCTTGGCAAACGCGCACGATGCGACGGCTGAAGTTCATCAAGAGAGCTGCTCTGCGGAGGTTTACCAAGCAAAATCCCACAATTACGCCAGTCTCAACCATGCTTATAAAGGATCTATTCAAGATTGTTTTTTTCGATATCAGCAATCCGGACTGCAGTCATCTACGACTTTCAATGGCAGGTGGCAGCACATACCAGACTTTTTTTCGGAGAAATTTTCGAATATATCCACATATGAGGCCTTAACAGTTGATTAAACTGCGGTCGTGAGCCAAACTCTAAGCGCAATCGATGTCAATGAAACGATGATTACCATCAGAGCTTTTTCTCGGCTGAAATCGTCTTTCAATTCGGAACCCAACAGTTTCCCAACAGTACTTTTGAAAAGACACATCGACGTTTTAGTGACTCTGCTTCTTCACATCTTTAGAGTATCTATTGCCAGTGGCATTTTTCCATCTTGTTAGAAGTCTGCGAGCATCCACAAAAAGGGAAATAAACGAGACGTCAACAATTACCGTGGAATTACTTCATTGAGTGCTGTCTCGAAGTTGTTCGAGTTGGTGAACTTCTTCAGGAACACTGCAAGCAGTAGCTAAGTGAGGCGTTCGACTGCGACTAATTTGCTATGTCTAACATCCTACATAACAGAGAGTATGGAACGTCGCAAATTTTGAAAATCAACGGTAATTTGCTGCAGTTGTTTCGATCCTACCTTCCAGATCGAGAAATAGTGTTTGTCATTGTAGATTGTCAGGCACCCACATTTATTTCTTGTCAGTAGCACCCCAAGGAAGTCACTTGGTACCGCTGATGTTTTTGCTTTACTTCAACGAGATCCATCTCGTTCTGAGTACCCCAGGCCTGTCCTTCGCTGGCGTTCTCAGCTGCTCTACTGTGCTTGGTAGATTACTACAAAAACAGTTTGAAACCTTTGCTGATTGGTGTCACACGAACCGCGTGTGTGTAAATCCCAAGAAGTGATCGGTGATTTCATTCCTACGAAGAAAGACCCGGTTTGTTTTAACTACCGTCTACTGTATACTGATATGGAACGTGTTAGTTATGTGGAAGATCTAGGCGAGATATTAGATTCGCAACATACGTTTAACCAGTACGTCTGCTTTACAGTTAGCAAAGCATCTGGAATGCTGGGATGCATCTTCCGGATAGCCAAAAATTTTACCGATAGTTATTGTCTCACTGTATTGCTCTTTTTCGCAGTAAATCCAGGAGTATTGCTGTGAAGTTTGGAGTCCAAACTATAACAACGGTGTATTGAGATAATTGAGTTCGTACAATAACGCTTTTTACGTTTTGCGCTTCGTAGGTTGCCGTGAAGATATCGCGTCCGTCTGTCTACTTACGAAAGCCGGTGCCAGCTGTTTAATTTGGAGCTCCTGCTTGTTCGGAGGCATACAGCAAGGGCTTTGTTCGTTGCTGATACTTTGCGAGGTCACATGGATTGACCAGCTATCTTAGAGCAGATTACCATAAGTACCTGCAAAGGTAGGTTAGATAGATGGGGTAGTCGCCGACCGGCATCTGACGTGTGAAGATCCGTTGTCTGTACTTTCCCACAGACTCGTTTTGGATTACTCCCACCGAGTTTTAACTGTCGACCTGGATAGGGTTCGACTCCTTGTTGGCCTATTACAACAGCGGGTCAGGAACTGCATCGATTGCAAGCAGTTGGGCCACACAGCCACCTATTGTGCAATAAGAAACTGTGCACCAAATGCGGTGCAGTGCATGAGGATGATTTTTGAAGTAAATCTAATGCATCTAATAAATTCAACAGAAGTGCGGCCTTAAAGCCGAAGCAAGCTTCTCCCAAACTTGAAAATTTTAATTCCAACAAGAAGTACCCACCACTTCCAGGGACACTAGAAACCACAAATGGTCCCTTTTTTCAAACAGACACTCAGTCCAGTAATGGATTAATGAAATTTTCTGACATCGTGGACTGAATTTTCACAGCTTTCAAATATTGTCCTTTTAAAAGTGTTCTGATAACTTGCCTTCCTATCACCGATTCGATCACTGGTCTACAATGATATTGCAGAGTTATGTTTTGCATGAAACTTTTTTGGAGCTGCTAGAGAAGACGTGCGCGATTTGTATCGTGAGTGCATTTTTTGTGTGACACAAGATAGAAACGTAAACCTCAATTTGACACTACCGCGATTGTTGCATCATACGAAAAAAAACAAGTAGGCTTTGGGTGAAACTGGACGCGTTTTCGCAACATGTTACGTTATTTCACCTGCAAAATTCAGTTCTCGGTTACTACTAACATTTTGAAAAAAAAAAAAAAAAATTAAGGAAACTAATTCAAACACCGAGGAATACCAAGTCTGAATAGAATTTGGAGACAGTTTGTTGTCAATGGTTTGAATAGTCATACGCGTGGGATGTGAAAGCTCCCGTCAACATTTTGTAAACCGGCTGTGCTGATTTCGAAAAAAATCCAATATTACCTCGAGTATGAAAGGATCGCGCACGGAAGTGAAAGCGATGATGTGATTGGCCAATGGATAGTGTTTGACGCTGGTACCCAAGAACCCGGACCAATTCCGATGATCATAGTGAGTGATTAACAACGATTCGGATTTATCCCAGATAGTACCCAACCATATTTTTTGATGATTTAATGATCTATTGCTGATTAAGGTTTCTACACATTCTTCGTGCTATTTGCTAAGAAAATCGGTTGCATCCAATCATACATCGAGTGAAGATAGATGACATCATTATTACTTTAAGAACCTGTGACTTGTCTTCAGTTTATTATATATCCCATCATTTCTATCTCTTCCACTTTGCGTCGGGCTCTAGGTTCGTGCATAAACAAACTCTTCTGAAAAGATCCTGCTGATTCGAAAATTGATGCTGAACAAGATTAGTCATCAAAGCCTCTAACTCCCCGTTTAAAATTAAACACATTGAACACAGTCGGTCCGTAGCCGATCTTCTTTCGGGGCAACGATAATCCGCTAAGTATCCTGAAGACATCGAAAGAACTGACGTAAATATACTCAGCTGTGACAGATATCTTGAAATTTCGCCCAAGCAAAGCTCAGAATTGTGATATGCTATCTGAAGCAAACAAATGACGTAACGGACGACACGCCTTCTATGGGGAACTACCGCGTCTACATACCCGCTCATAAAGTTGAAATCGATGGTGTAGTAATCGGTTCGAACTTGTCATGTGTGGATACTACAGAACCGGGTTTGCTATTTCAATGACCTTTTGTTCTAGTCAGCGAAGATTTTGAATGGCTATCGCACTGTACTGGACAACATTGTGTGTCTCTTCAAACTCGTGATGTGAGACCGTTGGCGGGACTGCTTTGCGTTTAAGTGCGATTTCTTCGACAAGGATCGTCTGCTTGTTCGGCTGTTTGTATCGCGTGAATCTTGAAGTTGATTCTTCCATTAGGAATGAAAGAAGTCTGTTCAGGACGGGTGTGACTCTGATGATCCCCTTGTGAGGACATTCACAGGTAACAGACTTTGGGCTCTATTCGACGTGTGTGGATACCCGCTACTGAAATTCCGAATAAATCAGACGTATGAAAACTGTTTGGCAAACGTTTGTAGGTGGCAAACGTCATCAGTATTCCGGATTCTGTTGTATAACTTGAGGTCGTCAGCGTTGTCCTTCTAAATAAAAATTGACGTCGTTAAAATACAGGAGAAAAATCAATGGATCGAGGTGGCTGCCTTGCGGAATACCAGATGAAGCGAAGAACTATTCGGATACACAATCACCTATCTTGACTGCTAGACGACGATAATTTTACTTTGGCAATAGTAAAACACTAATTTTCAACGTTTATCAATTTGAAACTTTACACAGGTTTTTAAGAAACTTTTGTTCTAGTCTAAACGTCTGTTATCTGTGACACATCTTTTAATAATACCATTTATTGTGAATTCAAATGAATGACACTGACGTAGTCTTCTGGCACCTCTTTGGTCTTTACTTTGGCAATTTATAATACAATACAATACAATATGGTTTAATATATGGTTAATATGGTATATGGGTTAAAGACTGCAATCCACCGAACAAAAAAAAACAAACCTAAGCATCCTACGTAGACATCCTGGGTGATAAATCCAAACTAACACCAAATTGGTGTTAGACGCCAAATTACATAACATAATATGTGAACGCCTAAAGCAACAGGCTGATCCCGAATGATGTCTCGTATAGCCACAGACTAACAGACATAACACTATGAGGGAATTCTCTCAAAAAACATCGATCCGACAATTTTCCCAGAACACTAGCTCCACCTTTTATTCACGGTCCCAAACACTCATTTACTGGTAGGTTACCCCTCAGGTTTGGGAGCAATTTTTCACTAGTGGTCTATCCCCCGTATGCTTGTTCATATGACAGTGGCGCCATAATTTCAAAATGTGGCCACAGTCCCAACTACAAATATATTTAAAATGACCGTTAAAGCGGACGAAGCTTAATTTTTAAGTGTTATGTCTGTTAGTCTGTGGTATAGCCGCAAGCACAGAAGCTCTGTATTGCTGACGAGAAAGCGAACACGAACTCTTTATCTTTCCGTTTGAAAGCCCATCGCTTGGAGCTATGCCAATTTAGTCTAAACATAAGTTTTTTGTACAGACGAGCACAACACCTAGCTTAGAAACATTGGATTTTTTCGTATTCTACTCGTCAGTAACTGACACCAACTTGGGGCCAGTCTGAAGACTAGGAAAACGGCTCAAAGGACTCTTAGGCGTTATCCTGTGATACTGAATACGTTTCATCGCCGCGAAAAAGAATCTCCACGCGCACTGGCAAAGTGGCGACGGGCATGCAATAAATATGATTGTAAATGAATGAAAAGTTAAGGTCCGGCATCGGATCACGTCCAATAAACGAAATGAAAAAAAAACATTAATGCTTAACGGTCATTCGAAGAAACTCTGACTGAAATGCTATTTCAAGACATTTGTTTTTTTTCCAATCCGTTAATTCAATAAACCTAGATGTAAGTCTATCGAAGCCATAGATTTTTTACATTCAAGGGAGAACAAATAAAGAAAAATCGTCGTTGGGTTATTGTACCTACGTACACAGTTTTGCAGTGCGCGTGGAGATCCCTTGGTTGGCCATTGAAGCTTTTTCAGCATCATCCAATAGCGTCTGCAGTTCTTCGTCATCATCAAAGCGTTGGTTTTGTGGTTTTCGATCGGATTTAGATTTTTTTTGTCTCGTGAGTTATGTTTGCGAAATGTTTTTTGATATTTGTATCCAGGGCATATTGGTTTATAAATGCTGGGTACAGTCATCGTTTGTTTAACTTTTAATGCTTATTATACAGTTGTTATTGGTTGCTCAGTAGATAGTGATTAATGGACGACGAAACCTACGTCAAGACATATTTCAGACAGCTTCCTGGACAGATGAATCCTGAGCAGGCATTGCATTTATCGCTCATATGAGTAAATGCGTCCAGATAAGTTGCTACTGCGACAATAAAAACTCACATTTTCACACGAAAAGTTATTGGCACTCACACAATTTCGCCGGATAAATACAACGCGTTATTTCTCCGGATAAAGAAAGCTGCCTGAGAATGAGCGAATGAGTTTATCACGGTATCCTTTTTGCGCTCGCTGCCTCGCTGTCGCTACTCCAAAACACGTAAAAAAAAACAAGTCTGTCGTACTTCTTTGCCGCTTTTCTTCGAGATTAAGTGTATATTTTGACGCTTTTATTGATTTCTACGAAATTAAAATATTATCAACTTCTCCGGTGAGAAGGAAAAAAAAACAAATAAATTTTATCCGAAAAATTATTCTCGCGCTATTGGAGAATAATTGTGGAGACGGAGAATTTTGCGACTCATCTTATCTCGGAAAAGTTGGACATCGGATAAGCTTCTTCTCGCGTGAGTGAGAGAGAATTACGATGCCTGCACTTAGCTATTTTTTTTTAGAGCGCGAGGAAAAAATTTGACTTCGAACCAGAGTTAAAAGTATTCAAATTCATTGAATGAAAATTGATCATATTCAGCCGCATTCATTTTCAATATTCAGTGACGCAGCTGAAAACGTCAAACGAACAAGCCGCCCATTCATCCATGCAGATTTTCATTCGTCTTCGATTATTACACAAAGCGACCGTGCAGCAACAAATCAAACGCATCGAAGTAGGCCCTGGCACAATGTAAGCGACGATGATTATTGTTTCATATGCTTTACCGGCTTTTGAAAACATTTTCCTAGATAATTAATGAAATGAATATATTGTACGATATTCAACTGAATGAATAACATGGATATTTAAATGAATATTTTTTCTATTCACCGCGCGTCGCATCAGGTTCATTTTCAGCAGTCAAAAAAGAGATTCGATTATTTTTAACTCTGCTTCGAACCTTCGTTGAAAACAGAATTCTAGTACCGCTTGACATCTGCGACGCATACTTTCCACCGAATTGCCATCGTATTCGATGGGAATCGATGCCCAAATCATCGAGTTTGTCGCAGAAGCAACTATAAATTGAAGACAAGTCTGCTTCTAAGCTTGTGCTTTGCATCGGTTTTCAGCTGAATTAGTGTCATTTTCCAGTTTCCTAGATGCAGTGTATACAATTAATACCATACTGCAGCATCCAGTTGTCGTTTCTTGCAGCGAGTTGACTTCTGATAGCCAGTAATAAAGTTTTTTGCTGAACCAGCCCACGGTTCACATAAAGTTCTTTTTAATCCCATTGCCTGCTGAACCACTATCCGGAAGGTCATCGACGTTTTTATGAGCTTTAGAGCTTTACAGCCGCTCTTAGACAAAGACATTTGAATGTACTTGACCATCACCATAAATGTCAGTTTTGGCCATTTCAGGTGTGTGCACAGGAAGACTGCCTTGATGTGCAACTTTTTTTCTCCATTAAGAAGAAAATTGTTGAAAACCATCTTTGCGCTTGAAGAGCACAAAACCTATAACAAAATTAGTTAATATGAAATTTGCGTCTCATCAGAATTCGACACTAACTTAGTGACTGGACCAAGCTAGCGCCGGATAACTGAGTTTCGAATTAATTAATTCTCATCGGCTTAATCAGAACTCCTTTTCTTGCGGAACATTACGCAGGACCAGCTGTTTGCTCAGAAACGACGTCAATAGTGTTTTTGTTTTTTTTGGAACTAGCGTTAATCCAGCGCTAGCTTAGTCCGGTCATTCAGTGTCGGATTCTGATGAGACGAAACCGAAACGCAAATTCCACATTTTACGAGTACTCTATTGGAACAGATTTAAAATGTGCACAATGCGAAACACAAATGGAAAATCGATACAATATTTGTGAACGATATACGTATACTTAGAGTAGATTGGTAAAAGATCACATCAGGAATGCTGTGTTCTACCCAAGTCAATTATATTATCTGTACAGCATTGCAGCATGCCTTAAACCTTCGTGAGGGTTGTATGCATTGCATCAGCTTTATATACGAATATAAAGCTGTCATTTTATCTGTATATTTAGGGATTTGCAGTGCGAATATAGAGCTTGATTTAATTGTAATGCTAAAGTAAAGTTGTTATGTAGTATCAGTTCTAATTTCTACCCAATATAGAACTGCAATGGCTTAATGCTTATGATTACTTGGGTAGATAGATTTTTAAC
Organism: Topomyia yanbarensis; assembly: GCF_030247195.1. Taxonomy (NCBI): domain Eukaryota; kingdom Metazoa; phylum Arthropoda; class Insecta; order Diptera; family Culicidae; genus Topomyia; species Topomyia yanbarensis. Next base: position 175,666,933 of record NC_080670.1, on the reverse strand, counting down.
AGTTCAACAAACAGATTTAAATCAGAGCATTGTGAACAACCTCGTATAATGAAAAAATATTGAAAATTTTCAACATCGAATCTCTTTTAATCTTTAAATACTTTGAAACAAACCAAGCCATAAAGACCTGCTAAGTTCACAGAAACACTTCTAAAACGACTCTTGATCGGTGACATACCAGTGTCTCGAATACCTACAATCAAATGCCAAATCTTGCTACTATTTGTGTTCAAATCATTCTTTTACTTTTGCGCCAACAGTATATGGACTAGACGTTCTCACGCTTCGAGGTTACAAGAACCCATAATTGACACATGAATAGGGTTTCGTCTCTCGTCGCAGCTTCAAACAAAGTAGAGCGAAACCGTCATTGCCAACTACGAAACTATCCCAAATTTTACCCGATCCTTCACTTGTTTAAGCACCAGCACCGGAAAAGCACTCTCCTGGCCAACTTACCGCAACCTAGTTAAGTAACATCATGTTCGGCAAAAACTACTTCCCTCTTGCATATACGTAGCTAGGAGTTGAGGAACTCCCACCTCCCCTATACCCTTAGAGTTGTGTCAGGTAATTACACCAATATACGTAATATTTTACCCGGTTGCGCGGCGTACCTCATTTTCTTCTCCTGCTAGCAACGCACATACCAACTTTAATAAATAAGTGGAGAAATGTGCGCCACAATAGGCAGATTAAACAACCGCGAGATGCGGAAGGCAAACCAGCGCAAACGGTTACAATAACAACAACCGACAGCAGCAGCACCCAGTAATAGCAAATCCGAAATTTTTCCCATTTAGATGATTTATGCACACTCATGATTGAGATTTTCATGCTGTTTGGTTTCACCTTAATCGTGTTTTAATATAGATCTCTAAGTTTATTCGTTATATTACAGAGGGTAGATGACGGACGTGAAAATGGCACCACGTGTTCAAGACTGCATTTATAATTTACCTCGAAAACTTTGAAGTCTGCAGTGCGTCCACGTTTTACACGACTCGAAACGTCAGCTGTACTGTGACAGTACTCCCCGATTTCGATGTCACCGCTTGCTGCCTTCCGCGCGTCAATGCTAATTTAGGGCGGCTTCAGTTTCCTAGGTTTTTCTTCTCCGTCTCACAGATCACCCTAAAAATCTTAATTCGATTTTAAGCGTTGTTTCTTTGCTCACCACTATTTTCACTTTCTGTATTCACCATATAGCATCGGCGAGAAAACTATGTTAATGATCACTTTTACAACTGTTTCTTCGGGTTTCTTCTACCCCTACAACAATTGAGGTCCCAAATCGGCTGAATAGAAACCTAAAAAAAATAAACACATGCGGACAACAACAAAATGTACACCACTTTGCATACGGCCGATCGGGTGGCACTGAACTGAAACCAATACGATCTAGCACCGGTAGGTAGCACCGGTAAAACGAAACTATTCGTGCGCGGAAAAGTGCAGAAAAAAAGCAAAACCGAGATATCGAAGCTATCGTTGCCGTCGCCGTCCGACGACGACGACGACGGATAGGAAAATTAATCACCAATTCTAGGCACGTTCGCTACCATTGGCAGCCACTACTAGTACGCTTCAGGTCCATCCAACCGATATAGTCATCCAGTCCGGGTTCGGGTCCAAGAATGTGTAAATTCGATATCTCCGGCGACGTGTGCTGCAAATCCGCAAAAGGCTCACCGGCTCTTGACGTTCCCGTGAAGGTTTCCGTACGTCTGTCGCCACCGAACACGCAACAACAGAAATATTTTCACATTTGATTATACCGGATTTCACAATTTTTCGTCTTCAACGACTATTCAACAAACAAACAAGTAAGTAGGTGGCGACGGGCCTCTTCACGGTACTCTCCAGGGGGCGCCGATGTGCACTTGATTCCGACGACCGGTGTATGCTTTAAGTTTCAATAAACCATAAGCAGCGGGAAAACCCGCAAACCATCTTTCAAAACAATCACCGAAAAAAATAGTCACTCACGGTAGACAGGACGCCAAAGATTTATTTTGAGGTGTAGCGCGAGACGACGAAACTTCCTCCACGTTTCGCGATTGTTTACTCACTGAACCCAAGCAGGCCACACGGACCGCAGTCAGTTACGTCGCGATTCGTGTCTGCTCAAAGCCACAGTATACTGGAAACTAAGATCGGGTCCGCGCACATTTTTCTCAGCAAACTCCCGTTGCAGCGCAAGTGCGCCCGCGCGCGCGGTTTTGATTGGCACCCCTACTGAGTGCTCGCTCGTGATGTGTTGCGACTCTCACTCTCGCGTTGCAGCAGCACTGCTTCGCTAATCTGCGAATACAAATTTAAGCGCTTTAATATAACACATATTTGAAAGAAGAAGTAGTAAAATACTCAAGGTACCGCAAAAGCCTACACCGCTGGATCCAAAGATGGCAACCGCATAGAGTAGAAAAAAATCCCAGTGAAGTACTGCAGGTGACTTGTGGGAAGGCGAATGCTTCTCGTGAGAGGTACCCGTGCGCCACTAACAACTAGTGGAGGCGATCAAAGTTGCACACCGTGGATACAGGTTTTATTAGGCGTCGGAAGAAATGGGTGTCTTTGATTATTTTTTCGCGGTATGTTGGTTGAGGGCCTTGAACTGCAGAGCTCGAATACGAGTTTGCACTTAACTTTTCCTCCATCTTAGCTAAGAGACTGTGATTAACGCACAAAATCACCAAAATATGTGAGCGTCTGTCCTCGAAATGCCCTCTACGATCGCAGCAACCTGACGTGATCGATTCGCACGCCAGTCGCTGTTTTCTTTCAAATCACTTTATAAGTCAAGGGCAACTACTGCTGGGGGGGGGGGGTACCTGCCACAGCATACCAGCAGTGCCAGAACCACTAGAAGCCAAAGCCAAGCAATTTATAGAACCCGCAGGCTGTGTGCGTCTTTGAAACAAAAACCACTTGTTCTGTCGATGGTGATGATGATGATGATGATGGTACAAAATGGGCCTACTTGTCTCTGACCGTGGCGACGATTGTACACGTAGATCCCCTATACAAAATTTGGTCATTTATTTGCTTTTATGGGCCGGTTTGTACGCGATGCGATGGACGGAACGTGAAGTTAACGTGGAATTAAATGAAGTCGTCTGTTGATGATGGTTGTACGCTGTTGAAAAGCCTGTGCATGAGAATTTAATTAGCGGGTCATGATACAAGTTGTGAAAAAGATCGGAGGTGATGAGGTTTCCGAGGTCAGAAGTAAGCTATGGGAACGAAAAATGTTTTGATCAGAATCATCGTTTGGCGTAGAAGAAAATCGCTTTGTTTGTTTCCTTGTTAGCATAGCGTCAAAGTCCGCGGACACGGGTATTCTACCAAGATTGATAAATTTATGTCAAAAATCGTGAACTAACAAAGCTAAGCGTGGCCCTAAGTATTTCCTAATTTGACTCAACAGTATTTTTAAAAAAGGGCGAATGAGTTTTTACATACACTATTTCCTAAAATATATCGTTCGAGAAAGCCATTTGTACTGTTAAGCGATTCGAGAATAAGTTGCAGGTTGAATTTCTACATTTGACAAAAAATATGCACTGAATAAACACGCTATATTTTTCAATAAATAAAAATTCGCGTTAAAAAAGAATAAAAATATCAAAGTTTAAAACAAAATTGGTGAACATTTTCCAATTGATTAGTGTAACCATGGTGTGATTTTTTTCAATGTGTAATGTGACTAACGTTCAAAATATTACACTATCATTTCGTACAGCGACTCTCGGATCGTTTGGACGTTCTTTCCAGTTCATGCAGTGTAGCGAAATAAAGTATAGTGCAAAGCATGCTAAGGGACCATTCATAAATTACGTAACGCTTTTGGGGGAGGGGGGCAATTTGTGACATGTTGTGACATATGGGGGAGGGGGAGTAAGCTAGAACGTTACGTAACATGTTTATACAAAAGAAAAATATTTTTTTTTGAAGAATTTGTTAAGTAATAGGGGAGGGGGGATAGAGAAATTTGCGACAATTTGTTACAAATTTGTTGTTTGGGCGGAGGGGGAGTCAATTTTGCGCAATTTTTGCGTTACGTAATTGTCTTGTGCATTCTCTACCGCTTAGAGGTTTTGCCATCTTTTTCGTTTGTGTTTGTGTGTGCGTAAATAACCATTATTCGACCAACAGAGCAGTGGCAGTGTATATTATCTTGTGTGTCGTCTGGATACCGTTATACGGTATATTACCTTCCCCATTCTTGTCTCTTCTACCAACGTGCATTGGGCAATTGGCCCGTGCAAATATAACTACCCCTGACAATGGTTAGCCTCAATGTGAGACGGATATCGAAATAAAATCGACTCCATGCTTTTCCAGCGTGCCCTTTGTGATCCATTCCCGGGCCAAAGCCAAAAAATGTTTGAATCTATTGGAGGTTTTTCAAGTACTGACGGAACGATATTCGACAATGACAGAAACATCAAAAATTCGTCCTCATAAGCTCAGGGTGATGGCAAATAGTTTGAAGTAGGCAAATGATATTGCTGACTACGGACAATTTACGAAGAAGAAGTGCAGAGTATATGTACCAGCTAGCGAGGTTGAAATTGATGGTGTCGTTCTGATTCGAGCTTGATCTGCGCGAGTCCGCTGAAATACTGGGTAAGTTGTTTTAAATATCCCATCAACATCCCATTTATTGACCGGAAAGGATAAACTATGCTTGTTTTGATTCGTGATAATTTTAGAGGTGAAAAGGTGGTATCTTGAATGCTGAACGCTGAAGGGCCTTTTTCTTTCCCTAACCACGGTCAGATATCTTAAGGTTGAAAATTATTCAGTGTTGCTAGTTTCATGCGTTTTCTAACCAAATGCCATATTTGACAGTACCAGGTACCTGAATCACTGAGGGGTAGTTAGAATCGAGATACAGTTTTCGGAATTCCAGTGTCTAGCCGTGTCCAGTATCAGTCTTTACACATGGGCATACTGGACCCTCGCCTGGGGCCCCCGGATTTCAGGGGACTCGCGATGAGTATACTGCCTATGATCGCATATCAGTCCCATAAAGATAGGAAATCCTATAGAAAACGGGACAACTATGCGATCATGGGTAGTATAGGCTAGCTGTCTGCACTGCTGGCGCCGAGAAAAAAAAAGAAAACAGTCTTTATTTGTTTCAAACAATATTTTGATGAACATTCTTGAGCTGCTGGTCTCAGTTTCAGTTAAACCGGATTAAAGTCAAAGAAAAATTATGAGACATGGCGACAGACGCTCGGCTAACCAAAGAATCGTTATTCGTTATCCTGAAGCACGAAACCCGAGGCTGGTAAATGAACCATGATGACTCTATATAACTCTAGAACTGATTTTGCATAAGGGCACGATGTTAAATCAAGACAAAACATCAAAAAACCACAATATTGTCTGAAGGAGATAGTCGACGTTTTCGAAGACACTCTTTGTGATAAGTTCCCTGCCTTGATTCATGATCTCGGTTGTGGCACAAATCTGACTGCGTGTGCCGCAACTGTAGATCGCTTGCCAGACGAAAAAAATCTTGGCTAATTTCGAATTATTGTTTGTTTTTATTTGTCGGCGATAATAAATTTATCTCTTGCGGTATATATCGGATACTTTCGAAACCATGACCTCCATCTTAAGTTTGAGATGGAATAATTTCGAATTCTTGTACGAGCTTATAATTTAATGATAATTATTGAAATAAATAATTTTTTGCGTCTGATTGGGAAAATTTTCTGGCTATGATTATTTATAGAAAGACATCTTTCCAAACTATACAAAAAATATATGTTAAACTGCATTTCAACAAATTTTGGTTACTCTACGTCGTTCGGAGAACGAAGGTGCAAGTGCAAAAAACAAAATAGACAATTATGAATTGTTCCCGTATTTTGTCCGCATTTAATGTATTAAAAAGTGTTTTACTTCAGCGATAAACTTCTCAACTAGTAATGCCCATCTATCAAAGAAGGTTAGCATTATAATCAAATAATAGCATATGTAATGGATGTTGTAATATTTACACCGTTTTACATAACCGAGCGAAGGCTGAAACGCATCATAATGCATCCTCAAACAACGAAATGTAACTAAGGAGGTCAAATTACTATTGTGAATTCTGTCAGTATACGTGCTACTTTTCAATTGCCATTACAAAATATCCCAAAGTCCAAAGCTTTCGAGAATCATTGAAAAATGGAAAATGGCTTACTATAAAATAAACAAATTGCTCTCAACAAAAATTCAAATGTTCCAAGTCAATAAGGAACCCGGGATTCGGGTATCCCGGGTGAAGCAAAAATCCCCGGATTCCCGGAAAATAAATTCCCGGGTAAAAAGCTCTCCTGACTCTTAGAGCAATAAAAAAATATTTTACAGCAAATTCCCTGTTGAAGTGCCGATTGTATGCCACACGGAATCGCGAAGATTTCTGCTTGAAATACGATAGTTCTACTAGCACTGGCTCTGCCCTCCAACAAAGAACCGTCAGTATAACAAACTACGTATTTCTCATGCTCCATCCAGCCATTCCTCGCTAGGAGGAATTATCAAAAAGATAAGTGTAAGTGTAATTTCACCAAATATATATATATTTTCTTCTGTCACCACGTACCCGTATGCCAGTATTCGTCTAACAATTGTTGTGTAGATCCACTGAATGTACTTTAGTTCCAGTCTTGGAGACTTGGAGATTTGCAGAAAACCATTAAAAAACCTGTTTTAATCCACCTAGAGGTGCAATTGTGCCTTTCTCATTTCTCCAAACTATGATTTAGTAGCTGGTTCGTACAATATAACATTATGGTAATGTTTTTCATTCTTATTACACTTGGTAAGTATATATAAGAGCACCTTTTTGCATTCATCGCGGTATCGGTTTGAATCGGAGTTTTCTATGTGATCGCACTCCACAACCCGTAACTCCGGAACCGGAAGTCGGATGGAGATGGAATTTAATATCGGTTTCCGGGGACGCAACACCTTTCATTTGAGACTAAGTTGATCAAATCGGTCTAGCCATTTTTGAGAAACCAATATAACCGTTATTCTGAATTTGGATGCTTCCGGATCCGTCGATGGTGGCCAGTGTGGCCAAAGAGACTTTGAATGACTGTTGGTGACCTAGATCTACAAATTCAACAAATGTGTTTACATTTTGGAAAAAAATTCACCTTTTTACATTCATCGCAGAATTCGTTAGAATCGGGATTTGCTGCGTGATCGTACGTATCACCCTGTAATTCAGGAACCAGAACTCGTATCCACACAAAATTCAACAGCAGCTGATGGACCTTTCATTTAAAATCAAGTTTGTCAAAATCGGTTCAGAAAATTCCGAGAAACCGATGTGGACAAATCAACAAATTTTGTTTTGTAACCATACTCTTCAACTCGTAATCCGGAACAAGATGTCGGTTGAAAATGAAATTCAATAGCAACCTATGGGAATATTATACCTTTCATTTGAATCTTAGTTTGTAAAAATCGGTTCAGTCATCTCCGAGAAACCGATGTGGACATTTTGTTAACAAATCCGCACATACACACATACATACATACATACATACATACATACATACATACATACATACATACATACATACATACATACACACATACATACACACATACATACACACAGATATTTTGCGATCTCGGCGAACTGAGTCGAATGTTATGAGTCGGTTAGAAAGTCGGTTTTTGGAGCAATTGCATAACCTTTCTATATGAGAAAGGCAAAAGAATAATATTTAGCTTAATCAGCATGAGTTCAATAGTATTTTCATGTGATTATATTTTGAAATGATGGTGGAATGGGTTTGAAAGTGGAGGGAATGGGGGGTTAGTAGAGTGGGAGTGGAGGATGCGTCAGAAATCCTTCATCTTATTTCGGTATACGGGATGGATGCAGGAAATGCGGGCGTGAGGGTGGTCCAAGGGGAGGGGAGTGATGAAGGATGGAGGTGTAAGGGCAAGACGGAGGGGGGGAGGGGGGCGGCGACGCAATACTCAACTGCATATTTTGTCTTCCATTTGAGACTTGGTTTGAGAAAATCGGTTCAGTCATCACCGAAGAACCGATTTGACTTTAATTGTGGAATATGCCCGGAATTCCGGACTTCCGGAATCGTCGATAGTAGGCAATATATTCAAAGAATGTTTGATTGGCAATCAGTGATCTAGATCTGCGATTAGAAGTTATTTGGTGACCATTTCAATAGTTTTTAGCCTCTGAGGTATTACGATTGTACCGATTTATATGGGAAATTCCAGTGTATCCTTACTAACACCCCTGTAACTCCGGAAGCAAGAGTCAGAACCGAATGAAATTCAGCAGCAGTCAATGGCATTACTGTATCTTTCATTTGAAATCAAGTTTGTAAAAATCGGTAGAGAATTCGTTGGGGAATGGGTGTGATATTAGCTTAGGAACTTGGCGAGTTCCTCGGGGGCGTCATGACCTGTCATAGGTGGCCAATTTGGTCAAAGCTGCTTTGATTGATCATTAGTGATCCAGACCCGCAAACTAGAGTAATGTTACATCAATTTTAATATGTTTTACATCATTTGAACATCATGGTGGTACCAGTTTATATGGGAATTTGCTGTGTGACCGCACTCTTCAACCCGTAACTCCGGAACCGGAAGTCGGATCAACTAAAAATTCAATAGCAGCTTATGGGAGCGTTATACCTTTCAGATGAAACTAAGTTTGCGAAAATCGGTTCAGCCATCTCTGAGAAAATTGTGTGAGTTTAAATGACACACACACATACACACACACATACACACACACATACATACACACACACAGACATTTGCCGATCTCGACGAACTGAATCGAATGGTGTATGATACTCGGCCCTCCGGGCCTCGGTTAAAAAGTCGATTTTTACAGTGATTGCATAGCCTTTCTTTATATGAGAAAGGCAAAAAAATTAACTCGCCGCATTGCTCCGCATAGAGAGGATACTTTCTTTTCAACTGTTTGAATATGAAATTGCCAAAAGAGTATTGAGTCAAAGTACTTGAGTTGGTCCACTTTTCCGATAACACTTCCTCCTACCGTCGGATTACGGTACGTAAGGATTTTCTTCCTAGGAGCATGAAAAATCATATATTTTGCTTTTACCAAGTTCAAAAGGAGAAGGTTTTTGTTAAAGTAGTTATTCAATATATGAAAATCATGCTCGACTCTATTAATGATGTCATTTACACAGCGAGAAGGATAAAATAGGGCAGTATCGTCTGCAAATAACCGAGGGGTCCCATAGAGTGGAAGATTTCCTATATCATTTATATATATATAAAAAAAATAAAAATCCTATGTTGCTACCTTGTGGCACTTCTGTACTTATGTGCCGCAAAGACCTATATTCACTTTCTATAACAACGAATTGATTTCTATTTAAAAGATAACTTCGCATGATTTCAAGTGCAATACCCCTAACACCATAGCATTTTAACTTATTGAGTAACACATCGTAATCAAGAGTATCGAATGCTTTTTTTCAAATCTAAGAGACAGCACTTACAACATTCTTAGATTCAATGTTATTGTTAACGTCTTCTACGAGCTCTGTAACAGCGGTAGTAGTACTGCATCCATGTCTGAATCCGTATTGTAGATTGTATAACACATTGTTCTTAGTTAGAAAGTCTGTCAAACTCCAACATGTTCTCCAGGATTTTGTTTCAAACAGATAGCGTTGATATATGACGATCATTTGAGGATAACGATGGGTCTACTGATTTTAATATTGGTGTGACTTTTGCCACTTCAGACAATCAGAGTATTCTCCTGTTTCGGTTCGGCGCGAGTGGTTGAGTGGTAAGCGTTACCACCACTCATTCCTGTTGGTCTGGGTTCAATCCCAACCAAGGTCGTTGAGATGTTTCTGAGGGGAAAAAATCTGTGGTCACGTCTTCCTTCGGAAGGGAAGTAAAGCCGTTGGTCCCCCGGTCCATGAGTTGATGGATCGATATTTAGTCCAGATAGTCGAGTCACCTCTCTAGCGTCGGTAAAGAAGATGTAAAATCCAACTTCTATACTTACTAACAAATATCTCCTCCTGAGTCTACTTTCTACTTCTGCCCAAGTCAGACGTACAATCGATCCAAGTGAACAACTAGCAACCTTTCGATCTAGTGTGCATTGTCTCGAGAACAAAGGAAACTTTTAATTTATTCTTGCCATCATGAGTAGAGTTGACGAAAAATCTCTGCTCCGACCCAACACAGCGGTCGTTGACTTTAAATTCTGTTCAATAAGATTGAGTTTTCGTGAAGTGGAATACCTGCTGAAGGTGAAGATGCAGCTAAAGCTCAAGGAGGTTATGTATCTACAGTATCATCGTCTTCGCAATGTAGTGCTCATATCATTCAACACGTTAGCACAAGCCGAACGTTTCGTTTTGCAGAACAACTTGAAGCACGTGGCTGAAAGTGATAAAGTTGAAATTAAGATTCCCGTGTATATAGAAAAAGACTATGTAGATGTAAAATTACATGACCTATCGCCACGTACCCCTCCTGATCTAATCGCAAAATACATGTCGCAATACGGAGAAGTAGAATCCGTTACACGTGATACGTGGAGAAATTTCTTCCCGGGTACACCTAACGGTGTTCTTGTGGTGAGGATGCGGATCGAAAGACCTATCCCCACTTGACTATAAAACTTAAAACCCACGAAGCTACTATTCATCAAACTACGTTATGCACCCATGAGGGGCAAACTCCTACGTGCAAGTATTATAATCAGACAGCACACCACGGACAACCTTGCGCGGAAGATACAGAGGAGAATGTATCGCTACCGATTGCCAATGAATCCACGGAAAACCAACCCAAAAAAGAATTTTCAATATCAATACCTGAACCACAAACGGTTGGCAAATTTGTGGCAGCTGTTCAGTCCATATTGACAACTGCCAAAGCAGCATCCAGCACCCCTGAGACAACTGTAAATAACATCGGTGATGAAGATAATAAGAATGACGACGGATTTACATTGATCACCCGTAAGTGCAAGAAGCAGGGAAGAACATCTGGTCGCGAGCACCAAGGCACTTTTAACGATGATGACCTTGATACAGAGGACAGGAGAGAATTAAACGGTCCCCATGACGCAGTAGGCGAGCCGCGAAAGAAGGTCTCCGCTCGCAATAAAAAGTTGCGCGCACGAGATCCAACGGACAAACAATAATATTTGTTTTTATTTTTATTTTTTACATATTGTAAACACATAAAAGATCCACGGCTCCGTTAAGCTACCGCTATGAGCCGTGTCAAATAAACGAAATAAAAAAAATCTCCTCCTCCCGTGATACTTGTGGTTTGCGCAGTAGTGCGGCCTCTAGCAAAAGCAAGTATCGGACTAACATTCCTGCCCTTTCCTTTCGGGCCTGGCCGGCGCCGGTATTGATCAATAAAACACTTTTGCATTACCAGGAGTTGCACATTGAAGGATTTTTCGCTATTCTCAAGCATACTTATCTACTGTTTCCCTGTGTACCTTCAGCTAGTCCAGATCGATAACGGAGTAGCAGCCAGGGGTGGTCGCACAAGCTCAAGCTTAAGCTCAGGCATTTAGGGTATTCTCCTGTTTCTATTATCAAGTTGAATGCATTACATAAAATTTGTGAGAATGGAATCGGGTTATTTTTGAGGACAGCAACTGGAATATTAACAGGCTCAGGAATTTTTTTGGATACAGTTTCTTTATGAGTGACAAGATCTCATTCAACATTGCAGGATACAGGAATATTGAATTCACAAACGTTGAATAAATCTGCAGGGGCGATAGTTCGGTATCGTAGGAATATTGCCAGCTAGTTTTTGCCCGATCGTAGAAAATACCTATTAACCCTTTCATGCCCAAATTTGTTCTAGTGCATGTAGGGTTTCAAAACTATTTTCCTTAGAAACAGTGAGGTCAAGAAACACGAAAAGCCTGTTTTCATGAAGATAGGTGCTTCCCTTGCAGTGCTAGAAGCTGCGCAATTTTTCCAATTCTGTTTATTTTCCGTCGGCCTATTTCCGCTACGAGGCCAAACACCGACGCCAGAAAGGTGACACTCCCACTATCTGGATTGGATATCGACCCATCAACTCATGGACCGGGGACCAACGGCTTTACTTCCCTTCCGAAGGAAGGCGTGACCTCAGATTTTTCTCACCTCTGAAAAATCTCAACGACCTCGACTGGGATTGAACCCAGACCAACTGGGGTGGGTGGCGGTCACGCTTACCACCCAACCATCGGTGCCGTCCTGCGCAATTTTTACCTTCCACTGCTCAATGCTATTCTCCTAGAATATTTACAATAGTCCAATTTCGTGGAAAACATAATCAAGGACAGTCCAAATTGATAAATTTTATCAGTTTTTAATAATATTGCAACATAACTAAGATATATGAAAAATAACTTTTCCGTCGTCAGCGTAAACTGTCCCTGGCAGCACTGCTCCATCGTAATCCAATCAGACTAATTGCAATAACTTCAGTTCTAGAGCTGATCCTTGTAACTGTTAATACTCGAATGAAAGGCAATAGTCACATTTATTAACCTTACTTGTTTTTGTGAGCAAATCTTGTCTCAATCAAAAGTTATAGCTGTTTAAAGACGTTGTTGTCCACAAACAACATGGGCATGAAGGGGTTAAGAACGTCAATAGCCTCAGCATTACTGGTTGTACTAATCCCGTCCACACTTAATGATATTTTTTGTCCACACTTTTTTGATCGTCCGAATGGTGAGTTGATATTTTTCCAAACATTAGCCCTATATTTCAATATGTTTTCGTAGTACTAGCTTTTACTAACTTTTTTAAGTTAATCTACTTTTTGAGACACGCGGACATTCATTTATGTGAGTCTAACCTCATTAGGACTGTTTTTAACTTTCAGTAATTATTTATTTTCATTAACGAGTTATAGTTAGAAATAATATTGGATAAACAAAGATTCACATTAGAAAAGTCGTTAAAACTGCTCATATAGTTACTGAATGAAGTCTGCAATTTACGTTGATCAATCATCTTTTTCGTTAGTGTGTATTTCTTATATAAGTGGGTAAGCTTATAGGAGGAGATTAATTTAAGATGATCACTGACATCTGAGAAAATTATATCATTTCGTAATCGAGCCGCATCATCTATTTTCGATACAAAATGTTCAAGAATATTATTGCTATTGGGCCTTGTTACAAAAGTATTGGCGGAAACAAAACCATTGGACTCCAAGAGATACTTGTACTTGTTCACAACGTTGCCTTTGCCAATGGGATGTGTTTTTTATCCACGACCTCATCCTAGTCACTTAGAGATTCAATCGTCGGATACCCTTGAAACCCAGTCGCCAAGCCCTCTTCGTAGAGGTCCCAGTGTATACATTTGGGATTACGATATGTGACGATATCTAGCGAGACGTTGAAATGATCAAAGACGTAGACGATGTTCTTATGATCAGATAATGATGGTTCGAACTCGTTGAGTACGACGCAAACTCATGCGTAATACTGTCGGAGCAAAGGATTAGATTTAACACCTCTTCCCTGCCAGATCGTGTAAGTGTTGGGCGGTTTTCTATTTTGAGTATCTGCAGGTTTATGCTGCTATTCCATCAATTCGGCGCCTCTCAGATTGATATGTGAGCTGCCTCAAAATGATGTGGTGGGAATTTTTATCGCAGCCGATTATGAGAGGAAACTTTTTTCTGCCACAATATGATACAACCCTTATGAAATCATCAGAAGGTGATGGTTCAATGTGTGACAAATATGCCATACAATGGACGTATTTCTTGTTTAAGTAACAACAGTCATATCGACCGTGACAGCACAAATATTGCGAGTTGTGAGGTCGGATATAAGACATGCGCCAATAGCACTATTCACAAATATATATAAGGCATTTCATGTGAATTTGTCATGTCATTTTGTTGAAAGTCACGAAGACGGGGATAAGTAGCTTTCCTTTAAGGAAATACGGATCTTGAGCCAAAGCTGTGGCAACTTTTCCCTTTTGCACAAGGCGGGATAGATTCATGGTTGCTGTATGTTAATACTGAAGATTAATTTTCTGGCTGAGATACTACAACCCACCGGATGCCACATACACGGCCTCTAGGCTGGTTCTGTCCGGAGAAAGATAGTAGTCTGTCATCAACCTTCTAGTGATGGAGTACGGGTTGTTCTGCTTTCATTGTGCTGTGAACATGCACTTCATCCAATTGGAGAGAATCCAGTATCGTTGTTTGCGTATTGCCTTGGGCTGCAAGCACACGACCCATACGATGAGTCTCGAAGTCTTTTCGTGCGGGACATCAGACTAGAAGTTTTCTATAGAACACAATAATGGTGTGACGAAATCAAAACGCAAATTCCATGGCTAATTTAGTTTTGAAGTGTTCCCGCCGAAAATCGAATTTTAGATCTCTTGTCGATTTATCATTAGATGCGATATGTTGAATCCTTTGGTGATAGAAAATTTCGTAAGAGGCGAATGACCCTAAGGTTAAAATCACTATAATCGAAATCAAACGAAAATTCGTGAGGCTTATCGAGATTAAATCTTAACCCCGATTTATGCCCTTGTACTTTCAGTCCATGGCACTGAATCTCCAGCCTTCTGCGTATAATTCAACTCTTGTAAGTTCAAATGTTTTCTTCGACACATCCATAGAAATTCGTGGATTTTCGGATCACTGGGCGTAAGTGATCCCAAATATCTGTTTTAAACTGTTTTCTGAAAGTCGAAATTGCTACGGTATCTTGAATGAAAATTCATCATTTAATTGAAGGTCAATGATTCTGCTTATGTTGCACAATTAGCTGTTATTGGGTATACTCTTGTGATCATTGTCAGTTTACCCACAGATCTGTACTTCATCATTTCGGACAGTCTCAGCTTAATTGAGAATATCCATTCGATGAAGCCTGGAAAGCATTCCTCGTACTTCCTGGACGGAATTCCCCGCGTGGTTTATCGGAAAAAACCTTACCAGATTACCTAAGTTTGGGTTCTTTCTCAGAGCAATTCGCTTCAATGAATTTTTCAGTATTTCTCGTCGGTTGACAAACCTGGATTTAGACATGAACCGAGACATTGGGGAAATGTCTCGGTTCATGTCTAACCACTTCACGCATTTGCGGCTGACAGGAAGTAATCTTTCAACTTGTGACGAGAGCTATCACGACATCGAGCAAGTTGTCTGGATATGCAGAGGTTATTGTAAGGTCAGATCGAAGTAAGATGATTCCCTTCGCGCTCAAGTTTTTTGTTTGTTGGAGACGGACCACTGCGACCAACATCTAGATCTATTGTGGTAATGTGGCTCAAGTTAGACCACCAAATGTTCCAAACCGGATTATCATGACAAGTCGCGATCTTTCAGAAATTATATGAAAATAATGTTTCGACTAGTAGCGAAAAAGTTTTGCTCTTATTGTTTACATAAACTAAGGAGAGCCAAATAAAAAAAGATAAATGTAATTGTACCCGTTTTTATTCTAGTTTGAGGAGGTAATTTAGTGGAGTAATCATTTTTATGTTTCGAAGCCTTCATTCGCAGGTACAAAATGAAATATGGCTAATTCAAAAATAGTGTTAAATTGTTCTCAAGCATTTCCACACATTTAGCGGCAGCACTATATTTTTTCACACCTCCCGTTAAATTGCAGAACATTGAGTTAAATTTAATTAAATAATGTTACAAAAAATCAATCTATACAGAGAACGGTTCTCTGGTGGAGTTCCCTGTACGCAGCTCGCCGATGAAAGTTCCCGATCAAGCGCAGATATCAGAATGCATGATGATGATGATGAAATTCATTTACCGCTCAACCGCTATCAACACTGTTTGGCAATCATAATTTTTCGGAAGAAAAACCTTATTGCGCAAGTTCAACGAACAACGGACAAATCTCGACCTACTTAGATCGTATGCATGCAAGCATACGCCTGCAGCCAAAGTTCAACGGTTCGAACTAAACGCAACCCATCTGAGCGGGCACGTGCATCTTTCATAGGCGCGTGAGCGCGAAAATTACAACGACTTCAATGCCTGCTTGCTAGCTAGCTAGCACACAGGTGGAAAGGAACCCGATTAGTTTGCACAGCCGCAGCGTAGACACCCGCGAGCACAGCAGAGGTGAAGGGCCTCCTCGAAAAGCTGCTGTGGTAATAAAGCGCTTGAATAACCCGCTGCAGGCCTGTGACTGTCTGCGGTCGTTCGGTTGCGGGCACATGACAAAGCAAAGTTCAAATTTGCGCAAATGGTTTCCACTGGCAGGCTAGATGAAAATAATTGCGTTTAGCATAAATGAGAGAAAACAAGACACTGGCAGTTGACGTTTTTCGCTTGGCAGGTAGCCTACATGCACCTCTACGCTGAAACTAGTTCGCGCACTTTGATGTGGAGTCCCGGATCTAGCGAATTAGCTCGAATGTGAACCACACTAGTAGGCCAAAGTATCAGCGGTTGTAACCGTTCGGAGCTGCCTAATAATATATATGCGAACCTCCTCCGAAAATAGGAACGAGATTAATAACCGTACATATACAGAAACACATCCATTGTTCTCTATATTAGGTGGTTGAATTACTGAGGCGTTGGAAATTATGAGTACAGTGTCGGAATGTGGGATCGAGCGGAAATCAGTGGGCAATGCATTTAAATTCTTTAGATCAGTACACGCAATATGTCTTATATTCGATACGTCAAATAGTAGATATTTTGACAAAAACTTCTCACCATTCCGTTTAGGATGGGTCATCGTACTAGACTAGAAATTGTCTAAAAACAATTGATTTGCGAAATTGTGCATCGAATGGTCCAATTTTCTTCCACAATTCAAATCAATAGGGTGAACGTGACATTTTTCGCCCGCACGGAATGTGCCAAACCGCGTGCTAATTCGAATCGTGCACTGGTACATACCAACCCCGCAAACTAGTCAGTGCAAAATAGTAAAAAAGCAGGGGCGTTCAGCATGAAAACCGTAACTTCATTCGAGCCAACTAATTAGAAGTAGAATGTGTGTGAGAGTATGTTAATTAAGAACCGGGGTTGGGGCTGAAACAACTGTGCCGAAACAGATTTCTATCTATATGCGCTTACGTGTGCTCTTTTTCCACTGCTCTTATTCCTCAGTTGTTCAGTTCAGGTGCGGTAATTTTGTGCCAGTTGCTTTGCGTAAAATCATGTAGCTAAATTAGGAACTAGCTATGGTTGGAGATGATATCGTAGGTGAATACTGCCGCCGGTAAACGGACAGTTGTTCCCCAGTAATCAGGCCTAGCAAATGTTGGTTTTGAATATAGAACTGATCTCGACTTTAAGATAATACCCTTACTAGGTGAGATAGTTTATCAATGCAAAAGGGCCACTCTAAAATAAATATTAAATTGTTCGAATTATTGACACCCACGTAGGGCGGCACCTCTAGCTCGCATCCTTTCCTATAGTTTCGGACGACGTACGTAGAAATTTTACTGGAAAATGTATTGGACTAGAAGCTCATATTTTACAAGACACAGCACTTCACAACCCGACTCTCGAATCCGCCGGATTACTATGTTGAAACCGTTTCCTTTTTCCCGAACCAGATAACCAACTAGATGCCAATTGTTTTCTCTAGGTTCATACCCCCAAAATGAGACTTTTACATCGGCCTATTACTGTTGTTTGAACCAGAAAACCATAGATGTTCGAAAATATATGCCAGCCTGCTGCGTTTGCGGCGATTGATTCCATTCCCGCGGCAAATTGTACAAAATAAGCTAGAAAAGCACGCAGAGCATAAGAAGCGCGCCAGTAATGAGTTGGCTTTCAGTTTTCACTGAAAACACTCGGTACGGAGCGGCCCGGAAGAGATGGGTCAAATTAACTGTTTTCTATTTTTCGGTTTATTGTATTTGTGTACTGACTGACTGACTCTTTAAATATGGTTCGGTTGGGAAATGCTGTACTGCTGTGGCTGTGGGTGGTCTTTTTCCGATCGCCCGCCAGTAAATGTGCTTGTGATTTTTAATTTGCGTTTATATTTTTGCAGCTTACGTTGATGGGGGTCAACGAGATCGGGCCTCCAATTATTGAAGATTCACCGCTCGCTGCATGGCCCCAATGGTTACCGTAATTATCACGAATTTTCCAAATTGGTAATCGGTGTACAGAATTGGTTATTCATAATTCCGTCTACGTACGTCTACGCGTTTAAATTGGGAGGTTTGATGCCTTTGACAAAATATCTTGGGCAAAAATTTAAGCTTATTTTGACAGCTTTAGTTTAGTATCATAGAAAAAACGTCGTAGAAAATTATCTAGTGAACCGATCCTTTTCAAACTTTCAGACAATAAAATAACGGGTGTTCAATAGAAAATGAGAATAATTTCAATACCTTTCTGTAATTAAAGTAAAGAGCGTATTTTTTTTCTTTCCAAGAAAATTGCCCTCTGCATTCCCTAGAAGTGGGTGGCATGTTTCTTTTCGGTCGGGTGCTGTCAGTTCAATTAAAGATGGCGTCGAAACAGCAAGCACTCATCGAGCGTGTTCTACGGTTTTACGAAACGGTCATGGTCATCGTGGAAATTTAAGTTTGTGGTAGACCACTTTCGAGACGAAAACGTGCCCGTGAGTTTACATCTCTGAGCGTGTAGTGGAAGACCGGTAACGGCCGTCCGGCGAAGATAATGACGAAAAAGAAGGAAGCGTTGAAAAATCTGTTCGACAACAAGGATGGAACGAGTTTGTTTAACGCCGGCCGAAAATATAACTGCTCCCATACCTTGATTCACCGAACCCTCACGATGGAGAGCATCATCTGTCGGAAGAAGACTCGGTCCCCCGAGTACAAGGACGAGCAGATAGCGATCGTGAAATCGCAGTGCCGGTGGATGACGAAGAACTATCGCGAGACATCGTTCGTGCTGGACGACGAAAGTTACTTTCCGCTCACGAAGACCCACATTTCAAGAAATGACAGCTACTATTCCAGCGACAAGTCGGCCACACTCCCCGAAATAAAATATAAGTTTAAGGATAGATTTAAAAAAAAGTTATGCTGTACATCGCCATATCGGACAGAGGGATTTCAAAGCAGTGGTTTAAACCGAGCGGTCTGGCCATCAATCAACAAGTGTACCAGGAGGAGTGTCTTGAAAAAATTCTTAAAGGAGCATCATGTGGATGGGAAGTACGACTTCTGGTCGGCCAAGGCATCTTCCTATTACGCTAAGAAGACGCTGAAGTATCTTCAGCAGAAAAAGATACCGTACGTGCCGAAAGAGAGGAACCCGACCAACTTGCCCCAGTGCCGTCCCATTGAGGAGTTTTTCGGTTCCCTCAGTGTTCTAGTGCACAAAAATAATTGGCGGGCCAAGGATACGAAGCAGTTGACCACCAGGAGCCAGAGTTGTATTCGGAAGATGGACGTCAGTGGCATCCAGCGCTCTTGTAAGAGCATCGCGACTAAATTGCGTCATACGGCTGACCAGAGCCTCTTCACCAATATTCATTGACATTTTTTGAAGAATAAACATTATGTTTTTAATAAAAAATACTGAATTCCTTGATTTTTTTGTTTTTTTTTAACTACATGACTGAAAGAATTCTCATTTTTTGTTGAACACCCGTTATATCTTTTGTTGTACTGCATGAATTCAAACAATTTCTTCGCCATTTTGTCGAAAATATGTTCAGCAAAGTTGTTATAAATTTTGGTGAATGTATGACATGCATTAATAACGGAAAACTGTTTAGAAAAATATTTCGAAAACTACCCAGAAACGGTGAAAAATTTCCGCTCATCTCGGTCAGAGCCGTCAATATAGTGCACAAACCAAACACTTAAATGATGAAAAGTTTTAAATATAGGTCCACTACTGATATGTTTCATTATCATTCGTGTTGAGCTGTTTAGAACGAACGGAGCAGCTCCTCAATGAGCTATACAATACTGAGAAAGTAATATTTGTGAGATGTACACGGCTGGTGGATGAATCAGTTTATGTGCTACTAGCAGAGGAATTTATTTGATGGGTAGAAAGTAGCATACACAACGATGAACCTGATTTTAAAACACCCGAACGAAGCCAGTTCGTGATTGATTATCGCTAATTTCATGCAGCGAGCAGCAAATCTTGAACAGAAAGATTATTAGATTACCGGAGACTACAGCCGGCTCCGTAGATTGACTGTAATAATTAGTATGTAGAGCTCCGTGCTAGTAACGGGAGCCAATTGGAACAAAAAACTCCCACCCTGAGAAATTTTTTTTGGAAACAACATTAACTCTTATTAGCGCTATCAAGCCATCAATCAATAGCATACACATACGGAAACACCCGATTTAAAATCATCTAACTGAAGCTCGTTCGTGATTAGTTCCCGCTAATTACATGCACCGAGCCGCACATCTTGAACAGTTTTCGTTCGAACCTCCACCTCTTTGACGATGGAAGCAAACTGATTCCATTCGATGGCCAGCCCATTTGAACTCGAACGTAAACTGAACCGAGTACAAAATCGGTAGTTTTCGGTAGGGATAACAAAATATCGGTAGTTTTCCCTTGGTCGTCTGTGAATCAGTAGGGAAGACCAAAATCGGTAGGACTACTGATAAATCGGTAGGTCTGGCCACCCTGTGTAGCTGGCCATTGCTCTCCGGCGTGACCTTTGCCCAAGATGGTGTGTTGCCTAACATATATACCATTCTGCTGCCAAAGCAGACAGTAAAGAAATAAGATTTACTTTGTTGGCAGATGAAATGATGTCGAGAAAAAAAACCGAACCTGCCCTTTTCAGGGCGACCATTTTTTCCGCATGAAATGTTTCGATTTGATATTCCTTCTCTCCTTCGTTGGCGAATCATATTTGAATTAAATTGAAACTTCTTGCAAAACAACACACACCTAAGAAACTTTTGGGGAAAACGCACACACTTTTACATTTTCAACAAAACGAATATGCGTCTTTCCGCCATCATCCATCCTGTGACCAGTAATGCCATACTTGTATTTTCAGCTTTTTATCAATAATATTTTCAACGAGATTGGAAAAGAAGGAAAAGTCACACGGAAATTCAAAAATATTCCAAAATCACATAGATAGTGTTTGTTCCATTAGAATTCAATAAAATTCCAACAGTATTTCCACAGAGAATACTAACTACTGGAGTAGTTAGTTCCTTTCAAAAGTAAATAAATATTACAACAAAAGATGGGTGGGTAATATTGTCACAGATATTATCTACTTATCTTTTTTTCTTTTCTATTTTGAAGCTACATGTTTTGACTTTTAATTTTGAAGACCAGAAAATAACATTGGCGACCTTGAAACGTCATTGATTATATTGATGCTGAAACTGTTGCCGAGTGAGACTTTCCATAAAAGTATTAATACGAGATAACCTCGTAAGCGGATTAGCAAACTTTGCACTATACGTTATAGCGCCGCACTGCAGACTTGGATGAACGTCTACACGGTCCAAACATCACAGTACGAATGAGCATGAGGTCATTTGACATACTCGTGAGAATTGATTATACTGACCGTGCATTTGGTGTAATTTCTAGCTGTGAATCACAGTAATTAGGTAGACGTCAGATTTGCTCGATAAGGGCTGTCTGCCGCCTCGTCCTGTATAAGCTAAGCGGCTTTTCGTCGCTCCTGTTCTTAACCTCGACCATGCACCATCACCTCATAAATTTTGATATTACCCCTTTGACGATGTATTGAGGAATCCCGCGGAATCCTGGAAAAGTTTTTTAAAGCTGATTGAACTTTCTTATTCATTATGCCACATGGCCCTCAATTTCAGAACGATTCAAATTCAGGTAAACATGTGTTATGCCGAGAACGAACAATTTCTTGCAGATAATAATAAAATATCAGGGGCGAGAATGGTATTGTCTGGTAAGTCGATTGCCTTGTACGCAGCTCAGCTGAGTTCGATTCCCAACCTAGCATATAATGTTATAAATTTTTCTAACTAATCCATACCTCACTATTTTCATACTATTTTCACTCTCGTTCTATATCTGACAAAACCCGGCCTTTTTTTCTTGTGACAGAAAGAATACGAATTGATTTTAAGTTTTCGTCAAAGTTTGACATGCTATATTTTTCTTCTCTCCAAATAAGTTTTACGGAATTAGCTACGTGACATAACGAATATAGCACTGAAAGAATGACGATGAAGTTTTAAAATGGGGGAACTCACCTTTTGCCATCATGAAAAACACCTCTCTATTCAAAAAGCCAAAAAAATCAGAAACGAGTCAAAATCTTCGCGTAACTGTGAAATGAACAAATAGGTATCATAAATATTCAATTAAAAACAATTAAATTCCCATCACAAGACACTGTCCAAACCGGCGAGTGGGTCACCAAGCGCAAGTTCACCGGTGGAACGATTGGTGAGCGTTATTTAATGTCTTGTTTCAACGCTTTTGATGTCGTTGTTTTGATGTGTTTCAATTTTGCCTCACTATGGTGACCTGAATAGTTATGAGTCGTCCAAAACAAAAGTGCAACGATATAAACACACGTGATCTATCAGACGAGAGCGCATTCCTATGAATCTAGTTATCTGGGTGAAATGATATGATGATTACACTCTTGAGCAATATAAAGTTTTCAAATATAACGTGGAGGACAGTACCGTGGCTGGAATTGCTCCCATTATCGACATGCTTACTGAAGCTGTTCTGAGTTCATTGTCATGTGATGCAAAGTTCATTCATTGTACTCGCCGAACACATAATTTGTCGTGAATGTATGCAACCTATCTTTATTCTTACGGAATCGTAAAGGTGCCACTGTTTCTCATTCGTTTCTCTCGTAAAGACAATTTTCTTCCGCATTGTCAGTAACGTAAAAGAATAACCTTTGTTCTTGCCCCGACAGGTTTCCGACCTATCCCACCATTCAATTCGCTCTAGCTTCGCAACTTTTCAACCTCAACATATTATTTCCGCATTGCCTTGCGGTCACCTTACGCTCCATGCCATTCACCGCTCATCTGTTCCCACCTTATAATAAACAACATCGTCTGGCATCATCATCGTCGTCGAT
Source organism: Topomyia yanbarensis (assembly GCF_030247195.1). Classification (NCBI taxonomy): domain Eukaryota; kingdom Metazoa; phylum Arthropoda; class Insecta; order Diptera; family Culicidae; genus Topomyia; species Topomyia yanbarensis. The sequence goes on along the minus strand of NC_080670.1, from coordinate 175,643,856 downwards.
GGTCGAGCAAACATCAGTTCAATGGTGGCGGAATTCATATTGGCAAGCGCGGCACTGCTGAATGCTGGTAGGACCTATGTTGTATCTGGCTTCATCGGACCGGTGCAAATACCTATACCACGAACGACAGCTCAGCTGAATGAAAGTGAAATTACAGTTGAGAGACCCGTCGCCACTTCCAGCAGCCTCGCCCATCGACCCCGCGAAATGAGCCGTTTGCCATAAAAAGGGGCCTTCTTCAATGATGGAAATGTCACACTTTGGGTTGGGTCGTCGCGTCATGGATACACTCTCTATCACTAAGGTACTTTGGATTGCTTCCGTACCGGAAGCCTTTCCGGTTGCTGGTGTTGTGATGCAAATGATCAAAATAGGTCCGACTATTTTCAGCAATTAGTTTTTCGAGTGCGTTGCCCTTTGCTATGCATATCTGACCGTACGCCTACTCAGATCTCGTTCAGCTTCTTGGATGATCTACCGAGCCCCGGAACTGTTACAGGAACCATCTGGTATTCTAATGTGATATCCAGCTAACCGTATAATACTTTTCGCTACACGAATGATGCACTCATCGTTTGTTTTATAGCAATTCATTATTCAAATGCCTTCTTCACGTTATGTCTTTGCACTCCACTGCTTGTTGATGACAGCACGTTTAAAAATACCAATGACCCGGTGATCCTCTACCAGCATAACCACTGTTGGAATTCCTCTTCGAATTTCTCATCGAAATGTCTGTATGTATGTGTTAAACAATGCGACACAGTTTTCTCAGAGATGGTAAAACCACTTAACCCGAACTTAGTTTCAAACGAACGGTTTGTCGCTCTCATAGGCTGCAATCGGTTTTTCTTTCGATCAAAGTTCCGGTTCCGAAGTTACGGGTTGAAGAGCGCGTACGGTACATTTCCATATGAACTGGTGTCACCATGATGTAAAAATTTTGCGTTTCGTTATGACGATGATTTTGGAAGATTGCAAACTGACTTCATAAAAGTTAGTTTCTACATGCCTATTTATCGGGTTTTGTTGATGCAGCTTGCTGCTGCGTGTTGTGATCCTCTTCCTTGGAGGTGAAACATTAGCTGCTTTGTCTGCCGCAACTTGCGGGTCATTCAGTCCGTTTTCTATCGCGTTTTCGTTCACGTTCATGTTGTCATCGGTACTGCATTCACATTGCTCACGGTCGGATGTTCTTACTTGTTTTTTTAGTGCTTACGGGTCGCTGTTGTACATCGGTCTCGGTTTCTTTCTTGGTGGTGTTGGTTGTTGGTTTGGAAGCATTTGGTATAATCGTTATAATTTCGTTAATCGGTGGTCCGCATTCGTTGGTTTAACAACCGGTTGCGGTTTAGCATACGACGTCTGAGTACCGGTCTTGGTCAAAGCAAATGGACTTTCTTTAGCAGCCTCCGGGCAAGGTTCTACGTGGTGTAGCGATTGACCACAAAACTGGCACGTAGGAATCTGCCCTGGGTACGTGACTAATGTTCGCTGATACAATGTAACACCTTGTAATTTGCATTGAATAGTCAGATATGATGGGAAAGGTTTCATCGGACGCATTCTCACCACACGAACTCCGTTGCAGAGACCTGCGAAGAAGTTCCTCCAAGTATCTTCCTTAGAGGTTCCCACTTCACCGTATTATAGCATGAGTTGTTTGATAGCGGCGGGATGAGTACGCGGAGCCAGATCATGTAACTTAGCTTCAACAGTGTCTATGTATGTTGGGATGCGCATATAATGTCATTACATACGACAAAGTATTTCTAGTTGTTTTGCGTAGTAAATGATTCCGCTTGGTTAATGTTTTAGAACATAATCAGTGCATCATGGCTTAGATGGTGGAATTGCACAGCATTAATTTCTACTATGGTGAGCTTCCTGTCCACCATTTCTCCACTTTACGAATCGATGGTCTTACCGGACATTTCGATGTAGTACCTGGTAAAAACTAAAATGCTATAGTTAGTTTTCGAATGTGCCAGTCACTCGAAAAAAAATAAGATCTTGCTTAGTTTCTTAGATTTTTTGTGCTCTGGGCAGCCCGGTACCGAGAGAGTATGTTATGGCAACGGCAATTTGAACTCCAAACAGTCGACCGTGCTAGTTTAAAAGTCATTTTATCTACAAAACTAACACTAACTATATATTGTTGATTACAATATACCTCGATAGTGGTGCATTGGTGAGGTCGAGACGGCTTATTGGGCCTTTTTTGTGTTGCATACCTTTCCTACTCTCACCTGCCCAAACCAAAGTTCAGCCATTCGTTGGTGTTTCTACTATAAAGGAGGTATTCGGAATACTAATGTTCTTCGCTTCGTGTTCTATATGTTTTTGTCTTTTCGCCTCTGAACGCTATCTCATGTGCCAACATACAAACGCCCGCTCTCGCGCGATCATGAAGTATGCTCGACCAGGAGCTCACACTCTGAAATAGATATTCTATACACCAGTGAGATGAGGGAGTTCGCTTTCTTCTTTAATTTGAACCGTGCAACCAAAATTAGACATCAGAATGACGACTAGCCCGAACATTCTAAAGCTCACGCGAAAATTTAAACGGCTACATAGTCATATAAACAAATTATACACGGCAAAAAACGCCCACGCGACCAAACGGGTTAACATAGAAATGCTCGTGCGCTTCGCGATAGTACAAATCTGATTACTCATGCCATCACGTAATTGCGATCATCTGCGCACACCTGCACCCGCGAACTCGCGTATATAGAAACGCCACGGTGATCAAGTCAAAGAAGTTAGCAGTAACGATTGTATAAACGCCGTTTCAAGTGTGAATATACCTATGCCAGCTCCCACATGAACATGAATCGGTTATATTCGGAAGCCTGTAGTCTCGTCTAAAAAAAAACAAACTAATATACTCAAGAAGTCTCAGAGCACCATGACTGGATACTCTAGTGATATGGAGGAACTCACTCGCGAATATGTAAGCAGGTATGCAAACAAAGTTATACACGCGAGGTTACATACACGCGACACACCCGCCCACGTGAGCAAACTCATTAACATACAAACACTCGAGCTCTGCGCTATAATACAGCCCTGGTCACAAACCCGAATATGCAATTGCAATCATTCAAACAAAACTAGAACCGCTATTTTGCAATTATGAAAACACCCTTGTGATTCGGTGAACGTTTTAACACTTACAATTTAAAAACGTGGCCTTAAGTGCGATTTTACAAACACGCGCTTCCACGCAATAAGGAATCGGTCTCTATTTTATTGCTTTATTTAGAGTAGGGAAAGTCCCCTGGAGTTCGGTTTCATTCAAACCCTTTCTCCAGCAGGCATAAAATCTCCTCATCTGTTGTACCAAACATCCAAATGATACATTACACAGCTTATTTCTACAACTAACACTAACACAATAATTTTGCTACTGAATAACTAAAATAGGGACAAAAGCTACCTTGACAAGGAATTAACAAACAATCGCTTAGTGACGGTACGGGAAAGATGAAAGTCAAAGACGTGGGAACATCGGTTGAATAAACAACACATACTGGCGAATGGCTCATTATGGCCATAATTGGTTCTGGCCATAGGAAGATGAAAGAATGGATGGGATCGAAGGCTACGACGACGGATGTCGAAATCCAATAATTGGAGATCAGGCCAGTCGATTCGTGATTGAAGAAGATCAGCGATGAAAATTGCTTTGGAAATCGAGGAGATCGAGATCGATTAGCCTGCAGCGATCAGGGTAGGACGGGATTTAGCGGGTCTCTCCATGGAAGTCTCCGAATTGCGAACCGGACAAATTTGCGTTGGACAGCTTCGATGCGTTGAATATCGTTTTGGTAATAAGGTGCGCAAACAACAGCTGCATATTCAAGCGTAGAACGAACCAAGGCACAATATAACGCTTTTAAGCAGGGTACATCAACGAATTCTCTTGTAACACGAAAAATAAATCCTAAAAGTTTGGAAGCTTTAGAAATGTTGTATTCTATGTGTTCTAACATACGCGATTTTCAAACGCCCACGCGATCAAACATGGTATCCTTCGTGATCATCCTCTCACAGCAGGGGGCTCGCGATCTCGGAAACATGAAAACGCCCCGTTGATGGAACGAACGTTTTAGCACTTATAAACACGATCTCAAGCGTGAACCTATAAACGCCCGTGCACGCGCGATCATGAATCGGTTACGTCCGGAAGTCCCTACCCTCTGCTCTAACAACCTATGTACAGACCTTCAGTTGGCCCAATCTAATAAAAAAGAAAAAATGACGCTGATCTACACTATACAACAAGTTGCACCTTCGACGTGATGGGGGGGACCTTTTTTTTAACCTTTCACAGAAAATTAAGTACCAGATTCACCGTACGCGCGATCATTACAGAACTCACGCGAATACGCGAATGGCTATACGGTTATAAACTCGAATTTATACATGCTAGCACACGCGACGTACAAACTTTCACGCGATCGAACACACTAACATAGAAACGCTCGAACCTTCGCGATGATACCCAAAGACGAACATGCAATCGCGATCGTCCATCCACCCACAAATATGCCCAAGATTTTAAGAACAATCGGAATCACGGATCTGCAGTTGGCCTTAAGCAGTATTTTAGTGGGTGACATTTCGCGTCTCGTCTGCAATTGTAGTGAGTGATTCTGACAGGCAGCCCGTCCGAGAACCAGTTGTACCGTTAAAAAAAATTCAACTAACCTTTCTGGTTGTCGAATCTGATTTGCCGGTCCTTTCGTTTAACTCTTGTCACGAGATCATATACAGTCTTCTCATCCACTTTGTTTGCCTTAGAATGTCAATTTGTTTTAAACTGCTTCTTAGTTCCAACCATTTTTTGGGCCTTCCTCGGGTTACGCCCGATAATTCCATCAGCTCTGGCGTGTTGGGAGGGTACCATGAGCACCACCGGCACGTTTTTGACGGCAAAAAATTTCATAACTTTTTTCAGGCAAAACTAGCATGGAATGATCGTTTTGCTTCTAGAAAATGTAGTGCTCGATGATCCGGATGGCAATAGAGATGTAGCTTTTCAAGGCTCATGTACAAATAACCCGTTAAATCAGATATTTCTTAACAAACTTCGACAGTTTCTTATGTTTAAAATTTTCTGCCGACGTTTCCCTTCCGGTTGGTGTAAAACAATGCTGCCCCAGAAGCTGTTCGAAGTAGGACTCGACGGAGGATTCGTTGTCCATTACCGCGCAATCGAACTTCGTTTGCAACGTGGCGTTCAGCTTTTGGGGTCCCGTTTTGGTCATTAGGTTTTGTTCATTGATTTGAAGTCATTGCCATCTTATAAGTCGACAGTTCGGCTCATTTCTAAGCTCGATGAATGGTTGTGAACGATAATCCTAGCTTGTTTGCGATACCTCGGACAGAGGGGTTGGGAATCCGCTTGAATGTGATGACCATTGTTGTGTCCACTGCCGTTTCCGGTTTTTATTTTCCCCGGATTCAGGTTTCCTGGCTGTTAACAAATGTTCTCGGAAAATTTTTATTTATTACTAAATCGGCATGCAAGAAAGACATTTTCAATATGCACGAGGAAAATTTTTGATGCTTGGACGTGATTTTGATCACTGTACGCAGTCGGCTGCAATATAATGGGAGTTCGGGTTTATTAAATGCAAGATTCAAATTAATACATCATTTTTAAAACGACTAAATTTGCCTTTAGTTTGCCGTGCTTTATCCACCTTTCGATGTCTTGATACAGTCCGTAATTTGTACGTCTTTATCATTCACCATTTTTGTGACGCCATGTATTAACCGCACTCAAAAACACCGAGAACTCGACCATCTGTCTCATTCGTGCGCACCTTATGATCCAATGCAACAGGAAGAATTAATCGAGTTGTATGCGTCGGTATGCTACGGGCTTTCAACGACTACGCGAGCCGTAGAAAAATCTATTCGAAATAGGTCTTTTTACCTCGCCGATAACATCGTTATCGTCGCTAGTACCTTACTCCATTTCCACATAAGAACCAACACCGCTCCGTTTGTTTCTTAATAGCTGATAGTCACTTTATCGTCCCGACTCATAATTCCGACCTCATTAGGATCTTGTTATAAGTTCTTACGACGCCCTTATGGTTGCTGTAGGGAATTGCAGTACTAGTACGCAACAATTTCAGAGATACAGTATTTTTGTGACATTCACCTTTATAAGTTTTAGCGCACTTGGGAATCAATCGCTGATATGTAGCTGACTTTTTGATGGGGAATCCTTTCCCGTGCAATGTAGGAGTCAAATCATCCAAAGTTTTTACGCTGCTCCGTTTTTTCTAGGGTATATACGGTTGCTGTTCTTCAATACGTGTGCAGAACCTCGGAATAGAAGATGATACCCTAAAATTTAACAATTAGACGAATTTGAAAACTAGACTTTAAGAACAAACTTGTCATTATTTCATAATTACCTATTTTTGAGTTATTTTTATATAAAAGTAGTTTAGCCTGGTTCATTTTCTCGCGATGTTTCTGCTGCTATTCTTGCTCGTCTTCCGTAATTTTCTTTTCAAGTTTTATTTATCTATTTTTAAGCTCCTCAAGTCTCAGATGTTCGTTATCCGCCAATAGACCAAAAGACCTCCTGTTAGTCAGAATCTTTAAAGTTTACGTCGTTGAGCTGGAATTTAGGATGTTTACAAACTGGTACAGAGCGTTTATTTGAACTTGATGATGGTTGAGCAATATCCTCATTTTCTTCGGTAGATTATTCGAGGTTTTTCGCCGGAGCTGTCTCTTTGGGAACACTCAAAGACTTTCTCCAGAACTAAATACGTTTCACATTTTTCCGCAGCAATCCTTTCGGTTCTTGAATTTTTTCATTCGCTTCAGCCCGGTGTTATCGTGTTGTACTTTCATTGATTTGAGGAACCAACAGCATCTGATTAATACTGCTTAATACTACTTTTCTTATCGGGAAAGTGTTCACATAAGCATTGAAGATTGAAGCACTTGATTGTGTATGTTTTACTGATGTACACTCTGTTTCTTATTCAATGAAGAAAAATGAATTACCTGGAAATGTCATTCATAAAAAATAATAAGGTATTAGTAATAATACAGTCCACGTGTGGTAGAGCTAGTGATTCGGATAAGGATAAATTTTGTGTTAGTTATCGTGCATATGGTTAAATTTGCAACCGTTTTTGCTTGACAACTAGAAACGAACCCAGGTTAGTTTTTTCAAACAAACGTTTCTGATGGACCTGAGTTGGGTTGTCACAAAACAGCGGTGGTGCGAGCGGATTTGAAACATATTTCAGGTTATAATAAAACCCGATTTTCAGTTCAATGGAGCATGACTTGGGTTCGAAACTTATTTCAAACAAACGGTTTGACAGCAGTTAGGTCCGAAGCTGAGTCAGTTTCAGTCACAAACAAAAACTACATGGGTCGCCGGACATCCTCAGCAGCATATAAATCTAGGATGTTTCCTTACACCGGGACTGAATTCGGAAGTCTCAGTAATCTACCGTTTCTCGATATGCGGTAGAGATAATCGAAGTTCAAATAGGACTGCGAATATTTTCAGTTATACATAAAATTATTACATTGCATCGAAAAATGTCTTACGGTTCAAATCCTGCAATCATTAGTAACGATGTATCCAACCAGATTTTTTTATGAACGATTTAATTCCTTTTCCTGTAATGGTTTGTTACAAAAACTCACGAAATGCACAATATTGAAAAACAATAACAAAGCAAATGTTGACGTTTTGGTTGATGCCAGATCGTATGTAGTTTTTGTTGCCATTTAAACTGGTTGCTAGTTTTACTGTTTCAGTGATTTATAAACAATACAACTATAAACGTAACAAACCACACAAAAACAGTTCAGTAGCCCATGGGTTTATCCTAATCCAGCAATTAGTTCCTACCATATCATAGATGCGAAACAAAGCTTTCCCACGGGTCATGCGTTGATGTAATCTGACCTCGTGTTTTGCATAAAACAGAGCCTCCAAACGAAAACAAAAAACAACCTCGCATCGCAGTCAACTTTTTACGACATCAAACAAACATCAGGTTTCCGTGTGTGATCAAATGAGTCTTGAATTTTCGAAAGTTCCGTGCATGAATTGCATAACGAATGGAACGAGAGTTACCAAAATATAAAGAGCAGTGTTATGCATATGCGGCGCACACTTTAAAAGCCGTCATCAACAGTCGCGAAGAAAGAAAACAAAATTCCGTCGCAAAACAAGTGGAGCGAACCGGTTTCACTGATGCTGGACCAAGAGAATGCAAAAAAAAAGTTATGCGCACCTTATCAGTTCGGCAGGTCGGATCCGGACACGGGCGGAAATCTTTTCGACGATCATCGGTATCTATTCAACTTCGGCTACCTGTCAATTGAAGTAGGCTGTGCAACATTTCCATGATGATCATAACAATAATATCATACCATTAGGAGTGGAGCTTCTGCAGTGAGAAGATTCCGTTCTGATGTTCATTCAGAATCGCAATGTCTAATTGCAACCACTAAACGAAAGGAATTAATGGTGAATACGACCGCGAAACTGGTTGCTACTTTCACTTTTCCACCAACCAATACTTGATCTTCCGAAGCCACTCGCTACACGCTACACGCACCTTCCATCTTGAGTCGCATCGCGTGTGCTGATTCATAATAATGATGAGTGACCTTTTCATTGCCTGCAACATCGTCTCTCGCACACGCTCTGCAGATGATAGCTGATTAACTGAGTGCCGGAGAAGTTGTAGCTTCGGTTCGGAGTGAGTTCGAGCAACGATTGCATAGGAACTGTGGTGGTGGTGGTCGCGCAACGGGGTAGGTACACATTCATAATTTCGCACGTTTTCTTCTCTTCTTTTTCTTACCTTGGTTATAATGGAAGTCGATGCTGGTGCGGCAGCATAACGAACGGAACAATCACGTGCCAACTAAGAGCCGCAAGTGGTGCAAGTGCGATCGCAGTAGGCATCTCAACGTTAACTGAACTAATAGCTACCGGGACAGATAGAGAGACGGAAAGTGAAACATTTTTCGATGCAAATACCTACGACAATTATTTTAGGAATATGCAACACATTCGGTGGAACGCTTTTTCCACCTTCACTGCATGGTTTAAGTATGTTTAAATTGAATGGGGAACTGCTTGGTCTTTGTTTGACTTTATCGCTATTAAGCAAACGATTTAACCTTTTGGATTTGCGAGGCATAAACAGTCGGAACGAATGGATGGTATGCCTACTTGGATGGATGGAAGGCTCCCCTCCCAGACCGATAACTTTCCCTTTTCGAATGCGGGTCTCGGGTTCGGGCGGGTGCTCATGTTAAGAGGATTTGTGTTCGTTTTTTATTGCCGTTGCGATAACAATATTGTGGCCTTTTTGACAGGTGGCGTAATCACAGGCTGCTGGATTCAAGAGGATCACCTTTTTAATGACAGCTGGTTTGTTACATCACCAATTGTGGCTATGTTTTTTCTCGACGTTGACACGTCGGATCATCTCGTCATTCCGTAGATTGAGCAGAAGGTAGTCATCGAAACAAAATTGACCACAATTTAAATTTGATACGAGTTTAATAATATGGCATGTACAAAACAATACTCATAGAAATAAGATCGCTTTTTCCTAGGCACTAGTGTAAATTGCAGCTAATAACATCATGATTGAACTTTAATTGCGATAAAAGAAGAAAAACGACAGACACTAACCTGAAACCACTTCGAGAGTTGCTTCCAGTTGGCCTTCCTGAATCGCCTGCTCGTCCTCTGTTTGTTGGTTGGCACTGTTTGCGACAGTGCACAAGAACCGGTCCCCCCTGTATTTCATCGCACCGAAGCATACTCCATCTTACCTATGATCGCCGGCAATATACTTGTTTATGATACGATAGTAGGATCATGCTCAAACATCGAATGCTACAAACGATCGTTTCGTGATGCGATCGCGACTCGCTGGAAAGCCAGCCTGCAGCGAAATGGCTCCGAGTAGAACGTAGTCTTTCGGGTCATCTTTTCGAATCTCGATGCCTATGTCCACGATCGCCATCGGTTGCCGGATGGCCTCGAACGAGAGGTAGTAGTATCTAAGGGAGGGAAGAGAAATCGCATGGTACAATTAGTACACAATTTGGGTGCACTAATGGTTAGTTAGTTTGGTAATGTCAGAAACATAACTAGAGTGAAGTAGAACACTTTAGACTGTTAATTCCAATTCAGCAACTTTACTAACTTCTGAAAGATTTTGAAAAATTAAATAAATCCTGTTAATGTTAGCTAATGGATCACCGCGAATTTGTTTCGCTAGTAGGAACGACTGAAGGATGGCGAAAACTAGTCCAAGAGGATGTTAGTAGTGTAAATGCATCTGTTCACATCTCTAAATCAGGTTGCTTGTCAAAGTAAATTTCTCATGAGATTTTGAGATTCAGATTCTTTTCAGTTTGTTAAGTAATCGTTGGATAAAATGTTCGCCCTACCTTATCTCCCACCCGTTGATACTGGCCGTCACCGGTAGCTTCACGTTGGCCTTCAACTCCAGCAGCATCCGGCAGTTTTCGGCGTCCAGCGGGATAGCCTTCATTTCATTGCTCCGCTCGCTGATGTGACAATCTTCCGCACCGCAAACGATCTTCAGCGAATCGTGATACCGAGCATTGTAGGCCTTTAGCAATAAATTTACATCCGCGCTGAGTGCACTGTTACGCTGAAACGCGTATGCCACTATCAAATCTGAGCCGCACGAAAAATCACACGCAAACAGTCGGCTGTTCGGATGAACTTCTTCCATTTTGACGCAGGATCCTCCATCCAGAGCCGTTTCGAAATTGTGCGTCCAATAAACCGGTCCGACCTGATCCTGCTCGTGTTCCCTCGGCGGTGTGTAAGGAATGCTCGGTTGGAATCCCTGTCGGGATAGGTTAAACCACGATTGCGCCTGTAGTTTACCCAGCCGGTTCCGTATCTTTCCAGAACCAAGACAGAACGAGGTATAGAACGGCAGTTCTCTAGGACCACGTACAAAAAAATACCGCCACAGCATATTCCAGAAGCAATCGTTTAACTTCAAAAAACGAAGATTACTACTATCCTGGTCAAGCTGATCTCGTTGCATCGATTCTTCCAACGATTCGAACGTCCACCCAGGGGCGAAGATCGCCACGGAAAACTTAAAAGCCATGATAGACGCCAGCGTAGCGTGAGTGTCAAGCTTGGCTTTCTGTCCTCGACCGAACACATCGATCCCAACGTAAACGTCTAGCTTCCTCTCCGGATAATAGTTCCGTATAAAATTCTCCGATCGCTCGAGGTGATGCTGGGACCAAGTGTAGTTAAGAAAAATTCCATCACAAGCCGCAAAAAATCCTTGATTCTGACTGTTCAGTTCGTTCTGCCAACTGAGCAAACCCTTTTCTGTTATCGCATCATACCAAATGATCATGCTGCCCGGGATCTGCTCGTGCGACTTCTTTGTGAGATAAGCGACAAAATCTTTCAGCGGAGTAATCTCGTTCTCGGCCAACGTGCATTCGATGTTCAGTAGCCAGCCCTAGAAAAGATACAAATACGATTAACGGAGTTTTCTATTTGAAAATCACGGAATCTATCTACCTGAAACTGACAAATCCTTGCAACGATCACCAACGCATCTGCGACCTTTTGGAGCATTTCCTCCGTTCGTAGAATCTCCTTCAGCAGCGTAACATTTCCCCCTTCGATGATAAACGTCCCAATTACCTTAACTCCATTTTTATGGGCACAATTCAACCATTGAAGAGTCGGAATGGTAACGAAGTTATGACTAAAGTAGCAAAAAACATCCACCGCCGCCCAGTTATAGAACCGGTAGTGCACCCATTCCTCACCGGTTGTTCCGTTGATGAACCGATCCGTCAGATAGTTTCCCTTAAAATCGTGGCACAGCAAAACCTGCGGCCTCTGGAGGTCATCAACGAAATCGATGATCCCTGCATTGAAATCAATTTCCTGGTAGCGCTCTCCAAGATATCGCGACTTAGATCGCGGTGTAATCGGTAGCACTAGATTCCGCCAGCTGACGGGATGCTGCTCGAATTTCAACAGGTCTTCGATCGTGTTTATCGGCTGGCACACGTATCCTTCTTGTAGGCGCAACCGATTGTTGTTATAGGAATGGCGGGACATCATTCATCGGTGTGATGTGCGGACACACCCAAGTCCAACAGAATGGCAGATAAAAGAAACAGAAAGGCAACAATATTTAGTGATGCTCGCTTCGGCACGGGACTGGGTCAACTGAATCAGACTTGTAGCAGCTCGATCATGCTATCGCCCCTGATTGCATTCTCGGCAGATTGCGCGGGATGCATTTCGAAGGTGACGGCCGTAAACAGAGATGCATTCCGGGTACTCGCACTTGATCAAAATAACAGTAAATGTTTCGTCGTTGTTGGACGGTACGAAGAAGGGCTGATTACAAAAAATGCAAAGTACGTTACTACGGCCGCATGGGCAGATATGGAAAAAAAAACATGTAACATACATTTCTTCCTTCATCACCCCCAAGAGCGGACAGAATTTCTTATCAGAACTGGCCCTGAATGAATTATATGCTTCCTCTGTTTTGACGTCGAAAGGGAATTGCAATTTACTGAGTTCAAGTATTTGATGAAGGCATCAACATTCGTACACATACCGCTATTTGAATAGTACAGTGGGAAGTTTAAATGATCCAGTTAAATACATACACAGTAGTCCTTGCCTATCGCTGTCATTAAAAGATCGGTGTTTTACAGTGAATAATATTATTTGATATCGTTTTTACACGGTGTTGTACCGATGTAGTGCAAAAAAGAGGATTTGAATGAGCTTAGTACTGACTAAACTCGTTGAAGTTGAATGTAATTGGGTCATTAAGCCATATGTTTTGCCTTTGTCCTATAGAAAGGTTATTCAATCACTCTGAACATCGTCAACTTATTTGTATAAGTTTTCTGTATTTTAACAGCGGTGTAATTAGGGTAATACGGTGAGGAGTACTCCCTCTCTCCCACATCACTCACCACCTTTTCCTAAACCGCCCTTCCGTCATCATGTACCTCCCTACCTGAATAAAATTTTCTAGCTCCTCCAGAATAAATTTTCCTAGTGGGTCAGAAAAACCAGTGAAAAATTTGGTTTGAAATGATTTTGAGTTGAGAAACTAATTTAAAATTTCTTAACAGGTTGAAAATTTTTGGTGGAGTCCAAACTCCCGAACCCTCCTCCTGGATCCGCCGATGATTTCAAGTGTTTCAGCGTCGACACATAGCAACTCAAGTTCGAAGCTCTCGATTCATTGTACGTATGTGTAAATCGCACTGAATATGTAAAAGACATTTCCACCATTATATTAAACGTACCCGGCCAAGGAATCGTAGTTTGGATAAATCAGAAAGGCACAATTGCACCACTAGGTGGATTAAAATGGGTTTTTAATTTTTTTTTTCCGATGCAACTCAAGTTCAAGATAGGTTGTCGAACTTTTTTTTTTCGTTTTTTTTGTACGCAAAATAACAAATAAACAACATTTTAAAAATTGAATTATGAAGACCACACCTTTCATTCCCTATCCTATTGCTGGGATAACTGTCGAAAAATGCTTACCCATGTCACTAAATTCACTGTCAAGGAAGAGCGATAGTGTCAAACGGGTACGTGTTTAAATTTTCGTAGAAAATCAATTAAAAATAATTCTAAAGCTTTATGGGTTGAACATACGGTGTATGTAATAAAAGAGGATTTTTTTCTTCATTTGATGTCCCAATTAACAGTATTGTTAGAGAAAATGTCAAATTTAGATGATTCTATTGCGTTAAGCTTTCCATCACACCAAACAAATTAATATGAAGTGAGTTTTTGTTTGTTGCAATATATAATTATATGAAATATTTCCTCTTTAGTGTCGTAATTTTAATCCTATTTTGGGGCATCTGCACTCTAAAACTCCCGGAGTCAGAAACTAAGAATAGGGTTATTACGAGCAAAATCGGCACTGTGTGTAAAATCGACACGGCACGACTTATCCCGGCCCCTAGGGGTCCGCGGACCCCAGGTTGAGAATCGCTGTAAATCGCTGGAAAGCTTTATAACGCCAGAATTCCACTTGCCACCCATTTACTTCGTCAAAACAACACACATATACAAGCCTATTGGCAATATAAATATTGCAACCCTTGTTAAAACATATGCTTACATAATGTATACAAATTATGCCTCATAACAACTACTTTCAATAATTCCGACTGGTTCACATATTCCATTCAATCACAACGCAAACTCACTCCCAAGTGTAGTGTCTACAGATATGATCAAGTAGGCTAAGAAATGGATTGCTAATAAATCATCATTCAGTGAGTCACTCTTGGTCGTATCTGACGTCTTAAGTCTGGGCTATTACACCAAGCTGTGCATACACATATCCAGACAAGATTAAAAGTTGAACTCAATAGAAACCAAATCCAACCAAGTTCATCACAAATCATCATGACTACATCTCATGTACGCCTCGAACTCATCGCGTTTGCGCACACTGGTTTGTGTATGCGAAGCAGTACAACAGCGCGAAGAGGGCACGACAAACTTTGTACACTGTAAGTTGTACTGGCCATTGGCACCCAAAAAATTGCGCTCGGCTCAAGTTAGTGCATGTTTATGCTAACACTACCTAAAATCTATAGCTTCTTCTGCATTCTGCACTGTCTCATTCTCCCAATCCACAAAAATCTTCGCCTTTCAGTAGGCCCAAACCTAGTGGAGTCCGCCCGTGTATTAAAAATACCTACACATAGGTGTGTGTCAATAAAACATAAGTAGCTACATAGGCTCATTACCCTAGGTTCCAACGAAGCGCTAAAACATTTTCACATGAGGATTCCATCCTCTCGCACATACAAATCCAAGCCACCCGAGTAAATTGCAAATCAATGTGTGCACACGATTCGAACCTATCGTTCGTGTGTGCGAAGCTTAACCTCGCACAGCAGAGTGAATAGCGCCCGTTAAACCTTTCAAACAACTAGGAACCGGGTGGTATGTGAAATTTTTTCACTCGTTTAAATTGTGTGCCAATACTGCCGAAAATCCACAGCGTCTCACGCTTATTGTGCCGTCCAGATTTTATAATAAACATATTGCTCGTTTGGCATGCTAGCAACGAATAGTATTAAACGGACACGCGTGATCTATATATATATATAACCCTCCAGTTACTTAGGTGCTCCTTATTGACGACTCTGCCTGAAAAAGGATGGAACATTTTGAATTTTACTCGTTGTTTTCGAAAAATCTGTTTTCTTTTTTTATAACAGTCGTAGTATAAGCACAATGCTTAACGTGGAAGCTTTCCACGACTTAACTTTTTTATCGGTTCCGACAGCATAAATTGCTAAATCGCTACGCTTGTCCGGACGCATGCCGCAGACTCAGGTGATTCGTATTTCAAATACCAAAACATCCTGACTCCTGCGGTAGAAGACAAAGGGTTAAGTTGTCGGGAAACTCTAAACTTGCTCATATGACCTCATTCCACGCTTTTCTAAACTTTTTTCTTTCAATTCCTTGCTCTTCCTTGAGTACTAGGGCTCTTAATATTGAAAAATACTTCACACCTTTCAGTCTCTTGCTAATTAAATGTCGTTACAACACAAAAAGGAACAGTTGACTCACCCTTAGGCGTTAATAAAAAAAAGGAAAGATTCTGTTTTAATCCACCTAGGTACGCGATTGTGCCTTTCTCATTTGTCCAAACTATGATTCCATGGCTGGTTATGTTCAATATAATGATGGAAATGCATATTGAATATTCACATACATACAATGGATCGACAGCCACGAACTTGAGATGCTATGTGTGGACGCTGAAACACTTGAAGCCAGAGGCGGGCCCAGGAGGGAGGTCCGGACCCCGACGAAAATTTTCAACTTGTTAAGAAATTTTTAACTAGTTTCAATTTTGAAGTAGTTTCAAACTCAAAATCATTTCAAACCAAATTTTCCACTAGTTTTTAATAAACGCGGTTATTGCGTTTCACTTAATGTGTTCATTTCAATATCGAAATTTTATTCTGGATCTGTCCCAGCAATAGCATAATCAACATTACCTCAATATCGTCTTTCGGCTAACTTATTTTATCATGGGGGAGGTGTTTGTGTGAAGATTCCTGAACCGGAAAACCAATCGCTAAGAAATTCAATAGCAGCTGATGGGAAGGGTGTAACTTTCATTTAAGACTAATATTTTGCAAATCGGTCCAGCCATCTCTGAGAAACAGAGGTGACGTTTTTTTCACATACACACGCAGACATTTTCCAATCTCGACGAACTGAGTCGAATGAGGTATATGACTCTCGGCCCTCCGGGCCGGGATTAAGTTGGTCATGTCCAGAGTCATTGAATAACATTCCTATATGAGAAAGGCAAAACATAAATACCACATCGAGAAATGTAAATACTAGGCAACTCTATAGAAGATGATAAGTTTTCATTATTGCCTAGTCTACACATACACAGCCAACGTATGCCTGGAAAATTGCAGACATTCGCCTACAATTTTTCTTGTCAATGTTAATGTGTGTGGCACATATGATATGCGACACAACCAGGCCAACTGTGCAGCGTACAATGTAGAAGATGATTCAAAATTGTAAGGCAATTAAATTATTCATTTGAAGAATTTAATCAATGAACCATTTTGAACCTTGATAAGGAAGAAACGTGGATAACCGTACCAACCGTTTCAGTTCAAAGGGATTTTGATAAATCGTTGAGAGTGACTTAGCTAAAAAGGTTCTTTGGGCATGGGATGGGACAAAGGTGTTTGGACCTGTCCTGGCTGAAACGCTTAGGTTATAGCGCCTTTATTCGCTCTCTGAAATAAACCAAAAGATAGGAACGAGCTCACCAAACCAAACGATGCAGGGTCCAAAATAATCTATTTTCAAATATTTTTTCTTTTCACCACGAGCATCTGGTTCATTTTCAGCAGTCAAAAATGAGCTTCGATTATTTTAACTGTTGTTTGGGACTCTTTTCATTTTAGTCTGACGAATAGATTGCAAAATATATTTAAAGAGCAATAAATTCACAACAATACTAACAAAAAACTAAGCTATTCATGCAGAAAATGTTTCAAAGACCGTGCAAAAAAGTGAATAAAGTGCATGATCGTATTTGGAATTTTTTTTCTAAACTTTTGTGAAGGGCCCCCCATAACACCTAAAAGTCCCTATACAAGTAATCACCTCGTTGCTATGGCTGACTTCAAAATCTAGAACCTGTCTCTTTTCGCTATCTAACCAAAAACTATCGTACATGCCAAGCACTGACACAACTAACACGATAACAATGATGCCACTATCTCAACTTGATGACAGATTATATTTACCTTCACTTACATCACATTCGTTAATCATAGTAAATGAAAGCACACAAAAAAAACTTAAAAACACCCTCACTCTATTGATGGTAAAATCAAAACAAAAGCATTGCCCTTATCAACGTACCGGTGACGACGAGCGACAGCTGATGATCACGAGAGCGTTGCCAAAAACAACCATGCACCATACACGCTGCCGAGAAAGAACTCAACGGTAAGGTAATGCTAACAAATAGCACGGAACGCGTGGATGTTTCTTATTCATTGAAAATGCTTTACTCGACTGTACGGGGCTGTGGCTATGTATAAAATTAAAATTGTGAAATTGACCAGTGTCACGAATTCGTAACACAATAACGATTATAGCGTTGTTACACGGTTAAATAAAACAACCTGCAGAAAAGTTCTTTTAACTTACTTTTGAGTTGTGCGTCGCTTTCGCACTTATTAGTGTTGTCAAAAACAAAAAGAGTGATTCGACTCAGTCGAGGTCTTCCGTGGAGGAAGGTACTTTTGAGTTGTTTGGGGTGAACTCAAAATTAGGTAAATTCAACTTAAATTTGAGTATAAAAAACCTATCAATGAGTTTTTTTGCCGTGGTTAAATGGAAACTACCTTCAACACGGTTTACCTAATTTTAAGTTCCCCCACGATACCACGAGATTGAGTCAAAGGAACTCAATTTTAGGTAGTTTTTCGTTTCCGTGTAATTCTTGAAGGATTTCCATAATTTAACAATCGACTGAAACTAGTCTAACTGAATCGGGAATCTTTAGGGGTGTGCGGGTTAAGGCATTTTCTGATGCTGATTTGTACTGTGAGTTAATCTCAATCCTTTTTCAGTTTTTAAGCCCGAAACTATTGAAAAAAAAAAAACATTTTCCAAACCCATGCGACTTGCGACGTCTCTTCAGATCTACCATAGTTTGCAGATGAAACTTGGGATTGCAAGCTGCTAACGGATTGCAAAAGTACCAGATCATGCTGTGTGGGGTGCTGTCCCGGTTCACAATGAGGCGAACGAGATATTTCCAGATACGTCATTTAGTAGGCCAACCTTCCGTTTGTTGGTGAAATTTAATTCAGTTTGACTCAATTTAAAAGTCAAAAAGAATAATTAAGGTGTAAAAATAATATAAGTGTACTCGTAAGGACACCCGTTATCAATACATATGAAAAACGCACATTTTTTTTAAATTAAAGATCCCTATTGTTAGTAACTTTATTTTGGTGTTTCAATATTCAAAAACCCGCTTTATTGTTAGAAAATTATGATAAAGAAATTTATCGCATACACTGCGTTATTTGTTGATTTATTTACATAATTCAAGCATCAATTGATTCATACAATTACAAACAAAAAAAGGCAAGCAAATTTATTTCTAGATGAAACTTTAAACGTAGCCACACCCCTATCGTACACAGCTTTGTGAAGGAAGATCTTCGTTTTGAACTATAATTTGGCTATTCGGCTGCTATCGCGTATTACCTTTGTCGAATACGGCATAACACTAACAGCGGCTTCAATAATTATGACACTTTAAGCAACGTCATGTTTCACGACACCTCACTGACCCAAATTAAACAAAATATTGTCTTGCTTGCAAGGACTCCGTACCACTCACAACGGCAAATACTAAACCATCCGGGGATCGGTTCCCTGCAGTTCTTCTGTAGTATCATGAGTATATCCTCGTTCCACATATTCTACGATTTGTTCAGAAAATACATACTGCAGCTCGGGATCGAAACGCAATCGTCGCTCTAAGCATTTTACTCGGTGCTTGGTCATAGGAAAACTGTAAGGAAATGAGATTTTGTCAGTTTTCCATAGAAGCTCGATAGCAAATCTGCCAGATTTTTATTTATTTATTTTTGGAGCAGGGAACCGCTTTGTTGTTTGTTGTAGAATCTTCCGTGCACGTTGATCTTCTGCTGTTTTTGATACTGTAAATCAAAGGACACCTATGTCTTCCATCGCAAAATAGTCCTTCACCAACTCGTTTAGTTCAGGTTCCGCTGAGCAGGAACGTACGTGTCTTAATTGCTACAGGTTCCGTATCATGTCTAGCTCGCTTGTTCAGTGGCAGCATGAACAACGTTTTGCCCACCCCGATCAAAACACTACTACTACTACTTCTGCATAACGCAGAAAAATTAAGCATATTTAAACAAATAAATTTGCGCTGTTGAATCCTATCATTTATTGTTTATTACTTCAAACAACAAACTTATTGGTCTGAATTTTTTTTGCGGCAGCAATAAATTTTTGCTTTCAATACAAACACGTTTAATTTAAGCAATTTTGTTTTAATTTCAATAAAATATTTTTTAAAAAAAGGATCAATTTTTTTATTGAAACAATATATAAATTTTATTAAATTCAATAAATTTTTTGTCAACCGACCAATAATTTTATTTATTGAATTTAATCCATATTTCTATTCAATCTACAAATCTTTATTCTGCGTGATAATTCTGTATCGGAAGACCTCGTAGAAAAGAAAATCGTTCTTCAACAGTGCGAAATTCCATCCATCGTCTAGGAATGCAAAGGTTTTGCCCTTGCTCCTCAGAAGTGCGAGGATTATTTCGAAAAGAGATCTCTTGTACGGATATAACCACCGCTAGTCCCGGCTCAGGAGCTTTATCCGACGATTTAAAATAAAAAGGCATGCAGCAGTTTATGATGCTCTTCTTTGCATTCATCTATGCTGCACAGACGTCTAGTACTGCACAGCCAGTTGCCATGACCGTTCAGGCAGCATTTGCATAAATTAATTTCTTCATCACGTTTGAGATGTTCCGCGGCAGTTAGTTTGACCAACGTTTCGCAGCTACGAATACGATGATCGATACGCTGGTACGCGTGACAATTTAGCTCCGTAGCTAAGAATTGGTTGCTCCGGTTCTGGCCTACATTCATCGTCGTTTATGCGTTTAAAAATCCGTTTTTTTAGATTTTGTAGCTTCGTCGTCTGCTGCAATCATCTCTTAGACTTACATATCAAGCAGCTGTCTTGATGGAGAAAGCAAAGTCTCTGAATGTTTTTAGTATAACTTCATCCTCTGGCTATAGAGCCACCAGTCTGAGTGCTCACTCGACGAAAACTTCCCTACCAACACCATTAACAGCATCGCGTTAGAGAGGTGAGCATTCAGAATTCCGACCTCGACGTCCTATGTTACTAAGTTTTTAACCGGTTTGCCAAAAGTGACTAATGTTTCTAGCTTGCTGATATTCCGCGCAGAAGCGTTGCGTAGTTTCATCAGCAAGCCATTGACTAACTGTTCTAGTCGCTCACATTCATATCGAAGCGCGTTGGCGATTTCCGGAATCGCTGAAGGTATTAAGAATACGCATTTCCTACCATGAATTTCTGTAACATTACCAGATGTTCATCGGGCTGAATTCCACATATGGCCTTATTTGACCCGAACGAGCTTGAAAACAATGACCATTCTAATGGATCTGTGGAAAATTTTAGGAGCTTTGTTAAATAAGAATGTTGGCTGCACTCAGATTTATACTTAATGATCCCAAATACAAAATGGCTCTTTGTAAGGGGTAAGAAGGGGTGCACTTACCTTAACCACGCTGCCACAGTGCTCGTCATCATCTGAACATAGGAATGTGGCGGATCACCAAGCTGTTGGCGATGATGTCCACATGGTTGCCGCTTACATGGCGGTGGCCATCTTTGCTATTTTCCTTTTTCTTTCTTCTGTGTGTTGCACTTTTCCGTTTCGCACATTCCTTTTCTTACTACAACATCACGCTTGACTAGGGGTTCGCTTAAGAACACAATTAGTGTTTCCGTTTTTGAAGCTAACGTCGATCCAGCCCTAGCTTAGTCCTGTCACTAAGTTAGTGTTGATTTCGATTTCGAAACACAAATGTCTTCCTTATACATTTTTGCTAACGAACCGGTGTGATCAGCCTTTCTTTTTTTTCAATATGAATAAATTCATTTGGTATCATTGTTTTTATTATTATTGGAGATTATGCATTCTTATACCTTTCCGTTTCCATAATTTACCTTGACGCTGGTTTCTCAACATTCCTTATTCCTTTGAGAACATCTATGATATTGTAAATCATGCCAACTGCTTTTTTTAGATTTCCTTGTTTGGATTTCACTTTCTGCTTTCTCTGTAAGGTACGAATGGATTAAGTTATTTGATATTACCTTAATATTCAGTTATATCGGTGTGCTCTGCCTGTCTTAGGCCAGCTGATAATTTCGTTCCTTCTTCTGAGAAGTTGCGAATATTTTACATCATTAGACTATTAATATGTAGTTTCATTCCTCTGGTATAGCGATGTTCTTCAGGAAGAAACACAAATACTAAAATAATGAAGAAAAATGATATTAATATAAATAGGTATATATTAGCCACTCAGTATGGTTCAACGGATATGAAACGGGAATGTGGTTAGTCAGTTTTTGTGATATATTCACTGCAAATACTACCAATTGTTATAGTTGATCAAGTCGAAGTAGTTAACGTTTCAAAATCTTCGACTAATCATTTCCAACAATTACCATTGGCTGACATTTTTGCGCGTCAGGTATTCATTGGCTTCACAGCCGAAAAGTGCCTATACCAATCTAGCACAATGCACCCATTTCTCTTACTGAGCATAAGGGTAGGGTATCTGAAATTGTTTATTCAATATGTATTAATACTATGTACTTACAGATGTCGTTTCAGTGCAAGTGTCTCATGCGACCTTTTAAAACTCACGAACTGTATCAAACCTTCCCTAAGGTACACTCCATCCAGCCACTGCTCCGCTCTTCCAGCACTTCAAACACCGTCGTTTGATCATCTCTTACAATCGGAAGATATATAATCGAACTTGGCAACCTCTTCTGCAATGGTATTTGAGATGCCGAATAAGCTCTTACTAGTGCGTATACCATACTATCTAAAGCGACAAAGAATTTAAATGCCATTTTCACAGACCAATTTTCTACCTTCGTCATGAGCCGAAACTGATGATGTTACCCTCAAGAACACGTCAGCCAACCTTATTTGATCTCCTTCGACACCAGCATGACCTTATTGAACCATAACGTAGGTGGCGTCGTGAAAACTGTCGAAAGAGAATTAACAACAGCTTAAAGCAACATCTGATATTGCTCCAAATGTATATTAACCAAGAATAACTTGGTTCCTACATCTTGCCTATCATAAGCTAAACTCACTGTTATCCTTTCAACCACATTTGCTTTTTAGCCGAAATTTACAAATATATTCCGCAATATGCACTCAGTTTTTGATGAATCAATCTAGCGCAGAATACGCTGCGGCATTTTGTCAAGTCACCAATGGAATTTTGACATCTCTTGACTTTGAACAGTCTCCGTAGTATATATGAACGCCGCATTTATGTGTTGTAAAACATGTTTCGCTCCATTCGGTTGTTGAATACGTAATTTAGACTGAACCCCCACTGCAAGAACAGCGGTGCCCTATTTCACTATTAAATTAGACACCACAAATCAAAACATTACACGAAGGTCATGATATTAAACTACGGTGCTGCTACACGAAACAAGTTCCTTCCATCATGTCGGAAACAGTGTAATCATTCAAGAATGACAATCAAAATTAGTAATCAAACAATGAAAGGCAATAGAACAGAAACTATTACAATTGTCGACGACACAAAATTATCTACTTGACAGGAACGAACTGTATGAGACGCTTGATTCGCCGTAGTAACGCCTCAATGAATCCCTTGTCCGAAGCACGTGCATGATCCTGGGCAGTGTCGAGTAGCTGCTTGCAAAACGTTTCATTGAACACCCCGATCAGGGTTTTCTTCAGCACTGCGACATCCTCGGCTGTGATCTTCCAGCCGACTTCAGTTTGGGACGAAAGGTAATCTAGAAGTACACGGAACATCTTAGTAAATTTCGATGTGAAACTAATAATGCGAATCCTACTTTCCGATCCGTATGGCGCGTTAAAGTGCAGTGTATTAACCGGGATCGCTCTCAGCATAAAGAAGTCCAGATGGGCCCATAACAGATATAGGCAGTGTTCGGTAATGAAGACGCATCGCTTGAGTTCCTCCTGCTTGCTGGCGATGCGATCTGTTAGGTTGTCATGTTGGATTTGAACTGTAAGTGGACGGAAAAAGTGTCTTCAAAATTAAAATCAGTATCTAAATCGGCAAGCACTTACCATTTGCGTCCAAACTCAACCCGGGCAGCGAATTTCGCTGATTCAGCAAACTCTCGTAACCCAGTTTGCCCTTATTGTAGTACTCAACCGAGCAGCGCAGCTGCATAACGACAACGTTCAAACTGCTGTGCGTACTGTCCAGCGCGAGTCTGTTCTCCGCTCTTCCCTGCTGATGGACACTCGTTTCACTAATTTGCGGTGAAAACAGTACATTGATAGTGCGATGATCTACGGAATGGTTGGAGATGCTGTTTCGGGCATACAGAGCCAGATTTGCGCCGATCTGTAGGAAGTACTTCAGGTGAGCTGACCGTTCCCGTTCGCTACAATTGGTCAGAATGTTTTGATGGAGCTCCTTGAGCGTCTGCTCGGTGAGGGTAAACCGGGGAAAGAGGGTCAACATAAGCTTCTGTAGACGGTACAGATGAGCTCCGAGGTCTTGGTTGGCATTCGGAGTGATGAGGTTAGATATTTCCTGATTGGCTGCCCGAGCAATGAGGCTAGTGATGCCAGCCAGTTCCTGCAGGAGTCCAATGTTAAGGAAAGGCGTTCCGGCTCGGAGTACGATCTCAATAGTATCTCCGTGGGACAGGAGAAAGTGAATGATTTGTGTTACGGCTGAGTGATTTTCTTGGCCTAAAGTTGATAGGATTGAGTCGCACAAGCTGAGTGCCGGGAAGAGAATTTGCTGATAGCGGGCTTCTATTGGAGGAATAAAACTGGACGATAGGGGATAGTGGGACGAGTAGTTTAGAACTTGAAAGTCTGGGTGTAGATCAAAGACTTTCATTCCAGCTAGAACACTCAGAGCTTTTTCCTCCAGCAACAACTCAGCTCCTATGTGTGATCCTCCAATTCGACTGAGCATGGCCATTTTCGACTCGTACACATACAGGGCCTTCATATTTTCCGGCTGATTATCCAGGATTCGACAGAGTTTGCCATCGTTTTTCAGCAAACTGTCGATCAGATGAGACAAGTAGCCTCGTTTCGAGATGAATTGAATCACGTTAGTCATCGAATCCATGTCCAGCAGCATATCGACGCAGGACAGGGCAAGCATTTTACAGATATCGTGACCTCCGGTACAATCATGGCACAGAATATCGATCAGCTTGTCCCCGAATTGCTGGAAAATTTCTACGACCATCTCGATCTGAGCATTTGACTCATCCGTCGTAACGTCGTGAGTCTTGCTCGAACTCAAACTTTTGTCCAACCGGGATACATAAAACTCATCTCGGACATTCTGCTGCTCCTGTTCACTTTTGTCTCGATTCCCCTTGACAATG
Organism: Topomyia yanbarensis; assembly: GCF_030247195.1. Lineage (NCBI taxonomy): Eukaryota > Metazoa > Arthropoda > Insecta > Diptera > Culicidae > Topomyia > Topomyia yanbarensis. The sequence continues at coordinate 175,618,966 of NC_080670.1, read as the reverse complement.
TGCATGTAGTTTAACAGAGCAGCGTACAAATTAATCCTCAGCTTCTGCGATCCAACGCCGCTGATCAAAATCCAGTCGAGGATGTTCTGCAAAATGTATCTCAAACTCAGCGTATTAGTTTTCGGTGAGAACATTCTCCCGCCGGATCCAATTGCGCGGGGTCCAACACTACCTCCCAAAGAACTCATCAGTGAGTTCTGGTCCTGCTGACCTTCCGTTTCTCGACTGTTCTTCAACGTGTAACAATGTCTCAAATTAACCATTAACAGCAGCACCGTCGATGAGGCTAAGTTAGCTAGTTCCGGCATAATTTGATTGGGAACTACCTTCCCCAGAATGGCCTGCACAATCTCCACTAATAGACCCTGCTTGACATCCAACGACACAAACATGGCAGGGGTCACGCTGAACAGGACCTCTGTAGTTTGTCCCCACGCTTCCAGAAACCTTACCGTCGAAGCACACAGATTGCGCTGGCTATTGACCTGCAGAGCATACAACAGAATCGTTTCAATCTCCGCCATGATGTGAGCTCTCTGTCCCGCAGCAATCGTCGTTTGCACCGAGTTCAGTTCATCTTTCAGAACGTCGTGTAGCTTCTTGATATCGATTAGCTTCAAAGTACTTCCTCCTCCACCGCTGCCAACCACAGAAATCTCACAGTTCTGCAGCAGACTCTGAAGCAGCGTGTTGTCGAAATAGTCCCACTTGGGTTTCTCCAGTGATTTAATCTCGAAATTCAAACAATCCAGCAACTGACAGAGGAGCAACTTCGCCGATTCTGCGCCTTTCCGAACAACTGTCGACGCTTCCATCGCGGTAGACATCATACTGGCATTCACGGTGCTGTAGTGATGGGTCATTTCCAGCGGAACTAGCTCCGTTCCCTGCTGCTGAACCACACCGAGCAGAATCTTGCAGATGTTACCGAACTGTGAGACCTGACTCTTGTCGGAGGTTAGCTTCAGTTCGATGGCAACACATTTCAGTAGTCCCGTCATCTGGTTCAACACGTGCGGACTTTTGACGTTGCCAAAGGGGAGACCTGAAACGTGTCGGCACAGAAAATCGTTACAGGAGCGTAGAAAGCGTAGAATCACCTCCGAGGTGCGACTGTTGTAGCATAGTGAGTACAGCAGCATGTAGGCGTTTTCGATCAAGCGTTCCTGGGCGGAGCTGGCCTGTTTGCCGGCTTTGGATGCCTGGAAAAACGGGAAATTGGAATACGTTAAGTTCACTCCGATCCAACGAATTATATTGTGTGGCGGTCTGGGCCATTTGACATAAGGTTATTTATCATAACGGTCATTAGCATAACGGCCATTTGGCATAACGGTCATTTAGCCTAATTTATAATAATGCATAAAATGGGGGTCATTTGGCATAACGGACATTTGGTATAATTTTGAGAAGCCATTTTTTATCTACAGGGAAACAGACATTATCGACTGTGCGACAAGTAAGGTCATTCGGCATTATGTTGGCCGGTGCTACTGCTGAAGGTCCAAAATTAATTAGTCTATTCTTCTTTTCAAATTAATAAATGCAGTTAGGTTCAATCACTCGGAGACGTTGCTTGTTTTCAACATAAGCTCCGCGTTTAGAAACCAAAACTTCCGCTCGGTCCACACCACCGGTATATCTCCTGATGTACCCGGTTTTCGCCTGGCCTGTTTCCGCGAGTGTTAGGTCCAGTGTGTCGTCGTAAGTGCAAAGGCTACTTTTTAATAAAAAAAAAATCAATATCGTTTTTTGTTCCCTACCGATACCAAGAGCTCAGACTCCAAATTGGCGACAGGTTAGCGCTATGTTTAGAGTTATCTTTCCAAAGTACCCACCCGACAAGCCACAACCAGAAGAACAAAGCCCCCAGTTCAGAAGAACAAAGCTCCGCCCCTTTAAGACACACGTTACCTGAGTACCTCAACTCAGGTGACATAATCGATAAACAGACCCTGCAATTGAGAGCTATAGCACCGAACGGTGAGTCCGATGCCCGACTGAATACAGACCCGTTCACGATTTTGAAGTCGGTACAGGGCGGTTTCGGGCACGAAGGAAGGCAGAGGAGCCCGATATGTTTCAAGAACGACCTCGAAAAAAAGCGTATTACGCTCTGCTGCGCATGAGCGAGTTACGGTCGGCGGTCAAAAGGTTGAGGTGGTCTCTCGCCCCACGCTCAACATTACCCACGGTGTGATCTACGGCATCGAAACCTAAGACTAACTTTTAAAGGAACTAAGAGGTCAAGGAGTTCTATCGGTCCGTAGGATCACCAAGTAATACAACGGGGTTTTAAGCAGTTGCACCCCCGGTGGCTGCTAGTGCGGAGGCTAAGCTCGTCGTATGTTACAGTAAGTCCGGAACCATATGCTGCTCGTATATCTTACACAGACATTCACAACAACGCCGTCGGAGATATTGGGTACCTCAACTCCAGTGCTCCAACGATAAAAGCGAATCCAGTGGAAAACAAATGACCTACGTGGATGCCTGGGTGAACTGCAAGGGATTATTATCCAGAGGCAGCCCATCTGCTTGGCACTGCAGGAGACGCACATCTGGGATCAGGTGAACCCAGCATCATAGTTTGGACACCGATTTTCGTGGGACGCCGCCGGTGTGGATCACATCTACCAGACGGTAAGCCGTATCCAGGAGGATCGAATATACAATTCAGTGCACATCCCTTTATGTTCCCGGCAGTACTTGGAATGTGGACAACAAAATTCAGCGGCTCATTGAGCAAATTGAGGCCCCATTCATCATAATGGAAGATGTTAAAGGGGCACCACACCATGTGAGGCTCGCGTACATGCAACAAAAGAGGAAACGACATCGCCGAAGTAGTCGAAAACAACGACGCCGTGGTTCTCAACGATGGCAGTTCGATTTTTCTCCGCGGACGGACGGAATCCACCATCGATGTATCTATCTGCTCGGGGGCACTAGCAGGATCTTGTGGGTGAACTGTCCGTACCGAACCATACAACGGCGACCACTTCCCAATCCAGGTTGGTAAGCACTTGGATCAACGATAGTTTGCGTTCCAATGTGGAACAGGAACGGGTGCCTATCTCGCCAGCTCTGGTGAGGTGGTACGTCAATTCGTAACTGACGATTCGGGATTCGCTATACTCGACGTGGCGTAGGCGTCACGGAGTACTGCAAGAACTGACCAACTGGAGTATCTTCGGAAATATGGGCCGTTTCTTGAGCGACTACCTATCTAACCGCACCTTTCGGGTGGGAATCTAAGGTGCCCAATCCATCGCGGCTTTTTCGGAGGACAACGGGGTCCTCGTCGTCACACTGTTCCTGGTATCCATGAACTCTTTATTTACCAGCCTGCCGACGAGTTTGTGTACGCCGATGACATCGTGCTGGTCGCGATGGAAAGGATCCCCGGACGAACCCGTTATAAACTTCAAGCCGCCGTAAAAACGGTCAGCCGATGGTTGGCTTTAACATGGCACCCACTAAAAGTATGATTAGGCACTGCGGAAACACAAACCATATCGGAACAGGGAGGCCGATCCTGCTGGACGGAGAGATTGTTCCATACCGTAAAGAACCGAAGATTCTGAGGATAACCATAGACTGTCGTCTTACCTGTCTGCCACACTTTGGACGGATCAAAGCCGAGTGCCAGAGCCGGTTGCGGTTCCCGACACAAGCGTTGCAATCGTTGCACCGCATTGAATATTAGCCAGGCGTTTATCCACAACAAGGTATTTTACGGGGTGGAGCTGGCGTCCTGCAATAACTTTATCAACATTTTAAGTCTCCTCTATCACGGGTCAATCCGCGCTACTTCTGGCCTGTTTCCCAGTACGCCTGCTCAAGCGACCTGCGTGAAGGTCGGAATCCTACCCCTTCGTTAGTCGGCTACACTCACCGTCGCCAGAAGAGCACTGGGATTTTTGGAGTGGACAGCCGGAGAGGAATGTTTCCTGGTACGGACGGTCAGCGAGATCCATCGCGAATATACAGAACTGGACCTGCCATCAATCGCCCGTCTACACTGAGCGAATTTTTTAATGTAGAATACATTTAAGGTTTCAATATAGGGGTCCCGTTTCAAAATATCGGCTGCGGCGCCGCGTCAGATTTTGAACGTTAATAACTTTTATCATACTTAACAGAATGATTTGATTTTTAGGCCAATTTGTTGCAAATATGTTCCTCTATGCTGTATTAAAATTTGAAGTATGTATAACATGCACTAATAACAAAAAAATGTGTTTTGAAAAATCTTTCGAAAACGACTCGGAAAAGTGAAAATTTTCAGCCCATCCCGCACACAGCCGTCACTATGGTGGACCAACCGAACAATAAAATAATGAAAAGTTTATATATAGGTCAACTACATGTTTGTTCCTATGATTATTCGCATTGGGTTGCTTGACGAGAGCAGTTGGTGGGGAAACGACGGCATATTCCTTTGGTTAGGCCATTAGAAGCCGGGCGGAAAGGAAAGGCTCATGCACGGCACGAGAACGAGCGAGAAAGCGATAGTAGTGCATATTAGCGCGATTATATAAATATCTGTCGGTCGGTTTTTCTCATCATTTTTTATTCGTTTAAGCACTAGCAAGCAGCCAGTCCACCGAAGGAAAGCAGTTGGCGATGACGACGGCGGAAAAAGTGCCCCAGCTACTGGTGACTCATCGCAACCCGACCAGGAACTGTCGCCCTGCAAGAAATTCGCCCCAACTAAAGGGCAACAGAGTAGGCTATCGTTCCAGCGTCTGGGTCGTGAGATTGTGCAGGACTGCAAAATCGAGCCACGCTTACAAAGCTCAGTCGTAATGATGCCCCGAGAAGCCAACGATGCCTACTTGGTCGGTTTGTTCGAGGATGCAAAATAGTGCTTTGTGGCTCACCGTGTCCGCGGGGAGTGCGTCTGAATTATGCTCCCGCAATAAAACAATAAACGGTTCTTTACAGGACCAATTAATTGTGTTGTAATAAGAGTTAAACTGAAATTTACATTTTATGGTGTATAACAAATAATTTTCAGAAAGCTATATAAAAAATACGATGTGTGGAAAGAAAGAAAGAGAATTTAAATTATCCTCTCTTGCTCGTTTTCGTGCACTGCTTTTCCTTTCTGCTGCTACTACCATCATAACTAAAACGAATGTGCGTGTTCCCCCACCATCTCTTGGCCAGTGTTGCCACAATTGCATGTCGCTATTACAATTTGAATTATTTTATTGATCCTCTAGTATTGATAAAATATAGAACGTGCAAAGTACACTAGTCGCATGCTTTTATTCGAACTTTTTGGCAGCCTCCGTTGATTAACTGCATAAATCGATTTGTTTGTGCAGCTCCTTGCTAGTAGCAAACTAAATAGCCTTTATCAGCGCTAACAAATAACACGAAAGAATTTAAATTTGTGAAAATCTTTTCCTTCTTTTCAAATCTGCAGCATTCTTTGAAAATATTGTTTGAATGTTGTTATTGAAAAACTGAACATGCAAGTTTGCTAGCACTGGCCACTAGATTGAAGGCGATGGAAAGACAGAATATTCGTTTTGGTTATGCTAGTATTGGTAGCCGAACGGAAAGGAAAGGCACAGGAATGGCACGAAAACGAGCGAGAGCGATAGTAGCGCTTTCTCGTGTGTTCATATATGAATATTGGTCGGTCGGTTTTTCTCATCATTCGTATTCGTTCAAGCACTAGCAAGCAGCCAGTCCACCGAAGGAAAGAAGTTGGCGATGACGGCGGTCGGAAAAAGTGCCCCAGCTACTGGTGACTCATCGCAACCCGATCAGGAACTGTCGCCCTGCAAGAATTTCGCCCCAACTAAAGGGCAACAGAGAAACTAATCTGTGTTCTAATAAGAGTTAAACGGGCTCACCGTGTCCGCGGGGAGTGCGTCTGAATTATGCTCCCGCAATAAAACAATAAACGGTTCTTTACAGGACCAATTAATTGTGTTCTAATAAGAGTTAAACTGAAATTTACATTTTATGGTGTATAACAAATAATTTTCAGAAAGCTATATAAGAAATACGATGTGTGGAAAGAAAGAAAGAGAATTTAAATTATCCTCTCGCTCGTTTTCGTGCACTGCTTTTCCATTCCTTTCTGCTGCTACTACAATCATAACTAAAACGAATGTGCGTGTTCTCCCACCATCTCATGGCCAGTGTTGCCACAATTGCATGTCGCTATAACAATTTGAATTATTTTATTGATCCTCTCTAGTATTGATAAAATATAGAATATGCAAAGTACACTAGTCGCATGCTTTTATTCGAACTTTTTGGCAGCCTCCGTTGATTAACTGCATAAATCGATTTGTTTGTGCAGCTCCTTGCTAGTAGAAAACTAAATAGCCTTTATCAGCGCTAACAAATAAGACAAAAGAATTTAAATTTGTGAAAATCTTCTCCTTCCTTCTTTTCAAATCTGCAACATTCTTTGAAAATATTGTTGGAATGTTGTTATTGAAAAACTGAACATGCAAGTTTGCTAGCACTGGCCACTAGATTGAAGGCGATGGAAAGACAGAATATTCGTTTTGGTTATGCTAGTATTGATAGCCGAACGGAAAGGAAAGGCACAGGAATGGCACGAAAACGAGCGGGAGAGCGATAGTAGTGCTTTCTCGTGTTTTCATATATGAATATTGGTCGGTTGGTTTTTCTCATCATTCGTATTCGTTCAAGCACTAGCAAGCAGCCAGTCCACCGGAGGAAAGCAGTTGACGATGATTACGGTCCGCAAAAGTGCCCCAGCTACTGGTGGCCCATCGCAACCAACTACCGATCAGGAACTATCGCCATGCTAGTATTTCGCCCCAACTAAAGGGCAACGGAGCAACTATTCCGCTGGCTAACATTCCAGCGTCTGGTTCGTAAGGTTGTGTATTACTTCAAAGTCGAGCTACGCTTACAAAACTCAGCCGTAATGAAGCCAGTGATGCCTACTTGGTCGGTTTATGGGAGTGGGCGTAAATTACAATAAAAGCAACGGTTCTTTTCAGGACCAATCAATTGTGTTCTAGTGAGAGTCAAACTGAAACTTTCATTTTAAGGTGTGTAGCAAATTTTCAACAAGCAACATAATACGTTGTGTGGAAAGAAGTAGCTTGCACACGGAACAAAAATTTAAATTATCCTCTCGCTCGTTTCGTGCACTGCTTTTCCATTCCTTTCTACTGTTATTATCAGTATTACCAAAACGAATGTGTTGTTGCATGTGTTTAAGAGAAACGTTGAAGTCGCATGCTTATATTCAAGCTTTTTGGCAGCCCCCGTGAACTAACTGCATTAAATGGTTTTTTTGTGCAGCTCCGTGCTAGTAGCAAACAAAATGGCCCTACTAGTGTCTGATTCGTGAGATTGTGCAAGATTTCAAAGTCGAGCTAAGCTTATAAAGTTCAGCCGTAATGGTACCCGAAGAAGCCAGTCTTGTCGTTTTGTTCGAGGCTACAAAACAGTTCGCCAGGCACGTAACTATCATGCCAAAAATATCCAACGATCCAGCGCATCACCATCAACACCAACGCCGATACCAAAGGTTCTTTTCAGAACCACCATTATTACCATAGAGAATTATTTGAAAATTTCCCATTCAAACGTGATTCTGTTGAATATTATTAGATTTAAATTAACGTCTCGAATTGAAATCACGACGCTCCGGTTATGTGACAGACATTACCCACCCATCTTTTTTTATTGTGACCACGACTAACGGTTTAATATAGACACCCCATTTCAATATTTCTGAAGGAACAGAAGGTCGAGTTTGGAAAGTTTGTAACTTTCATTGTACTTAACCAAATTACACAATGTTCGCACTAATGATTCAGAAATATGATCAGGAATCTTCTGTTAGATTTGTAAGTATGTATAATTTACATGAATAAAGAAAAATTGATTTTCAGGAATCAATTATTATCTGTTCTTCCATTGGCCAGTACTACGCGACTTCCTCATGCTAACAATTAATTTCATCGTTAGCCATCTCCCTCACCAAGGCCAACAACGCCAACAAAACTGGTCCTTTTCAGGACCACCATAATTTTTGTAAAGAATAATTTGAAATATTCCTCGCCCAAATCACCTTTTGTCCGAAAATTCCAATGAGTATCAACATATTTGAAGAACGTGTTCCTTATGTATTCTACATCTCTCCGGTTATGTCGCAGACATTACCCACCCATCTTTTTTTTTTTAATTTTGTCATTGTTTATTGTAATATCTACATCCGTTATTTACAAATCATTTGTCAAATAAAATTCCAATTCATTAGCATATATTACACTACATCTATTTATAAATTGTATATAATTTGCAAAAAGTTTTAGTATGTGTGTTTTCGTTGCTCTTGACATTCCATTGAGAGTGGGTCTTGTCAAGTCGGAGAATTCCAGTATTCTCCAACCGCGCAGTAAAGTCGTAGCCTTTCGCTGCAGCCATGCCCACGCGTTTATTACACGGGAACACTCGCTCAATATGTGTTGGAGCGATTCAACCACAATATTGCAATACAAACATTGCTCCCAATCCGAGCGTCGGATGACGTGCATCAATCGCCTGTGTTCGATTTTGCCATTAGCTAGAAGGAACAGCTCGCTTCTCTGGCTGGATGATAATCCTTGCGTACGATGTATGTTGGACCACACTCGTCGCCAGTCTATGTTTGGGTTTTCAAGTTCTACTTTGGGCTCTTCGGTGCTATCCACATAGAAACGGTGCATGAGATCAGCGGATGGGTGTTGCTGGAGTTGGGGAGGTATTTGTTGAAGTTGCTGGCGGATCAGTTTCAGACAGGGGCAATCAGCCGGAATTATTGGGTTGGGATTATCTTGTAGGATATAGGATTTGTAGAAGGGAGTAGAGTTGATTTCTCGGAGATGGCGAATTATTAGCAATGCTTTGCATTTGAACGCTGGTAGGTGAAGCTTTAGTCCACCCTGTTCACGATCGCGTGCCAGTTGATGTATTGGAAGGCGAGCTGGTAGTCCGCGCCATAGGAAAGTTCCCATAGATGAAGTCAGCTTTGCTATATGTCTGCTTGATGGCGGAAGAATTGAAGCGAGGTACCACATTCTGGACTTTGCCAATGTATTTAGTAGTGTCACCTTCTGTAATAGAGTCAGCGAGCGCGTTGAATGTAGCCATAGCAGTTGACCAAATTTCACCACCAGAGCATCCCAATTCAGCTTGACCATGAGGCGAATTGAGTTGGTGAATACCACCCCAAGGATTTTCACTGTGTTTGCCGTCTGTAACCAAGGCACATCCATACGGCTTCCATCAATGAACCCTACATCGATAGACGTTGTTTTTGCCAGATTCAGTTTGGGTCCCGAGACCCGAGAGAAAAGATCGTGCATCCTGTTTATTTTTTCGACAGTCGAAGCGATAACGTAGATATCATCGGCGTAAGCAACAATCAGATCGTTTCCGCACGCATTGCTGAGTTGTCTCAGAAGCGGGACTAAATATAGCGAGAAGCAGATGGATGATGACGGATTCCCTTGCGGGACCGATCGTTGGATGGGGAAAGGAGTCGACAGATGGCCGTTGACGAGTAGACGGCACGACGTCATTTCGGCAAAACGAGAGAGTAGCGTTACTAACCTTCGATTGATGCCGAGCGAGCACATGTTATCGAATAGAAAACTTCGGTTCACACAATCGAACGCGTGGTCCAGGTCGAACGATATGAGTTTTCCTCTCTGCTTACGCGCGATCAGCTGGACAATCCTGTCCTTGAGGGAGAGCGTGGCTTGGAAGATGTTGTTATCGGAATTTGAGCATTTCTGTGTATCACCCAAAATTCGATGGGCACTTACGATCTTCTCCAGTCTTGCTTTGAGGATGCGAGATAGAAGTTCATAGTCGTAGTTAATAAGTGAAATCGGCCTGTATGAGCGAGCGGTGTTACCAGTGTTTTTCTTTTTTACCAATACAATAATGCTCTCAACGAAGGCGGCGGGGAGGTTGGACGACAGATCTTCATTTAAAATGAGATTGAGTTCTCGATGGATGACGTCAAAGGTTCGCAAATAAAACTCTCTTGGGAGGCCGTCCGAACCTCATACAGTTCTCGTTCATTATATCATTATCAGCTACTATTCTGCTGCATATAAACTCGTCGTCCCTCGCGTCGTTCGATCCCTCCCTTGCGTACAACTCCTTGTAGTAATCTAGCATGTGTTGTTCGATGTCTTCGGAGCAATCGAGAATTTCATCTCTCTCGTTTCGAATTTGGGTGATTGTAGTTCGCTTCCTTCTTCTCTTCCCTAGCTGGAACGTGGACAACGGTTCTCCGGCGATATACGTTTCATTGATGCGTACAAACATGTGCGTGAATTCTCGCTGATGTGATAGCATTTCAGCCTTTAGACGGTTGATGGTTGTTAACATGGTGGAATCTTGATAGTAACCATCGTACGCGGTACGCAGCAGAGCATACAACTGCTGCTGTTTACGATGAAACTCGTCGTATGCTAATCTTGACATCCATCGAAAAAATAATTTTGTTTTAGGTTTGGCGTATGTCAACCACCAATCCATCCACGTATTGTAATTCCTACGTTGTCGAGTCCAATACTGCCATCGAGTCCGAAACTCGTCAATATTTTCAGCAGTCAAAAGATGTGGACGAAGCGACCAGAAACCTCGACCCGATTCTCTGCCGAGGTGGGGAAGGCAGATTCGCGCAGTAACGGCCTTATGGTTCGTAAAAGAACAGACATAAGTGTGAATAGTTCTCAGCTGATCGCAGAGGCCTGAGCTGACGTAGATGCGATCTAGTCTCGACATGGAGCTGTGAGTAATATATGTGTGGCTGATTGTTTGCGGACTCAGTTTTACCCACACGTCGTGCAGATTCATCTGCTGGATGGTCGTCTGGAGTGCGGGACTCGTGTTATTTCCCGTCGCATCACACTGCCTATGTACGCATTTGAAATCTCCTGCTAGAATCACGTGCTCGGTCGGCAGTCTAAGATAGTAGGCAATCGTGTTGTTAAAAAATCTCTCCCGTTCTGCTCTGATTGCTGTGCATACACGTTGCAGAGTGTCGTGTTATGTACTCGTACCGAAGTGAGGCGACCATTCAGACTTCTTTCAACGTGGGTGAATCGTATGTGCTCTCGCAAGGCGATTCCTCTCCTGGCATGATTAACGTTGCAGATCATATTATAACCTGGTAGGGATAACTGCTCATTTTCCACCTCCTGCAGGAAAACAATGTCGAGTTCCATTGATCGGACGAAAGATCGTAGCGCGTTCAGCTTGGTCGTGTTGGTGATCGTATTTATGTTAATGGTGGCTATATTGTAACTGTTGTACTTCATTACAAAATTATATCTTCATAGTGCGAGTATTCGCCTTCGTCGTGTCGTTGTTTTTTGCCTGGTGGACGACGAAGCGAAGACCGGCTGCGCTGTGCATCTGCAGGCTGATGGGTTGGCACCTTGAAAGCGCCGTCGTTTAGCGTTGTACGACTTGGAGGCTGATCAGACTCAGATCAGAATGTCACTGTTTTTGTGGTGGTCTGTTCGTGTGTGTGTGGGAGCAGTCGGGAGTGCTGTCGATGTATTCGGCTGCGGCGGCAAATGCTTCGGGGCCGACGGCGCGTTGATTGACTGCTTTTTTATCATCGGCTGTGGCTGGATCGGCTTCGGTCTGGCTGGTTGCTTCGCGACTTTCGCGTACGAGACGTTTTGCTGATCGGCAGCTAGTTTCTGAACCAGAAGTTTTTTGTTCTGGATGCATGAGATGCCACTGTGTACGAATTCGCTACAGTGTCGACATGTTTGCTGTTGGCCGTAGTACAACAGAGCTGTACACTCTCCGTCGATGGTGATAAACGGTGGAATATTCTTTTTCACCAACATTTTCGCTACCCGAACGCCAGTCGGGATACCGCCGAACGCGTATATTTCATCCCTCATCATTTCTTGAAGTGATAGTATATCACCGTAAGCTTGTAAAAACTCCATAATTTTATCGTCAGTAACATCCTCGGAAAGCTCAAACAGTTTCACTTCCACTGCTCCATCCTCCATTGTGATCCTCAGCTTGTACGTCTTGCCGTTGAACTCTGTATCGTGTTTGTTGTCGTGGTCTGTGCTATCGAAAGTTCACTGACCTTAACAAAGGTACACCCTAGACTTCTACTTGGCTGAACACGAACAACTTGCTCCTTCTGCAATCCGAGAATCGTATTAACGAAGCTGTGGAGCTCTTCGTAAGATGGCTTCCGCGGAAGATACGTATAGTCGATGCGGAACGTGTTTTCGCGTCGTCCCATCATGATAATAACCGAAACGACCCGGATGCTGAACGAATATAGGGCCGGCGATGCCCAAAATCCCTTCGAGGGAATAAAAACTTGGAATTGAAAATAGCCCGTGCACGACTTCAAAGCGAAAGCAAAAACGTGTCTACTCCTCTTGGAAGTTGAGCGCTAGCTAATGAATCACAGGTTTGCTTGCGAGGATCCGCGGCCTCTGTCTTGCGACGAAGCCGCATTACACTGGCTACGCCCAAGTGATAGAGCAGTGTAACTACCAATGTAAATTCATTCAACACATCATCGTTTGAAAAACTTGGCGATATCCAGAAATGATAAAGTTAACTATCGTCTGGATTCGAGAGAACAGCTCATGATACAAAGAAGGGTAATCAGGATAATTTTAATGATTGAAACGCTGTGTGGGAAGCTAAAACTCACTGGCGATCATAATAATGATAACCAAAACACAACATACGCCGTTCTGGTGCACTACATGAACAAAAACCAGTAAAATCAACACTATACTACAACTTGAGTCATAGACAAACAATCCATCATTGCAAAAATTAACACAAGAATTTCAAAAATGAAATTCAAAGGAACTGCTTTTCATTGAGGTCTCTTAACAAAATTATGCAAAATGTCCATTTCCCAGACGTTAAAAATGGTTATGCCAAATGTCTGTTATGCCTATTATCCTGCAGAATGACCACTTCTCAAAATTAGGCCAAATGTCCGTTATGCTAAACATCCATTATGCCAAACGACTTTATACCAAACTGCCCGCTCCCCTTTGCGACTATAATGTACCTATAAATAAGCGTTTTAAAACTACACTAATAACCAAACTCACCTCCAGCGCATTATCCAGCAGCGTAATCAGCGACTTGGCACAGTTGCTGGGAAAATTCATCACCCCCGGTTGCTGCAGATTGGTCAACCGAAGTTCCTTGTTCAGCTCAAACCCAAGCAGATAGTGGGCCAGATTGGGAGTGCTTTGCTGGGGCAGACACTCCTGCAGCAGTCCCACGATCGCCTCTTTGATCTGCAGCTCCACACTGGACCCGGTGACACCACCTGTAGCTGCTGCCGAAAACTCATCCATTTCCTGATCGAGATCATCCACCGGCTCACCGCCATTACCGACCATGCCAGAATTAGCCGTATAAGTGGCCCCTTCACTCTCCAAACACTCAACGAATCCTTGCCGAATTTCGTTCCGGATCCGATCGGTCTGCGTTAACAATCCAACAATCTGCTGATTCACGTTCGGTTGGCGCATAATCGCGGTCAAAATTCGGACAGCTACCAGTGCGTTCTCCGGAAGCGAGGAACTGTAGGTAACGAAGCGGGTCACGTTGAGCATGTGATCTGCCTTTCCGCTGCGTGGGTTCATTCCAAGCAGTAGTTTGTTGGCTCCGGCCAACAGGATCGAGCAGTTGGAAGCAAAGTGGGCATTGAAAAAATCTTCCTGAGTTTCCAGGGCACGTTCGATAATCTGGAGTGCGTACAGTGAAGTAGTTTCCAGTTGTTTACGTCCCGAGAACGGAGCATATGTATCGAATAAGGTGATCGATTCGTCAAGGATATGAAGCAGAAGGCGAAGAAAGTCGGACTTGGTGTTGATTTGCAGAAGGATGTGAAAACCGGGAGCAGAATTTTCCTCACGCGATTGGTTGGGTGAGGGAAAATCCGCTGGTGAGGGCACGTACTGCTTAACGAATGCGTGCAACAGCTGAAGGCACTTGGCAGCGATTTGCCACTTTTCAGCTGGATTTTTGTAGTTTCGGTTGTAGAAACGCAGAAAGACGGCATCGATGATAAAAGTGACGTACGGATCGAGACCAGGTTTTCGTGGTCCTGCTCCGAGACCTTTAGGGATGGCAGTTTCACACAGATTATACAGCAGATCCAACATACCAAGGGTTAGCGGATAGGTTTCATTACGGCTTTCAATTTCTTCCAATTCGGATTCTATTCCGCGGTTCACAAAGGTACTGGTCGTTGGTATTGTGGCAATGATCTGCGACGCTTCCAGATTAGTCCAAAGCTGCAAAGCAGTTTCTTTACTTTTTCCGAGAGCAGCTAGTGTCTGAACCAGCTCGGCTTTCAATGAAATCGGCACCGAACAACTGATTAAACCAAGAAGAACGTGGAGTGGGGACCAGTTCGGGTGTTCACAGAGGGCCACTCGAGCGACCTCGTCGTATGTGGCAACCGCTCGGATCACCTGAAGGACCGCTTGAAGCCCGGCAATTTCCTGCGGATTGATGTTCCGACTGAGGGCTCGATTCCGGTAAACAGTTTCACTGCCCGGATTCTGCTCTTGACGCAAGTTCTGATAATAACGGAAGAGTGAGTTGAAGAAATGATCCCACGAAATTGTGGCCGAAGCTCCAGACGGTCCACCGCCCTGTTTAAGCAAGTTGAACGCATTCCGAGCAGATTGAGGCGAGCTTGAGAGTCCGGAGAGCATTTTGAGATACGGAATGAAGAGTGTCGGTGGAAGTAATTCTCCTGCTAGACGAATAAATTTAAAAAGACAAACCGAGCGAGACGAGGCCCGTTGGTAGTTCGCAGCCACTTCCATTGGCCCCCAGTACTCCAGGGACAAATTCAAACGCAAATGATCGTTCTGATACAGCTTTCCAACCGAAAGTAGTAAAGCTTCAAAATTCCGACATAAATTAGCCGGCGGGTCCAAACCTTGCTGCTGGAAAGCCTGTACAGTTCTTGCCGTTTCGTCCGCTCTCGCTCTCAGTTCCGTTACTTTCGAGTGCATCAGCTCAATAAAATCGGTGAACAGCACATGCATCCGGCGGTAGTAAAATTCCGTTCGAAAGACTATCTCGTTCTCCAGCAAAGTGTAATGAATAAAGTCAAACACACGTCCCTGAATAGCCGCATCCACCAGCATCTCATCCTGGTCGATTATCCGGGACGAATTGGTGTACAAATTCTGCGGAGCCAATCTCAAAGTAGCAATCGCCAAACCGAATGTAAACAACGAAACCGATCGAAGCCCTTCGCACTCCCAGCTCGATGACAAAGCTTCCATTACGGTTTCGATAAATTCCGTATCCTTCACCATAGCCAGCCGCTTAACAATATCTTCCCCGTCTTCCCGTCGCTGAATCACACTCATGTCCAACCCGTACATTAGCGCCATCTGCAGTGCTAGTGTCACATTATCAATCCCTCCGCTGGAAACCGTCGATTTGTACTTGGCCAAATGTCGAATCAGCTTCAGCGTCGTTCCCCTCGGCAATCCACACTGAGCTGCCCAGTTAAACAGGCAAGTGGCCAACAGTAGCCGGATCTCCTCGAACAGCTCCAGCACCTGACGGTGATGCTTCGGTGGCCCGAGCGCTCTATTCGTCGTTAGTACATCTAGCTCCTTCGTTACATCCAATTCCTCCAGTAGGTCTAAAATCTTCTCCAGCACTCCATCGGCCACCAACGCGTCCGTGTACGCCGTAATAAGCTGCGTAATCTCCGTAGGAGCGTCTGTACACCAGCTGACACCGGCCCGAGCTTGAAACAGTTCCTTCAAGCTGGCCACCAATGATTTTCGGCCATCATAATACAACAGCACCGCGACTAGTCCTCGCGGTAATCCCGGATGGTTCGGCATTTGCTGCTGTGCGGTACAAAGCAACTCCAACGCAATGTACTCGTTCAGGTCGTACATATCCGAAATAATAACACTCTCATCCACCAAATCTTTGGACAGGATCGTATGTCCAAACTCTGGTAGCGTGATCCCCTCGGTTATTCCCTGCCGGATCGCTTCCCGACTCTTCGCATTCTTCGGTGGGTTCCGCAGCAGGGTGGTAAAATTTTGTTTATGCTTCCGAAGCAACGCATCCAAGCAGGCCACATTCTGTTCCTGCTGCTGACCGGCCGGCGTCGAAGGCAGCAGAAAAGCTTCAATGCTGTTGAACAGATGTTTGAACGGGGTCCACATATCGTCCGGTGTAGCCGCTAACGGTGATTGGTACCGGGAAAAGAAAAAGCCGAATGACGAGTGTAAACATAACCCTACTATTTTAGAAGCCGAATCGTTCGTGCCGAACAAGGTGCGTTAAAATAGCTTATTTTACTAACCTTCTGCCATTGTTGAATGTTCTATTTTCAGTTTCAGTTGTCAGTAATTTTTGTACACTTTTGTAGCGGTTTGTTGTGGATTTTTACGGAAAATAGTGGAACACAACCGAGGATTTTTTTTCCGCACCGAAACGCACCGCTATTTTTTGTTTCTTTTTGCTTCTTTTCTAGCCGTTGACAGTGCAGTTTTAAGTGAACAGAGGCGCGCGCGAGTGGGGGTTTATAAAGTGGCTTACATCTTAGTCAGGGTGACCAGATTGAATTTTCAAAACCTAGTCAAGAAAAAGCCGAGCAATTCGCGTGTTTTTTTGAGAAGGCCCGAAGAGAATTTTACAGTAGCATTTACCCTACCAACAATCATAACACAATAAATATTATAGTGATTACTGTTTCAACATTGTTCGTAGCAGAGCTTTCGCAGTAGATTTACAATAAAGTTTCATGTAACAATCAATTTTATTGTTCAGCAAAAAACTGATACAGTCGTGATTCGCTGGTTGGACCACACTTCTGTTCAACTAGGTTGTACGACTTTCCCCCGAAAACCATTCCCCAGAAACTAAAACACCGAAGTTTTTTCCCCTGAAAGAACCATTCTCCAGAAAACCATTCCGTCGAAAGTACCAATTACCAGAAAACCTTTTCCCAGAAAGTATTTTTGCCCAGAAAAGCGTTACCCAGAATGAAAAAATACCCAGAAGTTCATACCCCAGAAAAAACCATTTCCCAGAAATTGAGGTATTTTAACTGAAGATGACTTATTTATTAGTATAAATATTCAGGTTTGGTTTTGTAATATAAGAGCTATTGATAAAATGGTATCTTTTAATGTTGTAGCATCTTCCTGGTCGACAAATAAAACTTCTTTTAATTTTTTTTATCTCTTCTGCCTGTTTTTACAGCGACGCCGGTTTATCATATCTCCTTGCAGATATCGCATATATTCCGCCGACGTGGACTGCTCTTCCTCGTTGAATGCTTTCACAACCGCATAAAGTTTAAGGTCACTGGTACCTTTTAATTGTGCATTTAATTGGTTGTGATACCCTTCTATTGCGTTTGAGGTTCTGGGTATGTCATTGAGGGTGTTGTATCGCATGGTCCATAATTCAGGGGAAAATCTGGCCTGTGCCTGTGCGCAGTGTTTTCCAACCCTTCGCTTTCCCAAAACGTATTTTTTAATGTAATCGAAGTACGGGGACATTTATTCCGGAGCTGAAGCACGGACAATTCCCAAGCCTTCAGGCACATCTTGAGGCTTCAAAAAGTCCAAGGTCTGGGTTTGTCTGAAAGAGATCTGCATTTGCACGCTTTTCAAATAAATTCCAGATAATCCCAATTTTTGAATCCGTTTCCTCCAATTTTTCGTTTGGTGGAAAAAGCAACCATATCGCACAGAATTGGGAACAATCCTTGCTATAGTGTTTATCTAAGCGGTTTCAAAATCTGTCAATACAATCGACGGATTAATTATAATATTGTTGTTGGTTGCTATGGTTATTTCTAGAGCTTTTTTGTAGTTGGATTGTGATTTATCTGGAAGGGGCATGTGTACTAAGGGCAGGAATGTTCGTTCAACGCTCAATGTTCCGATTGACCCGTGGATTTATGTAGCATGATGAATCAATAAGGGCATGACCTGTGATCAACTCGTATGCTCGGTTTATTCGAACATAAGGAGTCAACTCCTCTTTTAAATATGAGCAACTCTTTGAATATGTATGCCAAATAGCCCTCGGAATGAAACTTGTTATCCACTCGTCAGACCGGTTTTCTCAAACATAGGGGTTGATTCATTCTTTCCAGCACACTATGGAATAGCTGGAGCAAAAAGTTGGCTAAGATAGGAAAAACGTATTCGAACTATCATATTAAAGATTTTTTATAACATTCTTCGATGTTTGTTGCATCATGTACCATCGAAATTTCAAGAGGGTCCTCTACTCTCGAGGCCTAAAATTGAGGTGTTTTTTGGGAATAATTTGCGAAAGATCTACTGAATGGATCTTTATTTTTTTTTATTTTGAAGATACATGTTTCGGCTTTTCAATTTAACTTTCAACGACGAAAACAAACATCTCTGCGGCCTTGAAACGTCATTTGTGACATTGATGTTTAAATTGCATGGACCCCGCTTAAGTAAAGTTTCGGCTAGTAGAGCTTTCGTCTTCAAAAGTTAAATTCGAAAGCCATTACCAAAAAAATGTTTCATTTCTTCTAAAAACCGTCCGTATGCAACAGATTTTATTCAATTGAAACTATGCAATCAATGAAGTAGTATTAAGTTAGAAAACGTTGTTATTGACTTATGCTAAGTACTCTGTTGTTGAAAATATCGAGTTATTAAGGTGTTACATTACTAGAATTTTCAAAAGATCGAAAAAAATTTCAATGGCTGAAAATGTGCTTAAATAGTTTTGAAAATATGTCGTCGAAGCGCCTCTTGTGTATACCCCGAGCGTACTGAAAACTTTAAACGCGATTTTTTGTCGAAACCGCTTTTTAGCTGGTCAGTAATGTAAGTCAAACAACTCGTTTTGGATCGTTTTGAAATTTGCACAGTGTATTCAGGGGGGAATCCCATTTGGCATAACATCGTTTGGCATAAAGTCATTTGGCATAAAGCCACTTGGCATAACCATAGCGCGATTCAAGTGGTCATTTGGCATAAAGCCATTTGGCATAATCGTTTAAAACAAAATTGAAGATAGATTGCCATTTGGTATAAGGACCATTTCGCATAATGCCCATTTGGCATAATAGACATTAAACCTAATTTCTCAGGTCTATTTGATTAACATGTAACCGAAATAATAGGATACAAAATCGGTAATTTTCTGGTATGCAGTTTCCCGAATTACCATTGCACGATATGGACTACAGTCATAATTCACTGGTTGGTCAATTTTTAACTGGACCACTTTTTATTTGGACCTCCGCTAGTTGGATCTGAATGTCAAAATCTCATGTCCAATTCACTTTGCCAATCAAACTGACATTAATTAGAGATTTGACCAGATGCATTTTCGGTCCAACTAGCGAATCAAATTCGTTAGTTGGACGACTCTACACAAATTGCCTGAATTTTACGGAAATACAATAAAACTACAGTCAACACTGAACTTGTCCTAGAAGACCCGCTAGGCAGCCAACTGCGCTTTAGCTTTCCACATTTTATTGAACATGAAAATTTGTTTGAATTTTATTCATTTTCAATGCAACTATGAATTTCTAAGAGTTTACATTATTCTGAATATTGTCAATTCTTCGAAAGTTTTTGATTTCGATGATAACTTAAAGCGTCTGAGATTTTGCCTTCTTTTACATATATGTAGTAAATTGCTTTTAACTTTTAATTTTATTGCTTTGAGCTTTTTTCTTCTTGTGAATATGAACTTGTCGAGATTTTTCCCTCTTTTGAATTTAGACTGCAAACAAAAGTAAACGTCAGAAGAACAAAAATTCGGAAAGCAAGATACTATATATCTCGAATTAGATTTCATATTGTATAAAAAGTAGTTGGGTTAAAAAAATCTAGCAATCCAAATATTCGTAAATGGAATGGTTAATACAATGGTTCTTCTTCGCTCGTTCCCTCTAATTGATTTGGCATGATTGCTTCTTTCAAACATGAGCAGTTCTTGGAATCGTACTTATTTCAGTGAATCAAAACGCCATAAACATTTGAACGGGTATTTTCATACTTTATGCTACATGGCTCTTATGCCAAACGGCCGTTATGCCAAACGACTTTTATGCCAAAAGACCATTATGCCAAACGACCGTAATAGCATATCTTGTACATTTTATGACAAACGACCATTTTGCCAAATGGCTATTATGCCAAATGGCCTACTATCATTTTTTTCTTATGCCAAACGACGTTATGCCAAACAGGTTAGCCCCGTATTCAGAAATGCTATCTGCAGCGACATACGTAGGATTTTATATTTTCTTCACATGATTTTTTTTTAAATTTGCGTCGATTTTAGTGACTTTTACAGCGCAAGGCTGCCAAAGTTTGTGCTCAATCATTAACCGTCAATGGCACGCAAAGCGATAGAGATTTGAGATGTCCTATTAGGTATTTAACCTAATGGAGCTCCTTTTATGTTTCTAGAGTCTTGGGACATTTACGCGGCACGATGCCGCAAATATCGAAAATCGACGGTTGTTGAATATTTAATAAACAATAGGGTGGGTGCTCCAATAGCCGCGGTGTACTACTAGTTGCAGTAGTAGGCTAAACGCTTGATTAAAATGCCAACCGTCGCTAATTATTTTTTGCTTTGTAGTTCGCACTAAGCTCGCAAGGCAACACAAGTTTTACCATAGGAATTTGCTCAAAAAACAACTGAAATAGTGAGTTTTCCTTGATTTTTGGGCTCCTTTGCAGCTATAGTGGGCCAAATGTACCTAGAGTTGCATGCTCCAAAAGTAGTCAATGGGTTTTGCATCTATAGGAACCGGAATTAGTAATTGCGCCACTATTGCTACCTGCGGAGCAAGCGGTTATAAATGTAAAAAAATGGTTCAAAACCAATTATAATATTTTTTTCTATCAAATAGGAATCGAAAGCTTTCATTTAACATATAATGATCACCCATCGATCTTTCCATATTTTTTAATGCGTTTAAATTTAAGCACAATGCGTAAATATTAAAAAAAATACTGTGAATAGCAAACTTATAACAAGTATTTAAGTATACATTATCTAAATGTAACAAATTGTTTATTGAAAAAATAGACGAAAAAAAATTTCGGTAAAATAATTTTCTGGGTTTTGGTACTTTCTGCGGAACAGTTTTCTGGGTTATGGTTCTTTCTGGGTGAAAGTTTTCTGGGCTTTGGTACTTTCTGGGAATCAGTTTTCTGGGAATTAGTACTTTCTGGAATATGTGTTTCTGGGGAAAAAGCTTCGGTATATTTTCTTCTGGGGAATGGTTTTCGGGGGAATGTTATACAATC
Organism: Topomyia yanbarensis; assembly: GCF_030247195.1. Classification (NCBI taxonomy): domain Eukaryota; kingdom Metazoa; phylum Arthropoda; class Insecta; order Diptera; family Culicidae; genus Topomyia; species Topomyia yanbarensis. The sequence continues at coordinate 175,597,613 of NC_080670.1, read as the reverse complement.
GTTCAACTAATGAATTTGATTCGTTAGTTGGACCGACTGATAGATGTCAAAAACTCTCCAAAGGAGACGTTAGTAGTGTAATTGCATCTATTCACATCTCTAATAATTGTCAGATTGATTGTTAGAGTAAATTTAAGATTTTGACATACAGATGCTTTTTAGTTGGACAATTGGCGATTCTACGTTGAAACCGCTCGCAGATAGCGCTGGAAGGAAAGTGTTACTGATTTGATTCTGTTCTGTCATAGTGCATATATTTTCTGTAAACATTGGTAAAAAATGACTTTTAAACACCAAATTACCGATCAATTTGTTGATAATTGTTTATGAAAATGAAGGAAAACCATCATTTTATAAGATGATGAGTAAACATCTTGCGAAAAGAGTGTAAAACATAGTGGTTTCTTATATTATTCGCAGAACTATATGCGCGCTGTTTCGAAATGTAATTTGTTGAGCACCGTAGCCGCCGCAACAGCATTTCCCGTTCGTCCTAAGTTAAGCTAAACCTTCATGAGATGGTGTAAATTCATGAAACTCTCCAGATCAGGCGAGGAAAGAATATATCCGGCTAATAGGAAAGTGTCAGCTTTGTATCATGCACAGCCGATCCCTCTCCGATAGTCTTCACTGAATCTCCTACGTAGTTCAAAATATGAAGGAGTTTGACATTGGTACTGATTGGGTCTCGGTTTCGAGTTGGAACTTTTTTAATGGAACGATTTTTTATAACCACAATAATACCCCGATTACATTTCGAAGAAATGTATGAGTGAAATAGTTGCAAATGGCTGTAATTTCAGAATAATTGCAAATAAAACTAAATTTCTTACTCGTTTCATTCATATTTTGGCAGTGGTAAACTTTTTCCGAGAAGATAATGAAGATTTTGTTGTAAGCTACGACTCACTTACGGGTGAAAAAAAGCAAACTGTATCACTTTGCCAGTTCATGAGCTGAATCATAGGTGTCGCATGACTAATTTTGGCTTTGCCGCAAATTGCCAATAGACTTTTCTACGGCTCATGTCACAAATACTACATCACTAGCAGGTGGATGGTTGGGTGGTAAGCGTGACCGCCACCAACCCCAGTTGGTCGGGGTTCAATCCCAGTCGAGGTAGTTGAGATTTTTCAGAAGTGAGAAATATCTGAGCTCACGCCTTCCTTCGGAAGGGAAGTAAAGCCGTTGATCCCCGGTACATGAGTTGATGGGTCGATATCCAATCCAGATAGTGGGAGTGTCACCTCTCTGGCGTCGGGGTTTGGCCTCGTAGCGGAAATAGGCCGACGGAAAATAAACAGAATTGGAAGAAGAAGAAGAAAATAATAAACAAAGGGCAAAATCAAATGGCATTGTTTTCAACCAGCAAGCTGCAGAAGTGTTCGTGAGACCGAGCGACAAGAACTCAATGGTCCAACTAGCGGAGGTCCAACTAAAAAGCGGTCCAGTTAAAAGTGTCCAACCAGCGAATCACGACTGTATAATAACTTATCAATGAGTTTTAATTTTTGCCGTGGTTAAATGGAAACTACCTTCAACACGGTTTACCTATTTCCTTCCTGCACGATACCCCGAGATTGAGTCAAATGAACGCAATTTTAGGTAGTTTTATCGTTTGCGTGTATAGATCCCTCTCCGTGCGGACAGCTGATATTTTTTCCGTGTAAAGAATAATAAGCACAAGAACTCTGCGCAAAAAAGATTTCAGTGTTTTATAAACTGGCGGCTCACATCTCGTGCGAATTAAATCGAAAAAGTAAAACGAGTAAAATCGTAACACAAAACAGAAACGGTGATTGGCATATCACCAAGGTGACAGATTGAATACTAAAAAATCTCTGTTCAGTATTCTGCACTGTGCATAGTTTTAACGTAGTATCGTACTTGGAGTGACTTCAAGCAATTTTCACACTAAAAAGGCAATAACCCTATAACCGCACCATGGCTCTCCACTTTGTCCTGCGTTCGTCGTGTCGTAATTCTGGTAAGACGGTAGTTTAGCTCTCCCCTGGATTACATAATAAATTGCCATCTCGATGCTTACCTTCCCTCCACCATTAGCACCGATTTTCAACACAATCATCAACAGCGGAAAACTGCCGATGGTAAGCCGTTCGCTAACTTCCACCGTGCCGAAATCTTTTCTGGGTACACCGAAGGCAGTAACCACCCTGATCGGCGGACCGGTTAGACAATTCACGGCCACTGCAGTACGGCGTTCGGCCACCGGTAACCACGTCACCGTGTGGAGTGCTGAACGGGCCCTGGCCCTAGGCATGCTGGGTATTATTCCGGTTGGATTGATGTTCCCATCGCAGGCCGGAGACGCTATCATGGCAGTCTCCATGGTGATGCATTTCCATTGGTAAGTCAGCATATCGCAGTGTGATTACGGAATCTTATCACTGTCTTCGCAGGGGTCTTGAAGCCATCGTTGTCGATTATGTTCGTCCAATTCTGTTCGGAAATGTGATACCGAAGTTGGCCCAAGGAATGTTGCTGGTGGTATCGGTTGCCACCCTCGGTGGGTTGTTCTATTTCATCCACAACGACATTGGCATCGCCAACAGTATTCGAAAGATATGGGCTACCAAACCGAAGGCTTAAGCAGCAGGCGGGATCAGTTCGGATCGAGTGAACAGGACGTGATGAGATCGCAAAATTTGCATAACAAAAAGCTATTTCTTATTTAAATATAGAGTTAAACCGGAACACATAAACCTACCAAAATAATTCTTTTATCCGACAGCCCTGTTCTTCGTCTAACGCCTATTTACAATTGAATGGTTCTATTTTGCATTAGTTCGTTTGCGGTGCTTTCTGACCGGATGTCGCGGTGGTGGCAGCAGATGCTGAGGCTATTCGGGTGTTGTGAAATATCCGCAGCGCATCCCATTGTTTGCTGCCGAGAAGCACGTGCGGTCGGCAGGCGCGCATATGTTCAACCGCCCGTTCCGGACTCCAGCCGTTGCGCTGTAAATAGCACGGGAAGTAGAAAAAACAGAAGAAATTAGTTTTAATTGAATTTCTTGACTCATTATTCCAGTTGGCCTGCAAAAACAAATGATCAGGCTCGATAGGAAAGGTTTTGACATCTGAGATGCTACGGTTAGCACTGTATTCCTTTGAACCGCAAAACGACTACAACAATTCACTGCAAGTTAGATATCTGGCTTGATCTCTGATGCTCAGTCATATCGCCGTCAGGCCAGCAACTTCTATGCATAAAATAGGGAGGCAAAAGTCACCGTTTTATTTGTGGTTTACGCATGATTCAAATAAAAAAAAATCGAGTTTTCAGGTATGAAATTCACGCAACCAGGGCTGCGACGTAGTCCTCCTTGTTCAGAAACATCAAGGTGATGTTCATTAAGTTTAAAATCAAGCCGTCCTGGGTAGTCCAGGTATCAAATAGATCTTCCAACGAATTGCTTAGCCGTTTCAAGCCCCAAACTTATTATCTCATGTCAAAAAGACTCGCTACACAATAGCACTCACCATCATCAGATAGCACCCAACTAGCGTTGCACTCCGGGTCCGCCCGGCTTTGCAATGTACGTAGACGGTTCCCACGCGATCCTCCCGAAAGTCATCATCGCCAGAACCTGCCATCGTACTGATCCGCTTCTCCCGGGGTAGAAACCGATTGATGAAGCTGACGCCATTCCACAGCTTGTCCTGACAGGGAGCCTCAAAAATGTCGGTCGTAGCCAACTGCAAGAACTCCACCCCCAGTTTAGTCCACTTGTCTCGATTATTCGAGAACAGCCACAGCTCATAGTCCTCGTTCATAGAGACCACCGCCTTGATGTTCTCCTCCCGAATCATCTCCGGGGCTACCGAGCGAAAGGGTAGCGCACCGAGGATCATATTTTCGTCAATCCTATCGTACCAGTTTCGTTTGGTCACCTTCTCCATAAATACGTTGTAGAACAACGTCGGATAGAACGTGACCCGGGCGAACATTGCCTGCGAATTAAAAAAAATAGTCAAAGTCGGCTGATTTGAGTAAGAACAACACCAAAAAAAACCAGTTTTACAAGCATGCGTTATCGATAGAAGAATACGAACGTGACGATTGACGATAATCAGGTGGTGACGTACCTGGCGAATTTGCTGGTTATTTCGCTGCTGCTTTTGTTTGAATCCAACAAATGGTCGTATTTTATGCACAAATATTGGCAACCAACCCCCATGCAGAGAACGAAACAAATAATTAGTACGACATAGAACACATTACTAAATGATTAACGAAGCTACTACTGCTCTTGTTACGACAAAAACCACGATCACACACGAACAAATAAGCGACGAACTCAAATATTTGGGGTGGGTGCTTTCTAGCTATCTATGACAAGCATGGAACAACGGCACAAGATGGGGAAGTGAAAGTTTACTCTACCATCATCCTGAGCGAACTGAGTGTGGCCGACTGAAGACACGATTGAAGTACGCGCACGGCTTGATCGCGACTCACGCGGAGTTTCTCTCTTCCGGCTGGTTCGTCAAGGTCTCAAGACTGATAGCGCGTGGTCGAACTGCTTCTCTCAGCAGACTCTCATGCAGAGGCACCTTTCGAAATGATCATGCAAACACGCACCTCTAATTTTTGTCGGTCTGTTTTCGTCTGTGACCCGGTTGAGTATTTTGATTTTTGTTTAATTCGTTGGTCAAAGTCGTTGCTGAAAGTGAGTTCAGGTTGAATACAGGAAACGGATTGCTCTTGTCGACTGGAAACTTACCATGTTATAAGTATAATGCTAACTACTACTTGAAAAATAATTTAAAATAAAATTTCACATCTAAATATCGAGCACAAAACAAAACACTCCTTTTATAGCTGACAATGACGTAAATATTGGTGACAGCAGTTGCATGGTGCGACAGCTGGCTATACATTTTGACCAAAATTCGTGATTCTTCTTAAATACTAAAATGTTGCCAAATAATACATAATTTACACGAGGAATTTGGAGAAAATCGAACGGATGTTAATATTAGAATGTAAAATGTCATGCTTTATGCATCTTAACATTAAAAAATCGATTTTTCTCCATATAAATTTTTATAGAAAACAGTAAATTTAAGGCTCAAGTTACTTTCTTTGAGCATGCACGCAAAAGAATTGTGCATGTTTGATTCTATAAATTATTTCTTCATTTTTAACCCATTCATGCCCATGTTGTTTGTGGACAACAACGTTTTTAAACAGCTATAACTTTTGATTAAGGCAAAATTCTCTCACAAAAACAAGTAAGGCTAATAAATGTGACTATTGCCTTTTATTTGAGTATTAATAGTTTCAAGGACCAGCTCTATAACTGAAGTTATTGCAATTAGTCTGATTGGATTCTGATGGAGCAGTGCTGCCAGGAACAGTTTACGTTGACGACGGAAAATGAATTTTTCATATACCTTCGTTATGTTGCAATATTATTGAAAATCGATAAAACTTATCAATTTAGACTGTCTTTGGCTACATTTTCCACGCAATTGGACTATTGTAACTATTCTAGGAGAATCACATTGGGCATTGGAAGATAAAAATTGAACAGCTTCTAGCACTGCAAGGGAAGCACCCATCTTTATGAAAAAAGGCTTTTCGTGTTTCTTGACCCCACCGTTTTCATGGAAAAATAGTTTTGAAACCCTACATGCACGAGAAAAAAGTTGGGCATGAAAGGGTTAATCGATAAAAATTCTTTATTGTGAACCAAGGAATTTATTAAACTAAACTTAATTTTTTGGTTAGATCAACCAAAATATCTTTTGAATCAATCTTACAAGTTTTGTTATCTGTGCTTTTCGAAGATCGACAAAATTATTGTTTGTTCCAAACAAATCAGTGATTCTAACAAAAGCATGCAGCTAATTGATTCAAAAGGACTGAATGCATTACATCAACAGTCCTTTTTGAATTGAAACAAATAAAAAATAAAAGTTGCTACGAAGAAGAAAACTTTTTCCGTGTGCGTCAATGCTGGAGAAATTCGCTATTTTTAAATCAGGGAATTCAGATTTCGGTAAATTCTTATTGTGCTCAGATTTTCCGGACTCGATGGGCGCAAGTGCAGCTTGAAAATAATCATGATGTCGCACAAAGGCTAGTGAATAAATTAAGTCGAATGCACACGGTGCATTTTATGGTGCCTTCCTCTATTCCAGGACTCAAACACGCAGCGAAATTTCACATGATTAAATCAACAAAATTCATTTTTGATTTTAATCGACGACCTATTTTTGATTCGAAACTCTTTGATTGTCAAACATACAATATTTTATTGTTGAACTAACAATATTATTTTTATTCCAACCAAATTTTATTTAATTTTGGTTTTGCATAGTAGTAAATCAGCGTGCATTGAAAATGTTTGTGCGTGTTTCCTATGTACCGTATTTGTTTATAAAAAAATACCATTTATTAATAAAAAAAACCACATTGTGTGCATAATTTGGAATTCCGGTTTCGACAAATTTCGCTGTCCAGTCACAGCAAGGTGAACTCTGTGGTAAGTGTCAATGTTGAAATAATTATTAACATTGTAAGTAACATAACCTTTGAACTTTCAGAACAACCTCAAAATATTGGAAATAAATAGCTGGCAAACGATTCTGCTACATTTTCAAAATTACAGCAAAGTTAAAAGTAAACCAATAAAAATATTTTATTTATTATCAAACATCAAGAGTAAATATTTACTATATTCGTTGTTGTTTCAACAAAATTATATTGCTTAACCAATCGCATTCATAACATTAGATCAATAATACTGGAATTTGTTTCAACATTAATATTGTTGATTCAACCGGCGATGTGATTGAAATCTTGAAACGTCAAAACCAGAATTTATTGTAGAAATAACAATATTACGGATTGAATCAAGTATTAAATATTATTAGCCCTGAGACAATAATAACTATTGTTGAGTTTAAACCAGAATATTGTTATATCTATAATACATTTTTCTGCGTGAACAAAACACCCTGTGTGGCTTAAAAACGACAATCGCAGAACTGAAAACACGTCACGGCACCAGAGATAAATAATACCCGTTCGAGAGGGCAGTTTCCTGTAATTCACCATCTCTGGTCCAACAGGAAGACACAGCGTATTCGTGCGCCTTCTGCAATCTTTTTGGAAAAGCCGAGACTCTGAAGCACTACATTATAGCGCATATCTGGAATAAACCACGCGCACGGCTAAAGGTACCACCTAAAGGGACGGTGATTGGAATCGTATGCGCTGCATGTAATAAAATTTCATTTCATTCCAAGCAAGCCTACTCCGGAACAGGTTTGGAATCCCTTATGGATTCCCGCTCAAATGCAACAAACGACTGAGTCGGAATCGGTTGTTGCCTTTGAGCTGGAACTCATAATGAATCCATTCAGAATTCCAAACCGATCCCGGAATGAGTTTGACTGGGCCATACTGAATCCATTCAGGATTCCGAAGCGGTTCCAGAATGATTTGACTGCGTAAAACTAATGCGTTTGTAGCCTATTTTTAGAGAAAGGCCAATAAGTCAACGGCCAGTATTTACTTTGTGAGGTTCATTTGTGATCTGTTGTCAGCGAGTAATGGTTTGTTCCTAAGACAAGACGTGACAATAGGGGGGGGGAGGGGGGGGGCGTTTTTGTTCCAATTTTACGTCAGAATGGTCCAGCTCCTGATTGGTTGTTTCTGACTTTTTGCACCATACCGAATGTTACTGCAGGGATAGTGAAACCCACTGAGACGTCCAAAAAATTGTTTCAAAATCGTTCAACACGGGTCCAACGATGGACGTTCGTTGAACGGTTATTTGGACGTTGTCCAAATTGGTCCAACGAACGTCCTTCATTGGACGATTTTGAAACCAACCGTTCTTAGAGGGAATGATAGTTGGCAGTGTTGCTATATTTATAGGAAAAGATTGTCATTGCCTTTGACAAATGAAATTATTATCGTTAAAAATGTAAAAATGATTAAATTGAACAGAAATTGTGTGGCAAAGTGAAACAAGTATTTATCATGCATTTACCGAATATGTGATTGATTAACTTTAACAAACATAAGACAGAAACCACATCATAATCTAAATTTTTTCAGAAAATTGTTTCATCAAACCTTACTAAACACCCATTACATGGAAAAACCTTCATCAGTATAGTGGAAAAAAGATACACAATATTTCCGGTATAAAATAAATTAACAAGACTCCATTTTTATTAATAAAAATAGCAACACTGTTCGGAAGATTTCGGCAGAGTGAAAATGTGCGAAAAGAAGAATGTCGAAGGAAAATAAGAAGCCGATTGTCACGTCTTGTCTTAGGTTTGTTCTAAATTTGTCACCATGACAGTTGACCTTTGGTTCCTATTAAAGAATAGGCATATTTAATATACAATAAAATTGGTTTTGCTTCAATATTTGCTATGCATTGATTCAAATATTTGTTATGTTTAAAACAATAAAAGATATTAATTGATTTAACAAAATTGTTTTTTGTATTGAACATTTGACATGCCTTGATCCAAATATTTTATTAGTTTTATTCAACAAAACGAGCTCATTGATTCAACAAAGTTGTTTGTTGTTTCGATTGTTGTTATGATAAAATCAACAAAAAAAAATTTTGGTCCAACTATTTTCCATGTTTGATCCAATAAATTCTTCAGAGTAATTTCAACAATAGGGATCTTTAATTTGGAAAAATTGTGCCAGTTTTTCATATGTATTGGTAGCGGGTGTCCTTACGAGTACACTCATATTATTCTTAAACCTTAATTATTCTTTTATGATTTTTAAATTTAAAAAAACCAAATTAAACTCAACCAGCAAACTGACAGTTGTCCTACTAAATGACGCATCTGCAAATATCTCGTTCGCCTCATTGTTAACCGGGACAGCACCCCACACAGCATGATCTGGTACTTTGTCAATCCGCTAGCAACCTGCCATCCCAAGTTTCATCTGCAAACTATGGTAGATCTGATAAGGCAACCTATAGGGTCGTGCAAGTCGCATGGGTTTGGATGTGTTATTGTCCTAAAAGGAAACAAACTAAAAAATGTTTTTTCAATAGTTTCGGGCCAAAAAATTGAAAAAGGACTGAGATATTAACTCACGGTACTAATCTGCATCAGAATATGCCTTAACCAGCACACCCCTAAAGATCCCTATTGTTTTATTTATATAAACATGTATTTTTTATTGAACACAGAACAACTTGGTAAATTTATTATTTCAACCCTCATATTATTTGACATTAAAAATTATTTTTCTGCGTGTGTGTAAGAATTAAACGCTTAGTCACAGTGGTTGGTTTGTCTATTGGTCTGTGGCTAATGCTTCAATTTACTCATAGCACAACTCTTGGAGGAGAACCATGAAGTAAACAATTGGGGTCAAACTGGCAGGTAATTGCTCCTTTTTCGATTTTTGCTAGATTATTCAATTACCATGATGCTAACTCTGACACATACTAGCATTAAATATTCTCGATACAGAATTGACGAATTCAATTTATTTTATTAGGCAACTTGCACTGATTATGATGCCAACATTGCGAAATGAGCCCTGTTGTAACGAAAACAGTATCCCATTAGTCAAATTGGCTCCAGAAATCGCTTACTAGTTGTCTTGCTTGTTTATGGCCAATTTCTTCACTGCATGAAAAATGATTCTCGCTGAAAACTAGTTTTCGGATTGCTGGTGACCAATTAGCCAAAAACCGGGTTTCATTCCAGTGAAGAAATTGGCCGTTAAAGATCTACCAAATACGAATATTTGTATTTGGATATACTCTGGTCCAGTTTAAAATGACCACTAGTGAAGTGCTCACCGTCAGGTGGCGAATTGTCGTAGGTAGTTTTCTCCGTTTGAAGGGTCAACTTACTGTAAGGGAAATTCACAGCGGTCTGGCAAACACGATACTACACGGTTAAATAAAACAACCTGATGAATAAGTTCTTTCAACTTACTTTTGAGTTGTGCGTCGCTTTCGCACTTATTAGCAGGGATGCCATTATGCCAGATTTATCTGGCACAGCCAGAGATTTTGGCAGCTTCCAGACAAAAAGACAAATCCCTCATTCTACCAGATTTTTAAGTTTTGGAAGCGGCTACATACACATTTTGGAAATGTGTATTTTGGGTAAAAATGTCCCAAATTTTACAAAAATCGATTGATGCACATTCTACGAAAACTATAATATATGCCAAATTTCGATGACTATGAGGTCGCTGTCAAGTGTAGGGACGTTTCGATAATAAAATACATCGATACTTAGAATCGATACTGGTATCGAATGCAAGTACTGATACTTTCGATATAATCGTAGTCGCAGTATCGATACTTGAAAGTATCGCCATTCGATTCCGCACTTTTACCACAGACTAACAGACATAACACTATGAGGGAATTCCCATAAAAACATCGATCCGGCAATTTTCCCAGAACACTAGCTCCACCTTTTATGCACAGTCCCAAACACTCATTTGCTGATGGGTTACCCCTCAGGTTTGGGAACAATTTTTCACTAGTGGTCTATCCCCCATCTGCTTGTTCATAGGTCAGTGGCGCCATAATTTCAAATGTGGGCACAGTCCCAACTACAAATATATTTAAAATGACCGTTAAAGCGGGCGAAGCATTGTTTTCGAGTGTTATGTCTGTTAGTCTGTGCTTTTACAGTAGCTTAATTCCCTGAATTAGGTAATCTGCAAACCGTTTTTTTTGAAATTCAGTAGTGGGTTTTGTCAGTTAACGTTTTGCTCTGCTCCTGGGAACAGAAAAACCCATTCGACAAATATATTTTATTGATCTGATTCGTTTGATGTTGGATCCAGTCGACGATTATGTCAGACGTCGAATGTCAGAAAAGATAAACAATAAATAATTTGGCTGATCAGAAAGTCTCATGGACTGTCAAATAATGGGCAATGTTCGGAATCGATGTTTTAATCAAATGCGATTGGTGCTCCAGTTATTGTAGCAACTCAAATGTAACAACCGATTCCGCGATGGTTTAGCCTGAATAGGTTATCACATTCCACTCGGAAATAATTCCAAAATCGTTCATAATTCCGAATCGAATACTTCCAACTACTGGTTCATTCGATTCTTTTCGATATCGTGAAGATTGTATCGATATCAGTAAAGTATCGTGATTAAAGTATCGATACCAAAAAATCGAGCATCGGAAACAGAAGTATCGATTCCGTACTAGTAACGAAAATATCGCAACGTCCCTAGTCAAGTGCCAGATTTTGCCAGATACTTTTAATTGAACAACCAGATTTTCTTTGAAAAATAGTGGCAACCCTGCTTATTAGTGTTGTCAAAAACAAAACGAGATTCGACTCAGTCGAGGTCTTCCGTGGAGGAAGGTACTTTTGAGTTGTTTGGGGTATACTATAAATTAGGTAAATTCAACTTTAATTTGAGTATAAAAAACCTATCAATGAGTTGTAGTTGCCGTGGTTAAATGGAAACTACCTTCAATACGGTTTACCTAATTTTAACTTCCCCCGCGATACCACGAGATTGAGTCAAAGGAACTCAATTTTAGGTAGTTTTTCGTTTCCGTGTAGGTCTAGTCTAGAGCTACTTTGAATTGGACCGTGCTGGTGGACCAACCAGCAAACGAATTTCAGCAATAATTATATTAATAATAACAGAATTCTAACAACATTTTACCAACAGCTTTGTTTTCATATAATTATATCGGTTTATTTTCTTATCGCAATACAATTAAAAATACATTATTCCTAAATGATTGACCCCTCCTACTCCTGCAAGAAACCTCGATCCCACGAACTCTACTCATCACCCCGGATGGCCTTGTATTTGCCGATCTCCCCGGGAAACATCTCACCCAGCTCCTTCAGCAGGTTGCTCTTGAACTTCCGATAGGAATCGATCTTTCCCTTGACCTCCTCGTTCTTGGTTAACGCCTTATCGATGCAATCCTTCGTGTAAAGCTGCGGATTTCTGCCCTGGTCGATGTAATCGAACACCTCCAGTGGCACGTTCACGTCCACCTGGTTCTTCAGCTTGTCGATCTCCTGCAGTCCAGTTACCAGCGATTGGCTGTGCCGGAGAAAGTGATGCTAAAATTCAATACACGGAATGTTGGAGAAAGGCGAGACGGCTACTTACATTTTCTGATTCAGAACATTCTGACCCTGGGGCTGAAAGTCACTGACGATTATCCGGATCTGACGAACGTTTTCGATAAACATTTCCAGGTGGTTTTCCAGATTTTCCAGCGGAGAGGTCATTTTTTGGTGTTGTTTTTTGATCCGACACGAAGGGAACGCTTTTGTTTTGATTTAGGAGTTTGACAGCAGTAGGTAAGAGGTACGTTTACAGAGCGAGAAGCGCAGAAGTGCTATTGTCGAGAAAAGCCTTTTCACTGAAGGTTGTCGCCTAAACTTCAGATGAGAGATGTGAGGCGCTCTTTGTTTGCAATTTCGGAATTTCACAATCATTTGGAAGATCAGCTGTTTTCAAGGAAAAATATCGAGTTCTTGCTGCGCTTAACATTTATTTGTTGAATAAGCTACCCTTTAACGTGTGTAGAATTTTGAAATTATAATGTTTATCCTAATTACACTATCATTGTGCCACTTTCAGACAAAGTAAATAATCATGATCAAGTTCAATAGCAGTTTGGTAAGGAGTGTTCACACTAGCAGCAGAGTCGCTGCTACATGCGGAACGAAGCGATGTCCGGAGATGATTGACCGTTTTATTCGAGTTGACCATGCTGGTGAGCTTGGTGCTAATCAGATCTATAAGGGACAGCTGGCCGTGCTGGGTAAGTTGGCAGTAATGGAAACTTCAATTTTTTGCAATTTTCATCCAAAACTGCGAAAAATTAGGAGAAAATCACTTGCGCGTGAATGGCACAAAACCTATTACTAAATTAGTTATGCAATTTGCGTTTCGACTTCGCCTCATCAGAATCCCACACTAACTTAATACCAGGATTAAGCTAAGCCGAACCAAAATTCAATTTCACTACGTAGTTCTCACGAGCTTAACATAAATCCTTTTCTTATGGAACTTCTACTGCTTTTTCGGTGGAGTATTGTCAAAGTAATGTTCAAAGCTCATGCCACCTTCATTTTTACATTCAAACTGATAACAATTGAGATGTGAACAGATGCATTCACGTTGCTAATATTAGCTTTGGCTCGCTTTTGAAATGTTTTAATGGCCGCTTAAAATTCTAATGCGTCGATTTTTATTGGTCATTTTCGGCAAGAATGACTAATAGAGACTAAAGACATGAAGTTTGCAAGATGGCGTTCTAGAACGAATCAGTTTTAAACTTAAAACGGAAAACAAGACTACTAGGCAGGCTTATATAAGCACGATCAAAAGGAGGCACAATTCTTTGTCTAGGTGTCAAACATTATGTATGTGTCTAACAGCAGTGTCAAGAAGCCAGCGCAACGTTTGCACTGCGCCACCGACGCGGGCAAAAAATTCTTCACAACTCCAGCCTAGAATCAACCACACGATCATTTTTCCTCTGCTAGCATTAAGCCATGGGCGAATGCTATCGACGCCAAGCTATCCAGAAAAGTTCAGCTGAAATCTAGGGACAGATCACTATAAATGCATAAATTTACATCAAATTAGAAAAATGCGTTTCATTTCCATTTCAGCATCGACTTTGCACTCCCTCGCAGAAAAGTCAACAAACGTCCTACGCTAGTTTCAGGTTTGTTCAAGTACCAGAAGAAACTGGAGGTACTCCGGAGCAAACAGGAAGAAAATCGTTCCTGTATTATCTTCCTCTGGTAGCAAACCGGATTGAAAAGGAGCAAGAATTTTTTTGTTCCGGAACAACAGGGAGTAAATTCCGTGTACTGGAACAAACCTTTTGTTTAGGCGGGTTTTGACGTCCTACACGCAACACAAAATACATGGATTTGTATTTTGATGAAAATAAATGCATTTAATTTCGCTGATTTTTGAACTCCGTGATTTGTTGATGAAATGAACTTATAATTTATAATTCTGAACGGATTGATAAAGATTGGCATTAGTTAGTTCGAAATTTGCAATATTGCTTGAAAATGGTTTCAAATGGCCGAGGATGGTTTGTAATGTGCCATGAAAAACAAAATGATAATGATGGATAATGGTCCAACTAAAAAGTGTCCAATGAGCGAATCACTGTTTCAACATGAATGTCTGCTCTCCATCTTGGGCCTGAAGAGATGACGGTTACTAAAACAAGCATTCTGATCCTATTAGGAATTGATTACACAGCAGAAAAAACCGCTTTCGCTTTCAATAAAATGTTCACAGACTTACCGACTCGCCTGTCATAAATCAGAGCTCAAGAATATTGACATCCCCAGGTGAACTTGAAAGAACAAATTTCAATTCATGCTGCCATTATGAATGGTATGTTTCGGTTGTTTGCATTCGTCACTTCTTCGTTCGTCATTCAATTATTTTCGATCAAATTCAACTTTAGCTGCAAACAGAATTTTGTTTCCATTCTGGCTCTGAGTAGAATTCTTGAGCAAAACTGCATCAGACATAAATTAAACAATTGTGACATAAGTATCTAAAATGTAAAAAATGGAACCTGCCTTCAATTTGTCCACATCCCAAATTAAAGCTTTAGTTGGTGTAAAATACTTCCTATGAGCTGAGGCCATTCGATTCTGCGTAAAATTTCAGTCAGCTTGGAGGTGAATAAATGAGGGAGGCGTTAAAACTGAATGCTGGTCTCTGTAAATTCAATTTGGCTTTGAGATTTCGCAGCACACTGATAGATAACCGCCACTAACAACGGGTATTTCCCCGCTGCATACACACAGGTCACACCAAGATGGGCCGAACCATCGAGCACATGTGGGAGCAGGAAAAGGTCCACAAAGCCGAATTCGATCGACTGATGTGCAAACATCGGGCCCGCCCGACCGCTTTGCTTCCGCTGTGGAACGTGGCCGGATTCGCGCTGGGTGCAGGCAGTGCTCTGCTCGGCGAGAAGGCGGCTATGGCATGTACGGTGGCCGTTGAATCGGTAATTGTTGAGCACTACAACGACCAGCTGCGTCAGCTGATGGAGGATCCAAATTGCACGGATCAGGAGCTGCTTGCGGTAATCACCAAGTGCCGCGACGAGGAGCAGGAACATCATGACACTGGTATGGACGAGGGTGCCGAACAGGCACCTTTATACCAAGCGCTTACCAACGTGATCAAGTTTGGCTGCCGGGCAGCGATAAAAATAGCCGAACGGGTGTGAATAAAATACAAATATTAGTAGTTAGAAGTGCTTACGTTCTTTGTGTTTAGTTTTGATGTCGTTGGTTTAATACTGAGAAACTATAAATTTTTGTTTATTTATCACAACAAAATACACATGTAGCTTTAATCTCTCCGCGGGTGCGCATCGGGAGAGCCATAGGAAAGAAACCAATGAAAAAGTCAAACACACAAAAGCGAAACAGGCAAGGCGCGCGTGTTTGTTGGTAAACCTTGGAAATCGACAACTATCTCTTCGGTAGCTTGGAACTGTTGCGTTTTTTCTTCTCTCCTGGAAATTAAAAATAATAAATTCGAAATCCGCCACTACATGCACTAGCATCACTCACGTCTATTGCAAAACTTCCCGAACCATCCTCCGTCGCAGCTACAGTTGTGATCCGGCATACAGGTCCCGTGTTTGCAGGGTCTTTTACAGGTCGATCGCTGACGTCGTCCAATCTGACAGTGGTCCCCACTGAGGCCCGGTTTACAGCGGCATTTATTTACGCCTTTACACTTTCCTTCGTGTAGACAAGGGATGACACATTTCGCTGGATGAAAATGGTAAACGGATAGAATTAGAGATAGGGATAGCAACGGAAACCATTGTCCGTATACTTACAGAACTCACACCGCAGCCCGTAGTAACCCTTAGTACACTCGCACTTGTCCTTCTGGATGCACTTTCCTCCGTTGAGGCATTTCTCCGAGCATATTCCTGTGGGGTTTAGGGAGTTTGAATGATCACCAAAATCAAAGAGCTTATGATAAATTAAAACAAATCATAAAATTTAGCTCTAACAGGACGAACACATTAAAAAACTTACCACCCTCGCAGTGTCGGCCTTGGTATCCGGGTGGGCAGGAACAGTTTCCCGGCGCGGTACAGTTACCCCCGTTCATGCACTGCGGATAGCACAGTGCCGTCTGGCAGTACTGGCCCATGTAACCCTCGGGACAGACGCAGATCTTGTCCTCGTTGCAGACGCCCTTGTTGGCGCATTTTCGATCGCACTCCGGATCGGGTCCTTCATCGCGCGTGTGTTTGATTGTTCGTTCAATTCGTATCAGTAAGATTCGTGGTTCATGGTTCAAACAGGGTACACCAGGATAGGTTTCCGTTGGAAGGTTGATGAAAAAAGGGGGATTTTTCGGAGCAGGAATCAAGGGTCAGGTACGACAGAGACTTGAGAATAATTTTCAACCCTTTTTGGTTTTGGTTTGATTTGTTTGTTTTTAGTTTAGTTACCATGCGCTCGAGGTTTATTTTGCGAGGATAAAGGCGGGTGGAGCACAGCATTTCTGCACCGAATGGATCGAAATAGAAACGTTTTTTCTGTTTACACTAATGCCAATTAATTTTGCCGTTTAGAAATGCTCTGGAGGTTCGAGGCTTCAAGCGATCTACTTTTTAAAAGGAAAAAAAGAGAGTCATAAATAAACATGTTTACTAAGCGAAAGACAGTTCGATCAAGCGGTACTACAGGGAAAAAAATAAACGAACCAAGCTTATTCAAAACATTCCACAGCGGCTGCGATAAACTGGGATGCTTACCCCGCCATACACAATTACGGAACGAATTGATTATGAGAAAAAAAAACTTCATTCGAAGGTTAATTAGAATGCGCAGGCACGTTTCGATAATTGAGCACCCGAAAACGCAAGCACGAATCGTGCGACGAATGACAGGTGGGCAGAGCGAGAGAGGCAGAACGAGCGCAAAATAAACAAACATACCGCAAGCACTGTATTTATTGATGGAATTTTGAATTGTAAAGTATGTGCAGATGCCGAAAAACATTGCACACGTGAGTCTCGAATGACGGAGAGCGGTTCGTTTGTCACTGATGCTGTTGTTCGCTCACGCAAAACCAAAAGAGAAGAAAATAACCACGCAGTACAGAAGAGAGTGAGAGGCGGAAGAAAAGCGATAGTGATAGAGAGAAGATAGGGAGTCAGTAATATTAAATAAAAAAGGCATACACTACCTTGCGAAGATGCTAGAGAAGAAGTTCTATCATACACACCTCTATGTGCACATTCCTTACGGAGCTTGATTCGGAGTGGCGTACCGGGGACCGGTTTGCCCTTTCGGCTCTGTATCAGGAGTCCAATGCTGAACACCGCGATGCCCGACACATTGCCAGAACAGGGCAGTGTCACACTGAACTCTGCAGGTAACCGAAAAAGAAACAATATTAGGTATACAAATCGTCTGCCAAAATCGTCTGCAAATGAACGAGTCGAACCGCACTCACCCTTGGCATTTTTCGGCACGCGTCCACTGGTCTTGATCGAAATGCTCGGCGGTTTCAAGACCGACTCATCCTCGGACATGAGCCGGTCAAAGTTGTAGTGGTATTTCTTCGAGCCAGACTTCCAGGTGAAGTTGACGCAACTGACCTCGGATGGAATGATCGGTAGGTATTGGCTGAACATCGGATCCCGGATGTGTGGCGAAACTCGGCCATTATCGATGGCGTAGATCTTCATCGCCACCCCACTGAAGATCTTCACCTGCTGTTCGTTGATCCATAATGACAGATCATCATCGTACGGATCCTGGTAGCTGTAGTAATAATCCTGGCGGGTTCTAACGTGTCCAACTGTGATCACTAGTATCAGTATCAGCGAGTATTGGATTATATTCCGAAGCAGGACACCTATCGCCATTTCTGTGTCACTTATATCTTGGTAGGTAGCGAGGGGCAAAACCTACACAGTAATGAACATAGAGATCAAAGAGAAAGGAGTAAATGAAAAAACGGTTATGTAGCACTGTCGATCGTGTGCAACATTGTTGCAATATCCGCTTCGTACTGGGCTCGCATCCGACCGAAACTGGGACCAGCCTGTGGCTATCCTCGCACCGATTGCGCAAGCGGCGGTGTGAATCAACTCTGATCAAACCGCTCCGAAAAAGAACCCAAAATCCACATAAATCGTGATCCATTCGACAACCTTAACCGAGAGATTAAATTTTCTCACTATCCGAGAATAAAATAAAAATAAACGACTGCAAGCTACTCGCTCCGTGAGCAGAGCGATCAGGCAAAGAGAAGAAAGTGGTACATCCGCACCCTCTTATGAATGGGCTATGCGCAGGCATCTCGTTAAGCCAAACTGCCAACAAGCCGACAAACGAACCGAATAATAATAGTAATAATAATGAGCAGCCGTGTGTGAGCCAGAAGGGTGCCAAGTAAATAATCAAACAAACAAAAAAAAGGCAGAATGCAAACTCGCGATCAAGAACCGCAAGCAAAACATTCTACTACGACGCGAACCTGTTCGCCTGGTACGAGCGTTCTTAATATGGAAATGTGAGTAGGCGAAGTCGTCACAGTCAGTTGGCGGTGGATGCCCACGGAGCCCAATAATGCGTGCCGAAAAGCGAGAATGTCGCAATTTGTCAAGCGACAACGCGAACACGAGCCGTCCCTGTTGTTCTTGACATGCGGCCTGTCTTCGAAACACTTTCATCAATCTTAATTATTCACTTCCTTTTTAATTTTGCTTAACTAATTATATTGGTCAGTTTGGCCTCTTTCAGCCTGGGATGCTCATCCACACCCCATCTCGGCACCGGTCGTGTGCGCACGATCGCTGCCCGATCGAGTGCAGGCAGCGTGAGAGAGTTTGCGTGCTGTATGAACGAAAAATGAAGTTAATCCACTTAAGTGTTTAATTGTTTGTGCTTCTCGCGCTCTCTCTATCTTTCTCAGGCCCTCGTCTTGTTCCGTGCTGGTAAGAGTCGAACCAAGGGTTTTCGACACAGAAAACCGATTTGATTCGAGTCATACGTTCGTCTGCTCTCCCGAAAAAAAATTGCACTGTCGACAATTTATCCTCCGGCTCTGACATCTCGTTAATACAAAACATCTTCACCCCGAAACCCAGGCAGACTATCATCCGCCAATTGCCGAGTCAGGTCCGCACTTTTGTCCCACATCCGAACTGTCTTCGTTCATAGACTACTCCCTGAACCCGCCCCTGGGCCCATTCATCGGGTCGTTTCATTTTTTTTTGCACATCTCCGTGTCCCATCTTTTTTATGGTCCCTTTTCCATATTCTTCCGCCGGTCGACACTTCTGCCAACTGCGGTGCGGTGCACGGCGTTGCTCAGGCTTGCTTTGGCTCTTGACTTTTCCTCCAGCCAGACGTGCAGGCGAATGTTTTCTTCCCGTTTTACTGCGCCTGTCTTCTCGTTTTGCGCGATTCGTGATCGAAAGATTTTTGCTCCCGCACAGCAAAAATTAAAACGCATCCAATAAATTTTATCCAAACGGACAGGAGGCAGTTGCTTCCACCCCCCCTTGGGAAACCGGGAGTCGTTTCGCGTTTCAGCAAAGAAACTAAACAGATGTCTAGATGCTACCCCCGTTTGCCCTGGTCGCCATTAGATGGTAAAAAAGTAACCTGAAAATGTACGCACTATATTCGATTCGGATGGCTCCGCCTACTGTGGCGCTGCCAGTGCGATGCAGGATCTTGCTGGATCACGATTTCAGAAATAACACTCTTTGAAACGTTTCCGCGAAAGCACCATATCACAACCGAATAAACTGTTAGGCAGAAGGATACGCTATAAGCGAGCAGTGATGCTGTAGAACCGATCGCGACGAGGTAAATTGCAGGACTAACTGATCGTGTGAGCGAAGACGATCGTCTTAGCAGAAATGTTCTTGATTCAGTTTAGGCAGTGACAGAGCGGGAGAGAGGACAGAGAGCGAGAGCATGGTGCAGCGCGCGAGGGATTACAAAAACAGAGAAGACCGCGTGGACCAGGTGCAGGAGAGGATTTATCGAGTGGAACGGACCGATTGTAGTGCATTACATATAGTGAAATTCTTATTGAAAAGGATTGTCGTTTTTTAATAGTTAAGGATGAACTAAAGCACTCTTTCAAACGACAACGGTTGATTCTGGGATGTTTTCTTTGAACTCAATGCCGAAAAGCATGCGAATTCTATAAGTACGAATATAGTTGTGTGAAATGAAAGTTGATTTTGTAATGTGTTATGCTTGAGAAAGCGGTTAAAAATATCCGAATTGAAACAATCACTCAAAATTCACGTTGAAGAGAAATTCTAGACAATTGGGTAATTAAATGAAGAATCAAATTCGTGGACGGGCATAGCGTAGTTGGTGAATCGATTGCCTTGTACGCAGCTTACCTGAGTTCTATTCCCAATACCGCACATAGGGTTAGTGATTTTTCTAAAAGAGATTTCTCTGACCCGAAAATAAGCGAATGACCTTAAGGTTAAAACAATCATAATCAAAATTTAAAAAAATGGAGGGGGAGTAAGCTAGAACGTTACGTAAACGGGGATAGAGAAATTTGTAACAATTCGTTACTTGGTGGAGAAGGGAGTTTGTTTTGGGCAATTTTTGCGTTACATTCTTCTTTTATTTCATAAACTGATAGAGACCATCTTTCCAAGCATGACATACAGTCGTGATTCGCTGGTTTGACACTTTTAACTGGACCGCTTTTTAGTTGGACCTCCGCTAGTTGGACCATTGTCCAATTAAAAATCATCTGAATCAGGGTTACCAAAAATACAGAATAATCTGTATTTATACAGATTTTTCAGGCATTTTCAGACCAAGAATCTGTATGTGCAGATAAACAGATTTTTGCATGTATGTACAGATATTCAGATTTTTGAGAAGTGATGTTACCAAACCTATTTTAGAAATATTTTCTTAGTTTCAGTAATACTTCCTCTGTGTCTCTCTCAGCTTAGCCCTCTAAATAGGCTGCGCACGCTGACGAAGTCGACTTAAAAATGACTTTTACTGTCAGCCGTGTTGACAAACATTGCTTCACAGTTTAATGGCAGTGTTGGTAAACCCGGCTCACAGTAAAAGTCATTATTTATGTCGACTTCGTCCGCGTGCACAGCCTAATTAAAAAATATTCACTTTTGAGAGTGGTCGCTTATTCTGAAAGGTAAAGGTTTGTAATACACTCAGGTTAGCACCCAGCAAACGCCTGGCTAAAGTCTACTTCCGGAAACGTTAATTGTAATGCTCTGTGACTTTGTTAATTGTCAATTTTTTGTCCGAAAATTCGACAGCTACATTGGTCGACTTAATGTATGTAACATTATATATCAACAAAAGTCATTAAATGAAGAAGAAAATTATTTTTCCATTGAGCACATCGGTAAAGTTCAAGTTTCTGGATGCAAAATATCAGAACGATTTGCAGTGTTTTTATGGCGAAAAGGTCCTTGCTTGACTCATTTAAACCACAGGAATTAATATCTCTGATAGATAATCCACCAAAATGTTAAACAAGTCAACTGATTCGTTACAGATACCGACACAGATTTTTCGAAGAGTAAATACAGATGAAAAGATTTTTTAGGATAAAAATACAGATTTAATTTTGGCAACCCTGATCTGAATGTCAAAATCTTATGTAAAATTTACTTTGACAATCAATCTGAAAATTATTAGAGATGTGAATAGATGCAATGACACTACTAACGTCTCCTTTGCAGAGTTTTTGACATCGGTTCAACTAACGAATCAAATTCGTTAATTGGACAGAGGTGTGGCCCAACCAGCGAATCACGACTGTACACGAGCTGAAATTGCTTCGATTAAGCCCGCTGTCCAATATCATGCAAAATGCCCGCAAAAAAGCTGCTTTTTGTGTATTAAAATGGGGGTGGTCATTTAATCGACGTTATATTCTAAACCTGGTTTATAATAAATGGCATAAAATATCCTAAAAAAAATTATTTACTTGTGAAAATCGGCTGAAAATGGCAGAGTTGTTCAATGTTGAAAAAGGATACCTTAACCTGATCTAAAGCATACGCTATCGTCACAAATAAACATTCAATTATGTACATATATTACACCTACTTTTAACAGAAACAATATACTATTAAATGACGATTTACATACTTCTAAAAATCCTTTACACTTTAGAACTCTTTAAGTTGATTTTTCGTAAATTTCTATGTCGTTCACTGTGTCAAACATTTGGCAAAAAAAAGTTTCGATGAACATTATTCGAATATGCAGCGTGCTTCTATAGAAAGTCGCCAAAGTTTGACGAAATCTGCTGATTTCCCTGTGTGCCGGCAAATCGACAGTGTATTACATGTATATGTAGCGGATTTTGCATCTTCGGCAGTAAACCCAATGAATAGAGATAGAAATCATGGTGGTTAAATGGTCGGTGTTGAGTCAGACCGGGCTAAGTGACATTATATTGATTTCGAGAAAAACGAGTTTAAAATTTGAATCGCAGCATCCTTTACATTACAGTTCGAAAATAATATTTGCCATAATTCATGCTTATTGCACAGAGAACAGGCGTCCATCTTCAGCATTCAACTTGTGTAAAATCTCTAACGGTTTCGAAGGTAGTTGGGATATCCAAACCAGGTGCGCTACTGTCGTCATGTTTTTTTTGTGGCTGAGTTCGACAGAATTGACAGCGGTTATTCCTCTACCCAGCCAAACTAGTCCGGAACCGGTTCGGACTTCCAGTATGAATTCCAGCTCAAATGCATCAACCGATAGAGTCGGAATCGGTTGTTTTCTTTGAGCAAGATTCCATACTGAATCCATTCAGGATTTCGAACCGGTTTCGGAATTGATTTGACGGATAGCTGGGATAGGTTGGTGTGGCGGCGCTAGTGTTTATTGTATATCAATTCAAATGTTTACACACGTTTTTTAAATATTTTTGTTCGATCATAGATGTCTGCTCTCTGTGCTTATTGCATCATGTTACGATTCTGGCAAAGGTGGAATACAGTCGTGATTCGCTGGTTGGGCCACAGCCTTGCCCAACTAACGAATTTGATTCGCTAGTTGGACCGATTGACATATGTCATAAACTCTCCAAAGGAGATGTTGGCAGTGTAAATGCATCTGTTCAAATCTCTAAATATTGTCAGATTGATTGTCAAAGTAAATTTGACACGAGATTCTGACGTTCAGATGCTTTTTAGTTGGACAATGCTCCAACTAGCGGAAGTCCAACTAAAAAGCGGTCCAGTTAAAAAGTGTCCAACCAGCGAATCACGACTGTATAGCTGGAGAAATTCTTTATCCAGTGCTTTCATTATCTCACTGCGATTATTTTGCGACTTAGTTCGGTCTGTCTTAACACCGATCATATGGAATGTAAATCCAATTTGATAGAATAATTTTTATTTATTATTCAACGTAGAAAAAAGATCTGCATAATCTTTAAAGTCAGCTGCATCGGACATAATGTAATTGAGTTCTTTGCGACCGGTCTCACGAACACTAATGAAGTTTCCTGGTTGAAAACAATCCCATTTACTTTTGCCGTCTTTGTTTATTATTTTCCACCAGCTTGTAATGTAGTATTTGTGTCATGTGGCGTGTACGTACATAAGCCGTAGAAAAGTCTATGATGTATGTTGACAGATGGCTTTTCGACCTTAATCATAAATTACACGATTTGTTTTTCTTTTGGTTCAGTGCAATTTGTTGGGAAAATGGAAAAGGCTTTTTGTAATAGAGATGTGAGTGGCTTATTTCAAATTTGTTTCACAACTCGAATATGAAATAAACATCAGGAAGCGCGAATGTGCAAATTTATTAATTTGTAGTTTCTTAGCAGAAAGTTAACGCACAAAATACAAACAAACGTTATATTTCTATCACAATCTTATCGGAATCATTTTCAGCATCAAGTAAGGCTTTCTAAAATACCTATGTGCTTTCAAGTTGTTCTCAATGTCCTGTAAATCAAATAATTACAACAGCCATGCCTCGTCAAAGTAGAGCATCGCAACCGTCGTCCTCCTCCGCCGGGGGGCCAAGAGAGCCGCGCGGAAGCCAACTGAACCCATCCAGCAGTCAAGCCAGCCAAAGCGCTCCCACTGTCGATGGAGAGTTGGATCAGCTAGTGGTCAACATGGTTAAGGTAATCCTGAACCTATCGGTTAACAAGTATCCCATCAAGAAGACTGATCTGGCGAAGAACGCCCTCGGAGGGAACAGTCGTGCCTTCCCGAAGGTAATCGGACCGGCCATGACTGAATTGAGTGAGGTATGTGCTTGCATTTGTTTTTTTTTTATAGAATACAAACCTACTAACTGTTTCGCAGGTTTACGGCTATAAGCTGATTGAAACGGAACGGAACAAAACCTTCATTCTTGTGTCCAATTTGCCCTGTGGCTCGATCCTGGACCTAAACGAAGATTACCGGCGAAAGTACACCCTGCTGTATCTAGTGCTCGGGTACATTTTCATGAAGAACGGTAACGTACCGGAGCAGGGTCTGTGGGATTTCTTGGCCAAGCTCAACATTAACGATGAGGAAGAGCATACGTATTTCGGCAACGTTCGAAAGTTGGTGGGGGAAACTTTCGCCAAACAGGCATACATAGTCCGAACCAAACAGGTGGTGGAAGGTATGAACGAGGATCGGTTTTTGTATAGCTGGGGCGTGCGGGCCCATCACGAGCTCAGCCAGAAGGACATTCTGGAATCTATCTGTAAGCTGCTCGGGAAACCTTCGATCTGCTACGTCACTCAGCACACGGCTGCTTACGGCGAGAGCCGCGATGACGGGGAGGATGACGAATCGATGGATGCTTCGCAAGCTTGAGTAGAGTTAATTTTGTTTTATTGGTATGTGTAAGATTGGATATGTAAATATAAACTGAGGTTAATGAATAATAAAAAGTAACTGAATGGAAGCGATTCCAAAAATATTTGAAGGAGCTTTTACTTAAATAATTTTCATTTTTTCGAAACTGGTGCTAACATCCATCTCTGTTGTCTGGACTCGATTAGTAAGTCGAAATCAACGATCTCGGGCCCTATTCTCACAGTCACGTCATCCTAATGACCAGATGGATTCCTTGATATCGTCTGCCATGAATCGATCTTCGCATAGTGGAAACGTCTGTCCTACACCTACCTCGTACAAGTACCGAGATAGTTTGTGTATTTTGTTGGTTTTCATCAGCCGCACTTGTTGTCTCAGCTGCTTATAACGCATTCACCGTTCGCTAGAGACTATTTATGTAGCAATGGGCATGGGCTATCGATTGATAAAAATGTGTGAACTCTAAGAATCGCCCCCACTTCAACAATTGCTATACGATGGCCTCCTTAGGCTCCAGACACGGCCTCAGTTCTTCATTTGTCGTCGCTTTGACTGTATGTAAATCCACGGTCCATTTTCTTCGTGCAAATACAAATCGTCGTCACCACGGAAGCAACGGGCGCTTGATACAGACCTTTCCCCCATTTTTTCACACCGTCAGCGACAATCTTTTTCGGTAGTTTACAACGCCATTGCGCCTTGGACAAAATTTCATCTACTTGGCAGATACCGAACTGGCAATATCTCCCAATGTACCCAGCGACCATCTTGGATTGACCATAATACTGTCCTCTCGACAACCTGCAAATGCCCGGTGAGGTCGGTCTTCATCTATCCCGTTAACGCTGCCATCAACTCCAACCGTGGGGTAGAGTGTGTCGACAGTGGAGCTACCTTTGATTTTCCACGATTAGTGCAACAGAAATTTAGTCCAGAAATACCTCCCGAATGTAAGTGACGCATGCATAAGCTCCTTCACTGGCGTCCATGCAGATATGCAATTGCAGCGATAGAGTATCTCTCATTCAATGCTGAGCGAAGTAGCATCGTAGAATGCTAAGATAGCTAAAAATTCGCCCACCCCATTTGATCGCTTCGTAAGCAACATCTCCGTGATCGATTGATTCCAGGCCGTCTTCGCCCTCCACGGCTCCTGGATCAGTATTTTGGATGAGGAAAAACACATTAATTCTGTTGGATCGTATTGGCTCATGACTATACACGCAGCACTTGACGTTTATTTTGATGCTTCGCACAGAGTCGTAGTAAATGTAAAGAAATCTTTGGCTGGCTTCCTGTACATCTTGAGCATGCGTTTAGTAGAGCTGTTTTGTCCAGCTGGAGACAATTCTCCGTGACTGCTTCCTCAAACCATGCGAGAGCCTCAGGGGGGTCTGTAAGTTGAAATCCACCGAGGGTAGACAAGCTTGACCTCGTGTGCCAGCTTCACCGCTTCTTAAAAATCGTCAATGTAGTCCAGCTGCTCTAGGCATTTGGCATTATCTCCCCTCCGAACACTTCAAGCGCTGATATATTCTTTGATTCCACTAATTTGCCTGTTGCTCCCACATCTTGCGACTAGAAGTCAACTATTTCTCTCGAAATTCGTCGTGAGGCTCGATGCAGTTGGTTCCGGATGCTTCTAATCCTCCACTACAGTCGACCAAGCGCTCAAAACGGCAACATAACCTGGCTCTCTGCCGAACCTGATCCGTCCTCCAACGAGATGTGGCTCGACAACCGTGCTCGCTAGGTATTTGGTTTAGTATTCGATGGCTACTGTTAGGACCGTAACGTCATCAACAGCTATAAGACATCGGGTGGTGGTGTGTTTATCGCTGTTCACCCTGGTATAAAGGCCGAGTGATCAACAATGACCGGTGGAAGAGCTCCGAGCATGTGGTGATCAGTGAATCCAGCTTGATCGATGTACATCTTGCCTCGATTGTTATTCTGGGTGGCTTCAGCTTACAAGAACTATTCTGAACATGTCAGGAAACGCAAGGATCGCGATTGACATCTACTTTCTCTAATAGTGCGCTCTCTTTTCGTCTTCCGTTCGCTTCTCCTCCCATCGCTTCTGCCACGAGTTCACGATAGGTCGAGCTCTTGATCAAGGGATCCATCTTCAGCTCGAACAGCATCTGCCCTTTTTGAGTGCGTCTAGCACTTGCTACGTTCTTCTTTAGCTTTGGATCCTCTCTCACCCTTTTGAGGATCGATGCGACATCACGCCGTCGTTTGCGTTGACGATTAGAGCGTCTCCCCTATACTTCTTCTGGCGTGGCTGAATCTTTCTTCTTTTTTCATCTTCTTTCTGTTTTTTTTTCCTCCTCTATTCTGTGTTTCCTACGGTTCGCCATCCACTCTCCATTTGTCGGCTGTTTCGCTGTCCTTCGCCGACCTTTTTGCGTTTCTCTCTCTTTCTCCTCCTCTCTTGGTGTTTCTTTTATTCTTTTCACAGAACGGTTATACTGGTCACTATTCGGCGTCTCATAGGCTTGTGCTTTCGCTACCTCCGTGATCGTCAGTATCTTTGCGCCGTTTTCAGCTTTCTCCACTACCGCCAAATGTTCGCATTATTCGGCCGCTGCTACGGCGGATTTGGTGCTAATCACTAGATCCATGAGGTGCCCGTGCACGTATTGTAGCATAAAAAGGCTTACCCAAATCTGGTAATCGAAACAATCCAGAAATCTTATTCTACATACATTTTGTTGCTGTGTTTCTCGCTTCCTCTTTAAAACTTCCTCCAACGCAATTTGCTTCTCACTCCTACATCCCTGTCATGTTCCACCTCACTCCGCTTTCTCTTCCTTTTCTCCTTCCTGAACGCTACTTACTAGGCCCAATCAGACATCTCTTCATAATAGTTCTTTCTTGCACTCGTACTAATTATGCCCTCGGGTTTAGTACTTCCCACACACCTTCGTCGGGAGCAATCCCAGTCGCTCGACGTCGACCCCGTACGCTTCCGAACCGACGTTTTCTCCGTCGCGCTCAGAACGAAAACAACGAATCAGCTTCCGAAGCAAAAATTCAGTTTCAAGCATAACAATCAGTTTCCAGTAAAAAGCCCTAAAACCAATGTCATTGTTAGCAATTTACCTCTACAGGGCGCCCTTTTAGCAGCGTTACGACTCGCCTAACCGTTTGTTCGGTATTACCGTCTTACAGTGGGTCGTTTCTTTGGTGCAGTTCCGTCGTTTAGCGCAAATCCTTTGGCTCCTTCGATATAGATATTTTCTCTCCTGTTAAATGAAAGACTTCAACAAAAGGAATTGGTCTTGCCCGCGCGTGTACTCACCACGCCACAATATTTTTTTGCTAATCTACTCCCTGTTTTGTGCCGCACAAATACCTCGCATTTGTACACTCAAAAAAAAGTAAACGTTATGCCAGAGATGCCAGATTTGCAGACAAGTCTGCAAATTCGCAGACTTTTAATTTAAGCTGCAGATTTTTTCGATGATGCAGATATTTGCAGATTTTCTAGTTTGGTTGCAGATATTTGCAGATTTTTTAGTTTTGTTGCAGATATTTGCAGATTTTTGAATATAAAGGCTTTTGGTTACACTAGCTTTCCTGACATTTTTTGTTCTTCCCAGACTTTTAAAATTATTATTGCAGACATTTGAAAAAAGTACCTGGCATCTCTGCGTTATGCCTATTGATTTTACACATAGATTTTTGCAATTAACGGAGGCATATAGACACTATTTGCTGGCACATAAACCTTATGAATTAGAAAGAAATATTAATCTTACATTCACATTTCATAACTATTAGGCACATAAAACCCCGTTCTATAACAATATGCACATATAACTTATGTGTGTGCATACATAGTTTATACAGTTGACACATAGAAGGTATGTGTGCGCGTGATAACAATAGCATTTCTTCTTCATATGAATTTTAAGCGGTTTGGAGTTAATAGAATTAACGTTTGGATTTTTTTCAGTGTACGCTTCCTTCGGGTAATGCGAGTGGTTTCGCGTGCTCCACACTCTGGTCGAATCTGGGAAAGATAGTGGCGTTTTGGAACGTAGCGATGAATAGAGCGAAATTTTGTTGCTTGCCACGTTTAAACCGAAAGTATCGTTCTTTCTCTGTATCATCCGACGCGACAGTTAGTTTTTTATTCGCTGGCGAAACACTCACGGCACACGTTTTTTCCGGCGATCTTTTAGTCGACCAGTCGTGTCGATTCACTCCACTACGAATGAAATTTTTAGTCTGAGCGGAAGGAAGTGCCGTAATCGGATGCTTTGTTGTGACCAGACAGCTCCTTGACCGCCATTGCACTGCTGTGCGTCGCCATTGTAAAGCGCACCGCGGGCTGCTGTGTGT
The DNA here is from genome assembly GCF_030247195.1 of Topomyia yanbarensis. Classification (NCBI taxonomy): domain Eukaryota; kingdom Metazoa; phylum Arthropoda; class Insecta; order Diptera; family Culicidae; genus Topomyia; species Topomyia yanbarensis. The sequence continues at coordinate 175,568,366 of NC_080670.1, read as the reverse complement.
GTATCGCCGGCTGCTATTTGCCGCGGACTTTCGACAGAGGACTTGCAGTTACTCTGTTCCCGAAGAACAGAGGGCTCGCTTACTCATCTACTCGTCACTGGCTTTGGAAGTGGATTCCACTGATGGCGGCAGTGCTAGCTCTCATCCGAGCTTTGGGAGGGGGTTTTGCTGCTGGCTGCTGCTAGTCGTCCTTCCTCCTCGGCGTCCCAATTGCGAATGACTCGTTTGTCTGTTGCGCACACCTTATATAGCGGCAGTGCTAGCTCTCGTCTCGATTTCGGAAGAGGTTGACAGCTGTTTTGCTTGCAGCAAATTTGTTGCTCGGCGCTGTGATCAAGCAAGTGTGTGACAACCCGGTCAAAAAAATGCGGACGAACATGGTCAGGCGATTTAAACAGTTTGACGTTTGACTCATCTCGCCTTTGCTAATTGCACCTAGGAACAAATGCAATTTGTGAATGCGATTTAAAGGCAATTTCAACACTTATGGCGATTTCGCTTGAAACTGAAACTGAGTCAGGTTCTAACCCCAACCGCTGTCAGTTCATACATTTTGACAGCAGTTGGGGTTAGGAACTGACTCAGTTTCGCTTCAAACAAAAACCACATTAGACAAATTTTCTGGCGGCTGAAATGGACTTGGTTGTTTTTTTTTGCGTTTTTCAAGCATGGCGGTTCATGTTTGGCTTAATCTTAAAATTGTTTTTTTTTAAACCAATTGGCGTGTTCTCGCTTGTATTTTTTTGTCTAGTGCACTTCATTTAGCCAACGAATGTGGGAAATTGTGGAATCGTGTGTAAGTATAGTAGAACAAGAGCTCTGACCTAAAATCTTAATGAACGTCAGATTGTGATAAGTTGTGGTGTGCAATACCAATTTAACCTTTGATTCTTCCTATAAGTTGGTGGTGATTACCTAGTATACTGGTCAGTATATGTGAGTTGATAATGAATCCGAAAATAAGTCTTATTTTTAATTTTTATATTAGGCAATTAAGGGCGATTAAATGGCGCGTTCCGTGGGCGATTTAAGGGCGGGTTGGGCAGAAAAAATGACGCCCAAATGTTGCATTTGAAATAGCCCCCTAATTGCCAGCAATTTACTGGCAAATTGAAGGGCAATTAGCGCATCCGAGATGGTAAATAGCCCCCCGTTAGCCAGCAACTTGCCCTTTTTGACTGGGAGTGCGTGTAATACATCGACATAGATTTTTCATTAGGGCTTAAATCGCAAATGTAAACAAACTGCGTTTTCGCTATTACGACATTATGCAACAAAAATACTACAAGATTGAGGTGAAAATTAGTTAAAATGGTTTTTAGTTCGATGTATAATTAAAGAAAACAAAACGGCGAAACATGCATTTTCTTCGAGATTTCGACTTAGGCCCTTCTTCTCATATGGAATATAAAGGCCAAACTTACATTTTTAGCCAGAAGCGGGCGTACGGTTATTATTCACAAATAAAAGAATAAACGGCGGTTCTATTATATAAATGATAAGGAATATCTACTACGATCATGTCTACTCGATAGTTGTTGCACATAAACATTCGAATATTTCGATATTTTCATGAAATTTGAAGAAAAGATTCACGCGCCCTTTCATTTACATTGGGTTTCTATGCGCCCATTTGCTGAGCCCTATTAAAAAGTATACTGTCAAGCTCGCTCATTTACCCAGCCCTACCCAGCAAAACAGAGTCAGTTTAGCCCATTTACCGCGCCCTTCTGAAAATTATGTACACGGTTTAGCCCTTCCGCAAATGGTGGTTGCAGAAGGGCGAAATCACGACTGGGATGCAAATTGGGCGTAAGCATTTTTTTAGTTTCTACCTACTAAGAGCACATAGGAATTAAATTCTTTGTTATATTGTCATAAGGTTTAACGAAAAATGCTTCCGGAAAAACACGGTCATAAAGTAATTTATACCTACAATAAAAACTACATTTAGAAAAGCTTCGCCGAATATTGAAACTGATTTTTCTCCATTTGAGTACATTGCGACTTAGGCCCTAATGAAAGATCTGTGTCGACATGCTATTGTTGACTGAACTAAATTCGCATACTGAAACACAATCTTATCGTAACACGTTGCCCTTGCTTTTCACGAATTTGTAGAGCTCTGCTCAGCTTCCTCACTTTAGGCAACCCAAACTGCTAATCTTCTTGGGTAATGCTTGATTTCAGCGTGCACGCATGATTTGTAGCCGCTCGTGCTCGGTATGGCCTCCCTGGGCTGCTCTCGCAATTGGCAGAGATGCCAGATTTGCAGACAAGTCTGCAAATTCGCAGACTTTTAATTTAAGCTGCAGATTTTTTCGATGATGCAGATATTTGCAGATTTTCTAGTTTGGTTGCAGATATTTGCAGATTTTTTAGTTTTGTTGCAGATATTTGCAGATTTTTGAATATAAAGGCTTTTGGTTACACTAGCTTTCCTGACATTTTTTGTTCTTCCCAGACTTTTAAAATTATTATTGCAGACATTTGAAAAAAGTACCTGGCATCTCTGGCAATTGGTCATTTTGCTGGGTCGGCGACATCAGGTTTGTTCCAGTACCAGGAGAAACTGGAAGTACTCCGGAGCAAACGGAGAAAATCGTTCCTGTATTATCTTCTTTTCTTTTTCATCTTCTGGTAGCAAATCGGAGTGAAAAGGAGCAAGAATTTTTTGCTCCGGAGCAACAGGGAGTGACTTCCGTGTACTGGAACAAACCTATCGTTACCCACCATTGGCGAACGGGTTTACCACATTTGCTCCGAGAGATTTTTTTTTTATTTTTATCTTCCATGTCTTCCATCTAATCGAACTAATATGAAAGTCTTTCGATTTCGAGAGTAACTTACTTAATCTACTAGTCTCGTTGAGACTTGAGACATTTGTACAAAGGCTTTTCCAACCATTTGGCTCAGAGAATCGAAGGGAATTTCTGTATGCTTTGGGAGCCAACTTAAATGCCTCCGACCCGTCCCAGCGTCTGCGATTCCAAGCTTTTCTACCTAACTTTTTGAGTCGAACCAGTTCGGTATTCTACCAAGATGTTCCTCTAGAAGCACGCACAACTCGAAGCGAACAAGCCTCTTGGTATGCTGCCCAGGAATCAGAATGTAATGGCTCAAATGGCATGTTCCCCGTAAGTAGTCGGGGATTTGTGCCTTATGCTGCCACAATCTGTGAGTTTATTTGATCAACGATCTCGTCCAAGTTACTTGGAGATTCAATCGTCGGAGGATACCCATCAAACCCAGCCACCAAGCCCTCTTCGTAGAGCTCCCAGTTCGTAGATTTGCGAATACGATATGTGGCGATGTGTAGTGAGACGTTTAAATGATGAAAGATGATGTACTTACGGGGCCCTATTCTCACAGTCACATCACCTAGTGACTAGAAGGAAATTTTCTTCTAGTCACTAGGTAACGTGACTGTGATAATATGCCAAAGTTCGAGCTCGTTTGGTACGAGCCAGTTTGCCAATTCGTGCGTAATACCGTCAGAGCAGAGAGTTATATCTAACACCTCTTCTCCGCCATTTCGTGCAAATGTTGGGCGATTTCCTACATTAAGTATGTGCAGATTTGCACTACTGAAGTATTCCATCAATTCGGTGCCTCTCAAATTGATACCTGAGCTGCCCCAAATTATGTGATGGGAATTTGCATCACCGCCGATTATGAGGGGAAACTTATTTCTGCCACAGTATGATACAAACCTTTTGAAATCATCAGAGGCTGATGGTTCATTATGCGCAAATATGCCAAACAATAGGCGTTTTTCTTGTTTATGTTATGTTTGTTTGAAAATGTGGTCCGTCGTAATGCAGAAAAAGGCTGATTTAACAGGCTCGAGTAAGTTTGAAAGAAGAACGAATTTTAATTCATGACCGTCGCGCTGAAGGATTTATTTCGGTTGTTTGCTTCGTCACTCGTTCGTTCGGTGCAGTGCAGTAATTCAATTATTTTCGATTCCAATTCCTCCTCCGGCCAGCAAACTTATTTAGCCCATCCGCGTTCTCACAAAATGGCAGCAGAGCTATCATCGTTTAGGAACCGATCGTCGGTTAGGCGAGGAATGAACTATCCGAGGATTTCGGATCAATGAATACAGTCAGGAAATACGGGAAACTTCTTTTTTGCAATAATTCATTCTCATTATCCCTACAGTGTTACTGATTTAATCATCCAAACTTTTTGATCCTCTGCTGAAAAGTCGGTATAATTACAGATTAGCTACATGAAGGTCGTATGTTTTTTTAATTACTGAGTTACTAGGTATTATGTCGTTCTCAATCTGACGTGAGCTACGCTGGTTTTTGTTTTTGATAAACGTCTACATATATAAAGGATTATTCACATAAATTAGTTGGTGGCAGATGCATTTTTTTCTCGTTTCTAACAAAAGGCAAAAGTATATAAAACATCTTTTATTTCTAGAACGGAAATTCCAATAATAACTGCGCAACGAAACCACGTAATGTATGGCTACTCTGTAACACGATCAACGCTATGATCTCCTACACTTGATAACACCTCAGTAGTAATAAGCGGCTGTAATTTGTGTTTCAAACAAACATATCCTTGACTGAATTCAAGCAGGCATCACTAAAATATTTGAGTACGTCTCTAGTTAGCACGACTTGTTATTTTTAGTTGTACTTAAAAAAAACCCGGTTCGAATGGGGATGCATGATCCGAAAATGAGAATAAAACATATTACAAAAAACGCAGTTTCGATGTTTTTCTTAACCGATCTCCCCAACCATTTTTTTTGTTGAGCGGGAGAGCGGAAAAAATATGGAATTAAGACTACAAATCTGATCCTTCGCTCTAAACGGTAGTCAGCTTGCTTCGCCGATGTTTTGTGTTTATTTTCTGCTTTCAATAAGGAATTGCAATGGGTAAATGTTTATAAGTTAGGATCCCTATTTTTTTTCTTCTCATTATCATCATCGCTAAGCTGCAAATTATCATCAATTTGATATAAGTTAATTAATTAGTAGTAATGTTTTCTTGTTCTCTCACTTGCGTTACGCTTCAGGAGGCTACTATGTCCCTTTCTACCTCACGAATCGGTGCCTTATCCCGGGGAAATGTTTGTGGAGTGCAACTGTATCTGCCATATATGCGCGATGGTATATATTTGAATTTACTAACGAGTCGAATGAAGGTCGAATGCCTTAAGCTGAAATTTTTTTCCATGCGAGAGTAAAACGTAAGTATTTGAAAATATTCTGATGTAAAAATTCCGATTTGGAATCGTTACAAACCGTAAAAAACGACAAGTAGCACCAATAGCGAGAGCAGAAAGAGCATTTTAAATATATTTTTTTTATTGAACCTCTTCTATATTCGACTTAACCTTTCTACTTTCTCGCAATACCTAACTATTAAAAGTGGTTCAATAAGCATTCCCACGTTTTGCCTCCGGCGAACAATGGCGTATAAACCATCGTTTCTATTTCACATACACGCACTCCAACTCTGTCCATCCCTGCCTATTGCGTAGAAGCGCACATTCATACATACACACATAACATCGCGCAGCGCAGAGTACATTATAGTGCTTTGAAGCCATATCACACAACGTGTAAATTCCGGTCTTTACAATGTCCAACTGGTCTCTTTCGGAAAAGGCTTATCACCACAGCGCGCCTAGCAGTCCGATTGTGCCGAAAAGTCCAGATCCTTTTTGACGCTACGCGTCAAACGGTCCAACTCCATGGCAGCATCGGTTCGCATGGAAATTTTTTCGCTGCTCGACACCAGATCGCCCCCGTTCGTTGCCCTCGGCGAGATGGTAGACCCCGGCAGGGTGGCACCGGACGGTGAGCCAGACTTTTTATGTAGCAGTGAGTTGAAGAAATTCGCCAGAACACCTTCGCCGCTGGGCGTGCCTGGATTGAGCTTGCCATCGACCTGTGGACGGGTGTAGATAAAAAAAAATCAGCACACTATTGCAGAATCGTCCACGATTTAAAGGTACCTTTTTTGGCGAGCCTTGCGCACCCGCCGAACCCGGGGTCCGTGGTGTCGTTTTGCCGGCACTACCCTGTGATCGCATCGGGGACTCCCCCCGCGTCGGTGTTTGTCCCTGCTGCAGAAGCATCAATTGTCGGGTGAGGAAGGCCTGTTCTTCTTCAGTTTGAACCTCAACCTCTCGGTTGGAGACAGTCTAAAATGGGTGATGAGATTATAATTACAAAGATTTAGCAATTTTCTGGGCAGCCTTACCTTTCTAGAAGGCGGTTGTGCAATAATATCATTGTAGTAATCATCTGGCTTACATGACTGCATATTTTCGTACAGTATATTGATCTTTTTCATGTTGTCCCAACCAGCAGGTCTGAAAAAGGAAAGCCATAAGCTTACGAATTACAACGGATCAGAAAAATAAACCTACATTAGCACGGCGTCTTTCTCCACGATAAGTGCGGGTGTACGGAATGGTAACCCGTAGATTCGATGCGTTAGATATTTATACAGCAAGTCGCAATTTTTGTCTTCCTTCACACTCGTGTAGAACAGCGACGCTCCGTAAATTAGACAGAACCGACGAATCCACTGTTGCATGAAGTCAAAGTGCTCATCCCGGTAGTCGAGCTCCTTCTCCAGTGTGGTCATGTAGTCGGTCTGGGAACAGTTACAAACAAAAAGTTAATATTTCTGCTTTTGTAAAGCACGCCACGAATTGATGCTATTAGTATAGTATCGAGAATTTTGACTAAAATTGCAACAAATCTTAATGCAGTTAACGGAGAGACAGGGGTAGAGAACATGAGATTATTATAAATGCACAAGATTAATTTTAAACGGACACGTACTTTCGTTACAACAACAACTACATCTAAGCCCAAATTGGTCGTTAGTACACCTTCGGGAAGTGGCAGCGCATCCAGATCGTCATCCACCGAGGAGAGACGGTTGGTGCGCTTGATGGGTGAGCCTGGCTCCAGCTCGTCGATTGTGTCGCAGTAACTCTGCCATACAGTGACCAACCGCTGGCGGCATTGTTGTTTTTCCTCTGTAAAGAAAAAATGTAAATATTATTATGCTTAAAACAAAACTCCTCCGATCGAAATTATTAACAACGTTGTTTCGATTTGCAGAAGCAAAAATTGGCCCACCTACGATTTTGTCCCATTCACTAACATAGCATAAGACACAAAAACAAAAGAAGCGAAATAGGAAACCATACAAACTAAACGTATTATATGGCCAACAATCGAATCACATAAGTAGGTAATACGATATTGCATCGTTCGAAAAGTTTAGTGACCGTTACTAACTCTCGTGCTCGCTCCTTACTGTGTTCTTGTCTTTCGCAGCATTCTTCACCACTTACCCGGTTCGATTTTCAGTCCCGCTATGTGATCATCCAATATCTTGATCCAGTGCTGAAGCTGATCCACCCAGCTCCACGGTGTCGTCATCGATAGCGTCAGAATGACCAGGGTGTGTGCGTAGTTCAGCTCGTGCAGTGCATATTTGAGCAGATTGTTGTGGCCGGGATCACCATCCAGTATCCACACGCCTAGGCGGGTTACATCTAACATTGGGAGGGGAATTTGTGTGTGTGATTAAAACGTTTCACTATAAAAAGGTCGACCCACTTACCGTCTCGGTACTCGTCTCGTACATCGATGTATGCATACTCTAGACCGGATCCCTTTTTGGGATCTTCCACGCCCTGCAGTTTTGCGATTAGTGTCGTTTTACCGCTAGCATTGTCGCCCAGTACGAGCACGGATTTATTCGTAGGTAGTTTGGTGCTGCTTTGCGTTTGTACTTCACTGAGGATTGCGGACCTGTGGGGGTGGGGGAGAACAATGAGATCGTTAGATTTAGTGTTTTCCCAAAATGATTCATTTTTTTACAATCTCTCGTAATTGCAAGGTGCCAATTGTTAGTTATTGACACGGGTAATTGGTAGATGACGAGCAGGAATTTGTTCTAAAGTATGTACAGTTGAGTTTTTTGTGCAGGGATACGACAATGTCATTGATCAGTTATCAGCCTGTAGATGACGATCGTCAAGCGTATTTAGATGTTAGCTGTACTGCCCATAATCGCAAGTCAGTCCCATGTTCTGCGGGATTCCCTATACACAGGGGACTGACTCCCGATTATAGGTAGTATATACTGCCGCTCTACGCATGATTGTCCCGTGTGTATAGGCAATCGCATAGTACATGGGGCAGTTATGCGTATAGCGACAGTCCCATATTGAAAAACAGCAAGCCGAGTAAAACGCTGTTCAAAATTTACTTTTTCATTGAGCCTTTTGGATGGGCCAGTGCAGTAAAATTACATTTCATTCGATCGAAACTGAATGAACGCAGTCAATCAGTCGTAGCATTCATATTCATTTAACGCATCAGATGCTGTTGATCTGAAGCTCGGTTCATGGCTCTTCACTCACCGTCGCTTTCAAATGAGTCGCTATTCATAGTGAACCTCCTTCGTTTGATCTTTTCAAATGAATAGATCCGCTTTCAATTTACCCAGTGAGCACCAGTCAAATGAGATCCGGGTAAGCCCAAGACAAGAAGAGACAACTGGCTTCGTGTTTTTGGTTTTTTTTTCTCTCCTTTTGTGGCACAGACCTGTTGGTCCATATTTGCCAGGTGTATCAAATGATAGTTGTCAATTGACGTACGAATTCGAGGAAAATAATGAATTTGATTACCCTCTGTCAGATGCGTTTCCAAACAAGTGAAAACCCAAGTTTGTTGCGAAAGTTTGTGAATCGATGGTAAGTTTAAGTTTCGCGGGAATCACTCAAACGTTGCCTCCTATCTCTCTCACAAATTCAGCTATTTGCATATATTCATCGGCATTTTTGTTTTTCAGGACGCTAATGAGGCTGATTCGGTTGTCTAGCACGGGATATTTTTGTCTGGTCGAGTTATACCTCGGACAGTCATGGAGGATATGGGTCAAGTTTTCTTGAACGTTACAATCGTCGCAATTTTCGGTTCGTATCAGTTTCCATTTATATAGTCTGTCTTTAGAGGCTGTGTGGAAGGTTCTTATTCTTCCCATTGTAATAGTTTGTGTCGTAGTCATTTGCATTTTGTAGAACCAGGGTTTCATTGTCACTGTATTCATTATTTGGTAGTGTTCTTTTCCTTTTTCCTGTGATAGTCTCGTATATTCTTCGTTCCATTCTGTAGTCAATTCTTTTTTGAAACTTATTAGAGAATCACCGATAGTTAAAGGATAATATTCTGTACTAGATTTTTTAATCCCTAATTTAGCGGCTTCGTCCGCTCTATCGTTTCCTAAAATGTTGATGTGGCCGGGTATCCATTGAATGGTTATTTTTTGTAAATTATTGCAATTGGCTATTGTATATAGCTGCTGTACTAGGTAATTTTCAATATTGTTATCTATAAGCGCCATACAGCCACTTTGTGAATCTGTAAATATGACCACTTTGGTTTGGTTGATACTAATTGCATATTCTACAGCCTCAATAATGCCTACCAGTTCAGCATTCATGATAGAAAAATTAGGATTTAATTTGTAGCTAAAGGATATTCTATTTTCTTGGTCATATATACCATATCCTACTCCATATTCACTTTTCGAGCCATCTGTAAATAGTTTGAAATAGGTAAAATAGTCTTCTCTTATTAATCTTTGTACTGTAGTTGTCTGTAATACTAGTGGGGTGTTTTTTCTATGTAGATTAGGTATTGTTGGTATTATTTCAACTATTTTGGGGTCGTGAATGATAGTAGAATTAATTTTTAATGTTTTACATTGCAGGATATGATAATTATTTATCGATGCGCTTTTTTGAAGGTAACTATGGTATTTGGGTATTTCGTCTGAGTTTATCAAATTCCATAAGTGGTTTGTTATTGGGCTGGTCTCGAAATAAAGCGTTTTTAGCAATTCTTTGTAAGCTAAATATTGTGCTCTATAATGTAGTGGGAATTCACCAACTTCTGCATAGAGGACGTGATTAGGAGTCGATTGTAGATAACGGCAAGAGGTTCTAATTGCAAGGTTCTGTACTTTTTCAATTCTAGTTAGGTCTGTTTTGCAAGCTTTGGAGTAAACCGTCAAACCGTAATCTAACTGAGAACGAACTATGGAGTTATTTATCTTTTGTAAGACCTCGGGGTGGCAGCCACCTTTCTTTCTACTCAACATCTTTAATATATTGATTTTCTTTCTGGTTTTATTTATAGTATGTGTGATATGCGCTTTAAAGTTCAACTTGTGGTCTATCCAGATTCCTAAATGCTTGTGTATAAATTTAATTTCTACTGGAGTATTGTTGATTTTTATATTGATATTTTCGGGGACGTTATTCATAAATACTATTGTTGCAGACTTATCGGGATTTACTTGCATGCCTAAATTGTCTAGTTCTCTGCATATTGTATTGAGTGTGGTGTTCATGTTATGGCTAGCTTCTATTGCATCTGTGCCTATTGTAACTACTGCAAAATCATCAGCAAATTGAATGAGTGTACCATCTTCTGTAATTTCGTGTAATTTGGTTGTAAAAATGTTGAATAGTATTGGTGATATCGGGCAGCCTTGAGGTAATCCTTTATTTGTAACTCTTTCTATTGTGGAACCATCATTTAGTGTTAATTGTATTGTTCTTTTATGGAGATAAAAATATAACCAGTTAACTATGTGTGTGGGAAATTCTTTTTCTGATAAGATCTTCAGTAGCTTAGAAATATCAACGTTGTCAAATGCTTTAGACAAATCTAAGAAGGTGACCATGATACATTTTTTATTAATTTTTGCCTCTTGTATTCTGAGGACAAGATAATTAACACAATTAATTGATGATGTTTTGCTTTTAAAACCAAACGAGTATTGAGACAAAATCTGGTTGGCATTGGTGAATTTAACTATTTCGCGTTTTATTTTAATGTTTATTGTTTTCAAAAAAATTGGAATTAAGCATATCGGTCTATATGAATTGGAACTATTTTCATCTTTTCCAGGTTTGAGAATTGTGATTACTTTTATCTTTAACCAACTGTCTGTAATTATAAGAGTATTTAAGACATCGTTACACATGTTTGTTATTACTCTGATTAATTCTGGATTTAAGTGCTTCAAAATAAAGTAAGAAATATGATCGTGGCCTGGTGAAGAACTGTCTTTTTTTTTTAATTTGATTGTTTTGAAGAATTCCGTTACTGATAATTGTAGGTGATTTGGTGAATTTCTTACCGAGTATTCTATTTCGTTTGATATGTTTGGGAAATTTAAATCCATAAATTGATTTGCTAGTTCTTTATTATTTAGTAATTTTAGGTTATGTTTCTGTGGAAATCCTCCACTGATAAGTTTGACGGTTGTCCATAGCTGTTTAATGTCGAGGTCCGGTGTGAGTGTGTCTGTGAGATCTTGGAATTTTTTTCTTTTCGCTTTTTTAATTTCTGTTTTCAATTTTGCTCTTGCTTTTTTAAATGCTATGAAGTTTTCTATTGTTAAGTTTTTAAGGTATATGATAAATTTATCTTGTTTTTCGTTAAATAGCTGTTGGATATCGTTATTCCACCATTTTTTTGGGTAGAATTTTTTATGCGGTTTATATTTTGTTTTTTCAATTTCGTGTTTGAAAATATTGCTTAGTTGTTCTGGTGATGATATACTTTCTGGGTCTATTGAGTTTAGGTTTGCTATTGATTTTTTCTTGTTGATTAAAGTGGTGTTGTAAGTGAATTTTTGTGCTTGATTTATTATTTTTAGTATTATTATTTTATGATCTCCACAGATTTCGTCGTCTAATATTGTCCATTCTGTTCGTGGGGCAAGGCAGGATGTTACTATGGTCAGGTCAATTGCGGAAGGTGTTTTATTTGGATGATTTGTCATTGTTGGTGAGCCGTCATTTAGTATAATCATGTTTCTGTTTTCTATCGAGTCTAAAATTAGTTCACCTCTTGGACAAGTTTTATTTGCCACATTCCATACTGAATGATGTGCGTTGAAATCACCAGCAAAAATTGTTTTACAGCGACTTTGATCAATAAAGTTAAGAAGGCTAGTGAGAGGATTTTTTATTTGGTTATTATTTATAGGGCTCGGAGGTATGTAAGTCGAAACAAATAAAAGTGGGTCGATTGTATTCGTTGTTTTAATTGCTATTGCTTCAACTGGTTGTGTGTCTGGGAGGTTAATTTCTTGAAATGCTATTTCGTTTTTTATCAAAAATGCTACGCCACCATAGCCTTTATCTCTCGCTTTTTTGATAAATTTATAGCCCGGAAATTTGAAATCTTCTTCAGGCTTTAACCAAATTTCTGATAACATAGCAATATCGATATTGTGTGTTTGTAGCAAATTAGTGAGAAGAGAACGGTTAGCAACAGGTCTTATGCTATTGATATTGTTCTGTAGTATATTAAGATTGCGAAGTGAGCCCATTATTGTTTGTTGGGTGGTTTTAATGGTTGTAGTATTTCCGGATTTATTAGTTCGTTCAACTGCTCATTAATGTTTGTTAGAAATTTATAGTCTGTTCCTTTTTTCGCGCTGTTTTCTGAAATATTTTCCGTTATTTTTTCTTGGATTTCTTTGATTTTAGTTATGAGTTTGTTCAGATTTAATTGTTTGACTATTTCAATTTTGAGTTTGTTTACTATTTGGGTCAATTCAAGTTTCGTGATGTAATTAGATTCATTTTCGGTCTGAGTATTGCTTGCAGTTGTGACTTTACTAGTAGTTTGTAACGGTTTTTTGTCAGCTGTCGGTTTATTTAGTTGATTTGTCGTGTTTGTTTCTTCCGATGTGTTTAGCGGTGTGATAGGGGGGAACTCTTCTAGCGACTGCAGTCGTTGTTGTACCTGTGATTGTCTGGGATAAAGTTTATTGGCTTCGTCAAAGGAGAGTTTGTTAAATGCCATGGCTTTGCGGATGTTGTCTTGTCGGGTTCTTTCCTTGCATTCTGGGTCAAATGCCTTATGACCTTCATTGAAATGAAAGCATTTTTTTTAGTGATTTGCAGTCTTTTCCGTCGTGTCCGTTCAATGAGCAGTTGCTGCATCTGACCTGTTCTGATTTACATACCTTTGATGTGTGACCATAGCGTAAACATTTCCAACAGAATTTGATTGGGAACAAATATACATCAACCCTTCTTGGGATTGTATATATTGTAACATTTTGTGGTAGTTTTTCCCCTTCAGCGTAAATTTTTATCGAGTAAGTAGGCGTAAGTTTTTTATCGACTAACTTTTGTATTCTCTCAACTTTGGTAATTTTTATTCTTTCGCATTCGAGGTTCTTCAGCAGTTCCTCGTCCGTGAATGATATTGGAATGTCCCTGATGACCCCGATGGTTTCTTGGTACATCTTAGGAACGAATATCTTGTATTTGTATGTCTCTAACAGTATTTTGGAATTAAGTAAGCTTTCTGCATGTTTTGGGTTCTCAAATATGATTTTATATCGGAATTTACCAGCGGGTTTAAGTTCTTTATATTGAGTGATTTTTATGTTGTGAAGTAATTTGGCTATTTCCATTATATGTAGTTTGCAATTGTCGTCTGTAGGTTCCATAATGAATGTCTTGTAAATTTTGTTCTGAATCCATCCAGTCTTAATTTTCGTTTTCGAATGCTTGTCGTTCTTGTCGGTTCGTTGTCGTTTGTCTTTTCCAGTTTTTCATTCATGTTCGAGTTTGTGTCTTTTGTGGTTTCTATCGTAGCTGTTCTAATTTGAGTCTTCTTGTCCTTTTTCATTTTTTTCCTTTGTAATTTACCCTCTTCATCCGAAGATAGAACAAACTTTCTGGGACCCGTCATAGAGGCGTCACTCGCCGACTCATATCCCGTATCAGACCCATCATCATGGTCGGGACCACGAGGCCCATCCTCATCTAACTCCATGTTTTCCTACGAGTCTCGTCCGAGACTGCGTAGGTGAAACGTAACCTACCTTATTTGTATGAGAGACCGAAAAACAACGGAGTTAGTCAATTTGCGATTCACACACTTTTTCACAATGCAACAAAATGGCCGGAAAGGCACTTCCGATGAAAATCAAATTTTGAGGTTAGCTTTTTTTCTCTCTAAATAACCGCGTTGCGCGCTATGATACACCTGGTATACTTTCCAACCGCACTGCACAAAGGCTGGTGTTTTTGGTTATCTTGCCTTTCTTGTGCCAGATGACAGATGAGTGTATGCAGCTTGCGAGGTTGGCAGTGCAGCCAATTTCTTTGTCATATTTAGATATGTTGCTATAATACTCATAATAATGACCGTTTTATTAACACACATTTTGCCAAAATTTATCTGGTACTAATCAATCCAACATTTTTATCACATACTTCATGTTTTTGGCAAATTTGTCCAGTTTCATCAGAATCTAATTTGCAACAAAAATATAATAGAGATGAACGTACTACCAAATCCGTTTTTCATTGCAACCAGTTCCAACAAGCTGTTATTACTAGATTCATTATTTTTTGTCTGAAATCTGCGAATTTAAGATCGGTTTATCGGAACACATTACGAACACAGTCTACAGAAAGAATTCGAAAGGATTTTGCTCGACATGAATGCTATAAACAGGCCATATCGATGGTGGGTGGTTTATTGATTTGAAGTAACCAAAAGTCGCCTTATTGGATTGATTGCAAGATGTCCTCAATCATCAGTTTCCGTCATCTACTGACCAGACTTGTAAAAGCAATATAGATATATCTAGCCAAACATGTCAAATGGTCCTAAGTGCAAATGACAGTTTCTCTTTGTTTACTTTCTTTTTCGCTAATAACTCGGCAGTTTATACGTTTGATAGCAGAATAAGCTAGTCGACATCAGAGTTTTTCGATATATCGTGAAACAATACTGAAAAGTTTTAAGATGACGCCGTAATAATCGAAAGAGAAAGTAAACAAAGAGAGGCTCTCATTTGACATGTTTATCGAGATATATTGATTATGATTTTCGCTTTAGTGGTTACCGGAAACCGCCATCTTTGTTTTCATGATGGCCTAAATGCATAAATTCCGGTGTTTTATGACTACTTTAAATGATATCCACATTGATAGTTGTTTTCACTACTTCTTAGTAACCAAAGGCCGTCATCTTAGATTTCAAAATGGCCTCACCTTTTAAATGGTATCCATGTTGCCCTCATCTCTGATTTTAAAATGACTTTAACCATCGAGCTTGAGCTTGAGCTTTACATTGTGCGACCACCCCTGGGCTGCTACTCCGTTATCGATCTGGACTAGCTGAAGTTGCAAGAGAATCAGAAGGTAATTATGCTTGGGATTAGGAAAACATCTTTCAATGTGCAACTCCTGGTAATCCTAAAGTGTTTATTGATCAAACCCGGCATCGGTCAGGCCCGAACGTAGATCGCAGAAGGAACGTTCGTCCGATATTTGCTTTTGCTAGAGGCCGTATATACTACTGCGCACTCCACAAGTATCACAGGAGGAGGATATTTGTTAGTAACTAGGTATCAACCCATCAACTCATGGATCGGAAATCAACGGCCTTACATCCCTTCCGAAGGAATAATTTGCACCTCAGAAAAATCTCGACGACCTCGGCTGGGATTGAACCCAGACCAACTGGGATGGGTGGCTGGCACGCTTACCACTCAACCAACTACGCCTTCGTTTGAAATGACTTGAACCTTTAACGAGTTTGACCTTTTACTCCTAAGACAAGACAAGGCAACTAGTAAAACGATTTCTGTATATTTCTGTATTTTGGTAGTACGTCCATCTCTATTTCAATTTTTATGGCAAATTTGATTCTGATGAATAGGCTGTTATGCTGGCCAAATTTGCTAGAAACATGTATTATGTGGTAAAAATGTTGGATTGATTAGTTCCAGTTACATTTTGGCGAAATGTGAGTTAATAAAACGGTCAGTATTATGTGTATTATAGCAACATATCTAAATATGACAAAGGAATTGGCTACACTACCAACCTCGCTAGCTGCATACAGTCATCTGTCAACAATTATTCAGCAGGGTACAAGAAAGGTAAGAAAACTAAAAATACAGAGCCAACTGCTCCAACCCGGTCAAACCATTCGGAATTTGATTCGGAATCCTGAATGGAGTCAGTATGGATTCCAAATCAAATGAAACAACCGATTCTGAGTCGGAATCGGTTGTTGCATTTGATTTGGAATCCATAATGACTCCATTAAAAATCCGAACCGGTTCCGGAATGAGTTTAACTGGGAAGATGAGGAGAAAGAAAGGTTCGGAACATTGTCATTTTTGAGTGTATTTGTTTTATACTTGTAAAATTAAGCATGGCCACCGGGCCCCTGGTAGTAAACATAATCATCCGGACGAGCATCCCGATTCTTTGACGCCGATGAAAAGAAAGAAAAGGCCGGGTTTTACCTTTTTATCTCAAAACTACTGATAAAATCCGTTTTAATCCTTCTAGTGGTGCAATTGTGCCTTTCTCATTTATCCAAACTACGATTCCATGGCTTGTTATGTTTAATATAATGGTGGAACTGTCTATTAGATATTCAGTGCTATTTACACATACGTATAATGAATCGACAGCTACGAACTTGAGTTGCTGTGTCGACGCAGAAACACTTGAAACCAGCGGCGGATCCAGGAGGAGGGCTCGGGGGTTTGGACCTCGCCAAAAAATTTCAACTTGTTAAGAAATTTTAAATTAATCTCTCAACTCAAAATCATTTCAAACCAATTTTTTCACAGGTTTTTCAGACCCACCAGGAAAGTTTACTATAGAGGAATTAGAAAATTTTATTCGCCTGGAGGGGTACTTGATGAGGGAAGGGCGGTTTAGGGAAGGGTGGTGAGTGACGTGGGGGGGGGGGTGCCCCTCACCGAATCCCCCTAACTACGATCCTGTTAAAATACAGAAAACCCATGTAAGTAAAAAAAATTGGCCGGGATTAGCTTTACGATGTTCAGAGTGATTGCATAACCTTTCTATAGGAGAAAGGCAAAAATAATTATTATTGTAAAACTTATATTAACAGAAAAGCCCAGTACGTCATTTGATTATTTTTTTTCATATCATGACAGCCTCATTCACACAGGGAAAAAATGTGCCTAGCTGTATCCGTCTTGAGTTGTGTCGTCTTATCATAGCCTTTACCCTATATGTATTTATTATCTTGGTCGGAGTTTTTCTCGTTAATCCGTCAATGAACCGGCGCCAGTAATTACGGTTCCTGGTTTTTATCAAACTCTTCGAATGAAGCAACAAAGAGAACGACAGCGTGCATCAGTTTTAAAATTCGAAACAACTGTTCGTAATAATAAATCAAAATACTTTGCTGGTGACGTGATTATTTTCGTTTCAATCCAATTTCAATTTTAAACTTTCATGTTAAGCGCCACACTGCTGAATATACCCTAAGGGATTTGATTGTTATAAAATACGAATGCTTGCAAACCTGTATAACAATAAAAAAAAAACAATCAGTACCTTATCTTAGTCAGATGGCATAACTTTTGGGTTACCTACCAAGATTAGCTTCGCAACATTTTGAAACAAACTGAAACTGCTCTAACACAACTCAATCAAAATCTTCAACTGACATCCATCTTTCAGTAGGCGCAAATCCCGTTTAGTCCGACTGTGCTTTCGAAATATGAAAGCTATGTTGTGTCGAAAGGTTCATTACCCTACGAACCTACAAATCGAAAACATTTTTCCGAGAGTTCCATATCAACCACATACAAGCAGAAATATTAATTTATCCCAACGTAACTCACACATGCCTTACCCTGCGGTGTTGAATTCAATCCAAACCCACCCACTTTGCAAATCATCTTGAACCTGTCGCAGGATGAAGAGCACGCGATAAACTTTGCACACAGCAAGAACCGCACTCACGGTTTGTATTTGTACTTGTAATATTTTTATTCATCCAACATGTGTCTCAATGAAATTTGCTAAAACTAGTGTGATTCAATAGGGATCTTTAATTTGGAAAAATTGTGCCAGTTTTTCATATGTATTGGTAGCGGGTATCCTTACGAGTACACCCATATCATTCTTAAACCTTAATTATTCATTTATGATTTTTAAATTTAAAAACCGATTTAATCCACCTAGCAGTGAGATGAGACATTTCTTACACATTTCACCATTGGATTAGTTTGCAGAACTCACGAGAAGTAGGCACCCAATTAGAGGTGGGATGAAAACAGTTTCTAGTCTTGCACGAATAAAATCTCGAATAAACTAAATAAATTATAGAAATCAACAAAACGACCGAAATAAAAAAGTAAAGCAAAAAATGAAACAATAGGTCTTTAAATTCATAAAATGAGTATAAAAATTAATGGAAATCATTATAATTTTGATCCAAATACACGAATCAAATTAGATTAGGTTATTAGATAAAAATTAAGATTATATTTAGAAATAGTTATAAGATTAATAGAATAAATTGACTCATACTAACAAATTGAATGAAATAAAACGAATGACTGAACATGAAATGCATAAAATTAAAGATATGAATAAAATGAATCAGATAAATCAAATGAATCAAATGAATCAAATGAATCAAATAAATCAAATGAATCATATGAATCAAATGAATCACATGAATAAAATGAATTAAATGAATTAAATGAATCAAATTGATTTAATTCATCCAGTGAATACAATGAATCAAATTAATGAAATGGATCAAATGAATAAAAAGAATTGATGAACAAAACGAATAAAGTAAAAAATAAATGAAATGCATAAATAAAACAAACGAATCAAATAAACAAAATGAGCTGAAGTGATAAAATGAATAAAAAGATGAAAATGAGCAGAATTAAATGCATTGATTAAAATGAAAAATTGAACAACAGTAAAAAGTTATATATTAATATAAAGAAATAAATTGAATCGAATAAATTATTTGGATGGAATGATTAAAACTGAAAAAGTAGTCAGATTATTAAAATGAAGAAACTGAACAAAATGAATAAACTGGAAAAAATTAATAAAATGCATACAATGAAAACAATGAATGATATGAGTAAAATGCACAAAAAGAGTAAACTGATCAGAGTGAATCCAAAGAATGAAACGAATAAAATAAGTAAAATGAACGCAGATGAACAAAACGAATAAAAAGATGCGGAATGAAATAATTAATTAAAATTAAATGGTCATATATTTGAAGCCAAACACATTTTTGAATAAAGAAAATGAATAAACCGGATTGTACGAATTTGAAAACCATTGCATCAGAAAGTTTTGAAATGTTTTTGAAAATCCCATCTTCTGAGAAAAGGCTAAATAATATGCAATGGACTTTCTAGGGCTTCCATCTTTTTTTGGTTTTATTCTTTTTGTTTTCATGCTTCTTTACTTGACGAATTCAAAGTTTACTTTTTGGTCACATATTCCCGAAAACAGATTTATGTGCAGAACAGAGTTTACTGGTCCAGTATTTTAACGCGCAATTGAATATAGTAAAGTGAGACAAGGTCACATGTGCTTTCAAGCCCCTTGGACAGAGAACGACAGAGGGAGAATGCGATGCGTGAATGAGACAGGTAGATATTTCAAAGTTTTTATTTGAATTGAAGTAAATAGTGTGAAATGTCTAGGCTATGTCGATTGCATAAAAGCCGTGTTTGTATTGTTTCGTTCGGAATTCTCGTGCAGGAAATATGGATAAATAAGTCCTATACAGACCAATATAGTGAAAAAGAAATGGTTCAAACTACTCAGTATATCCAAATATGGACGACGATAAGCTAGAAGACACATTGTAGTTGCATCCCCCATCGAGAGTGGGTACTTTGGGGACTTCTTTTCCCGGATCTAATTTGTGGATATTTTTGGTCTTTGATCCGTTATTTTTCATGAAAGTTCGTACCAATACAACGAATGTGCAGCTGATACAACTCATGGTTCATTCGCCTGCGCAACGTTCCGTCTTCCATCTGCACGCCACCATAGATGGTACGCAACACCTTTCGTTCGAAAACTCCAAGGGCGTGTTGGTCCTCCACGAGCATAGTCCAGGTCTCGTGGCCGTAAGGGACCACCGATCTAATCAGCGACTTGAAGATAATTAACTTCGTGCGGCGGCGAATTTTGTTCGACCGGAGCGTCCTCTGGAGTAGGCACGATTTCCCGCTAAGATCCGTCTCTGAATTTCTCTGCTGTTATCATTGTCGTCGGTTGCCAGTGAACCCAAATACATGAATTCGTCGACCATCTCGATTTCGTCACCGTCAATCCGAACTCGGGTGGGAGGTTCACATTGTCGTCTCTAGAACCTCTTCCTCTCATGTATTTTGTCTTCAAAATCCTGGCTTCAGCTTTCAGTCTTTGAGCATATATTTCATTCAAAATTCAATAGAGATACGAATAGTTTAAATATCGCACGTGGAATGTCTCTTTTGAAAATTTCCTTCGTCAAACTTTCATATTACCTAGTTAAGCCAAATATTTTTTTGATATAGCCATGAATTTCCTTAATTATAGTGTAGATACAGGCTTTGAATACAATTGAATTAAAGTTGAGTTGATGTAGCAGCAGACAAAAATAGTTTTGTTTTCTCAAACCTTCGCAGTTACAATTTATAAATATTTCAGATTGGCAGAAGATCTTATCACACAACTTAGAAATGGATACAGAAATAGCTAGATAGATGCGATAGAAGAGAGACAGAGAGAGAAAGCGAGAGAGAGAGAGAGAGAGAGAGAGAGAGAGATGGGGGGGGCGTGTGAGGAATGGCAAATGATGGTTAATGCAGTGACATTATTTTTATAGGTATATTATCATGATATATTGATTATTACATTCTTATCATAAATAATGTAAGTAGTAATTTTTGCTCTATAACCAGTATAACCTAAATCTTGGAAAAGAGCTAAATTTTCGCTAGATTTTTGGGCTTCAAACATACAGTTGCTTTCGGTGACGCCACAAGTAGTAATTATATTAGAAATCTTTTATCTCACTACTAGGTGAATTACTTGTTGATCTGTGTGTTGATATACCATCTAACATTTACCTCATGATTGAACGCAATGCCTAGTCCAAGGAATAAATACTGGAACTCACTGTTTCTTTATCAACACATTATTTTGTCTTTGAAGTGAACTTATATATTAATTTTTGAGAAATAGTTCATTTATTATAAAGGTAATTCACAAAATGTTCTCAACATCGAATTCCTTGAATCACGTAGATGTGTTTTCATACCCCGATATTCAAAATCGGTTTAGTTTTGCCCCTAAAACACCAGTAAAGCAATACTCTGTATGAAACAATCTCATTTTTAATTAGTGGAAATTGGTAAGCGAGGACTAAAAATACAAAATTTCTAATATCTCCGCCGCTCGTGCACGGATTAAGACAATCTATAGCTTGTTAGAAAGGTATTTTTACAAGCTTTCTATTTATGTGCAGTTTGTTGGACAATATTGTATTGTTCGAAAGTTATTTGCAAAAAACCTACTGTGTTTTGACAAAATCGCCCATATCTCAGAAAGTAAAGAACATATCGAAAATCAAAAATAATAGTGTCAAATGGCAACGTTAGGCCTTTCATTTGAAACTAATTTCATTAAGATCGGTTCAGCCATTGCTGAGATAATTACATGACATTTTGTACATACATACATACACACATACACACACACACACACACATACAGACATTGTCTCAATTTGTCGAGCTGAGTCGATTGGTATATGAGACTCGGCCCTCCGGGCCTCGGAAAAAGTTGTCAAAGTTTGAGCGAATCCTATACATTTCTTTTGTAAGAAATGTAAAAAACCAAATTAAACTCAACCAGCAAACTGACAGTTGTCCTACTAAATGACGTATCTGCAAATATCTCGTTCGCCTCATTGTTAACCGGGATAGCACCCCACACAGCATGATCTGGTACTTTTTCAATCCGCTAGCAACCTGCCATCCCAAGTTTCATCTGCAAACTATGGTAGATCTGATAAGGCAACCTATAGGGTCGTGCAAGTCGCGTGGGTTTGGATGTGTTATTATCCTAAAAGGAAACAAACTAAAAAATGTTTTTTTCAATAGTTTCGGGCCAAAAAATTGAAAAAGGACTGAGATATTAACTCACGGTACTAATCTGCATCAGAATATGCCTTAACCCGCACACCCCTAAAGATCCCTATTCGTCTTCTAAATCAAGATCGGTGAGGTTAAAATCAAATAATTCGGAGAACTCGTTGAACCTGCGAACCATTGCGAAACGTTTAACTGTGGAGCGTTAATGCCACCACTGCCGAAAATCCATAGCGTCTACTGGTACACAGTCTAACCGTGTATAAATTGCACAAGTTTCATTGCTGTGCAAAATGTTTATTGCGCGTTCTTCATCCCGGTCGATTTGAATATGTGCATGTTTACGGAGGATTGTACCGTCCGGACGATATAGTCATCACGTTGCTCGTTTGGCAAGCGAGCGACGAATGATTGAACGGGCACATGACACCTCTATTTAAAAAATACCTGTATTTGATCTAGTCAGTTAGGTGCAAGTGTGTGCAAATGCTAACATTGCCGAAAATCCATAGCGCTTATTGTACCAATTGGACACTATAATCATGATCTAAATAGGAACAAGGCACTACCATTTATAACTTTTTGCGTTTGATTGAGCCACTTAGCTGCTTCCTATAGACGGCTCTGTCTGAAAAAACTGCCTCGCGAATGACAGTTTTTTTCTCTTTGTTCCTGTCCTGTCAATCCTATTTTTCATTGGATTGTCTGCTCTAAAGATATTACCAAGGGCCGCTCATAAATGGTGTCGCGTATTGACAGTTGGGGAAAAGCCGAGAAAAAAAATTAAAAATGTGAGACGTACTAGTGAAAGCGGGGTTAATAAAACCAGCAATAATTTTTGGACTTTTTTCTGCGGTGCATTGTTTATGAATGGCCTTCTTACAAACAATATTCCCGAGCGAATGTCACGTAACACCGATGACAGAGCTGTGGGATTGAGGTCAAGTTTGCTTTGGGTCGTGCAAAACTGAGAAGCAACATCAATCATGATATGAATAATGAAAAAATAACTGTATTCTTCATTTAATGGAGGTTTTGTTGATATATAATGTTATATACATTAAGTCAACCAATGTAGCTGTCGAATTTTTAGAGAATTAACAAACTTTACAATTAACGTTTGTGGGAGCACTACACAGCCAGGCGTTTGTTGGGTGCGAACCTGAGTGTTTTGCAAACCTTTATCTTGCTGAGTGAGCTACCACTCTCAAAAATTAATGGGGTTTTCGATTGATTGACACCGGTGTAGTGGAGTGCATTGAAACTGCACCGTTTTTTGCACTTTCTAGCAGAAGTGCAGAAAACTGGGTATGTTCCATTGACACTTCTGCTAGAAAGTGCAAAACCAGTGCAATCCACTACACCGGTGTCAATCAATCGAAAACCCCATAAGTTAATTCAAACATAGAGGGCTAAACTGAGAGAGACAGAGGAGAAGTTTCACTGAAATTGAAAAAATATTTCTAGCAGTCGCTTCAGTAACATTTCTCAAAAATCTGTGTATCTGTACATACAGATTCTTGGTCTGAAAATGGCTGAACAATCTGTGTAAACACAGATTTTTCTGTATTCTTGGTAACCCTGGACGTGCACAAGCGCGCTTGCAAATTCACGATTGAGGTTATTGAATTTGTTAGTGCATAGGCATAAACGGGGCGGTTCTCATGTTTGCGGGATTGTTATCATCGTCTTCTACGTCGGATCAGTGTCGTAGACCAACACTAAGTTCTGCAAATTGTTTTAGTTTGAACTCACCTCCTCCGCTGCCACTGTTGATCATTCTTTCTGGGAATCCCTATTTGACAGACCCCTTTCACATTTCGTGCATTCCGTCACCCTGTTAAGAATGACCCTTCCCGAGAGTATCCAATATGCAAAAGGGGCCTTTATGATGCTAGATCTGCTGGCGGTATCTTTGCATTGGGCAGCAGTCAGATTCTGCATCTTCCGTCTGGAAAGTAGGCTTATTTCAGGCATTTCATCATCCAGAATATATACGGGGGTGCCAGTATTACATCTTCAATGCCACTTTGGGGAATCTATTTGCACAGGGAGCTTGCTTCACTTTTAAACTCTTCATCGCTGTCAAAAACTTGACATTGGACACCTGTATATTTCCGGCGATTTCTGCGCCTACTTCGCCGTGCTGTGTGGGCGGATACCTCGTTGGATCGTGCTTCTGGAACAGATCGTTCACGAGTACATTCATTTTAACCACCGTCTATGGACTTTTTATCTTTGCCACCACGACTCGATAAGCGTTCCCCCAGGATTGTCATCAGCTTCCAGGCACAACTGTTTGTAGTACAGTAGGATTCCGTTTTTGGCAACAATTTTATTTTTTTCAGTTGCCAAAACCGGAGCCGTGCCAAAAATGGAACCTAATTTTTGAAGTTTAGATTTTCAATTTACGATTTCAATAATGTTTCATGGATTTTTAATCATATGTGAAATGGAATGAGATGAAAAATATAAGAAAATTCAATTTTATTCATGTTTTTATCAAATTCAGACGTCGTAGGGTGGGGCAGAATGCTACTTTCGACGCTCAAAACCTCTAGCGCCTTGGGTATATATTGTGGAGGATTGGTGTCTTTAGCAAAATATCTTAGATGAAAATAATAATTATTTTGACATTTTAGGTTTTGATCTAGATAAGTAGAAACTGATCTAGATTAGTTCTATCTTTTGACAGAGGTGTTCTATCAAAAAACTTTCCTCGACAAAGTTGTTTGTTTGATATTTTTAACGTATTATGTAGGCTTATGTAGAAGGCACTACATTACATTTAAAAAAATACTCGAGAAAATGAATTTTAACATTTTTTTTTAATAAAAAATAATGTTTTATTTCTACATCTTCGAAAAAAGTTTCAAAGTGTGCTATCATGACATTCGCTCCTGGGATTGTTATCTTTTCTTTCGTGAATATTAATGAACAATTTTGTTTAAAAAAACATAGCTCTTTTAAAAAATAAATGAATTTTGTCCTCTATAACTACCAATCGTCGATCTTTCAGATGGCATTGATAGATTGAAAATCAAATTGCAATGTTTGAAGATAGGTTTGAAGAAAACCTGTAAAAATCACTTGCAATTGTCCAAACAAAAGGATTAAAACATCAGTGCTGCGGTGAAAATATGCTCCAATAAAAGTTCAAAAATCTCTAGAACAATGCATTGCAGAAATTAACACATCAAAAGATAATATTAGCAACCCTATTTTTCAAGAGCCACGCCACCTTAAATCTTAAAACAAATCATAACAAATGAACCATTATCAGTGCGGTAAAATATCAATTTCAAACGAAAATATTCGTTTCAATTGAAACTGCGAGTCTTTCACTGTAAGCATACCGCCACTATATCAGTTGAGTTCTGCTGCCGTCTTCGTTTGAGTCACTCAGAGTTCACTGTCAATTGAATAACAGGTTCTGATCATTTGACGTTTTTGCCCCTTTTAGTTTCTATTGAAAACCTACCTCACATTAGCACGGTCTCAGCTAATGGAAGTCAACCATTCCAACGAACCACTCACAAATGAATCGATGAGCACTCTTTGGGGCACGGCTCGGCGCTTACGAAACCGAAACAATACTAACGAGAGCGTGGAATATTCAAACCGTCGGATATTCGATTTTGTCAAGATTTGTTCGGATACCGCCCCGGCACAGAAGATCTACCGCGCCGCGCCCCTCAAGATAACGCGAAAGAAACACCGCGTGGAGTTCTCACTTGCTATCTTATCATATAACAATAATGCCCCAGGGCCAGACAGAATCGAGTTAAACTTCTTAAAAAATCTGCCAGACTCTGCCAAGAGACGCTTGTTGAATTTATTTAATAAGTTTCTCGAGGGTAATATTGTCCCTCATGCCTGGAGATAAATGAAGGTCATCGCTACCCATAAACCAGGTAAACCATCCTCTGACCACAACTCGTATCGACCAATTGCAATGCTGTCCTGTATCCAAAAGAATCATATTGCTTCGCTTCGACAAATGGGTTGAAGCAAATGGCTTACTTTCAGATACAAAATTTGGTTTCCGCAAAGGCAAAGGGTCGAAAGATTGTGTTGAATATTCAAACCGTTGGATATTCGGATATTACATTTACCGCGCCACGTCCCCTCAAGATACCGCGATCAAAGCACCTTTTCAATGATGAAGTTCTCATTTGCTCTCTTAGCATGTAGCAATCAAGTTCCAGAACTAGATAGAATCAAATTTAATGTATTGAAGCATCTACCAGACTTTGCCAAGAGACGCTTGTTAATCTAAGAAATTGCACTCTCCTGTGACTACTTTTCCGGACAACTAAATATGGTCATCGAAGCGCCGTTTCTGGCCGATTCATTGTACATTGCCTGTACAATGAATAAACAGACGTAGAATTTCCAGCAAAGATATCAATCATATTTTGCTACGATTCTATCTAAGTTTTCAATTTTTTTTAGATATTCTAATCTAGTTTGGCATAGGGTAGAATCCATCTGTATCATATTAACATGCCTTAAAATATGAGGATACGTCTGTAAATTTGAACCACTGCAAGCAACTAGTTGCGAAGAAGACAACTCGCGGGAAAGCCATGCGATAAGTATTTACCGTCCGGTTTCGCATACCTATTCAGCCTACACCAACAGGCCAAGACAGCTGGGACCCAAATCGCAAAATAATCTCACATCATCCGGACTACACTGGTTGACGGACACCCCCAAAAAAATGTGCCGTGTTATTAGGTAGTAGTGCTGTATTCGAGAGTCAATACTAAACGATATATCATGCTTTTCGAGCGAAAGAAATACACGAAAGGGAGGGAACAAACATTACGTCATGCACGTGAAGTCATTCAACCAGGTATGATTTACTGTAGTTGTATGCAAAGAATGGTTGAATAAATTTCAAGAGGCACGATTTTTGTTTGTCGTTTGTTTTCCATGATCTCGTGTCAAGTGATCGCAAATGAATAAACCCACTTTATAAATTTATGTGGTGATAACCGCATATTGCCAACGTAGACAGTGCCTTCTTTGTGTGAAAGAGACTGTCTTGTCTAGTCATACTTTTCTACAAATGGTACTGCATTCCAATATGGAACACTAACGTCATCTCGAGACTGTAATTCCCATTTGTATGTCCACCAGCGTAATTCTGTACACGCTTGAGACACTGTAGAAACTGACGCTTTTAGTTGAGCTAATTAATTTTCTTATTTTGAAATGAGAAAATTCATTCGTAAACTGATCAATATGGATGACCTAGAACTTGGTCACAAATTGCACAAAATTCAACGATTCACATTGATACATTTGGCACACTGCCCGTTGTACCGATTAGCTAACCATATGTTGATAAGTTTTAAAACAAATATTATTCGTCATCACGCATACTACCTATACCGCACTAGTATTAATGATTTAACAATTCCAACAACAGACCTAACGTCGATGCTCTTGAATAAAATGCGTTGAAGCAACGGGGGAGGGGGTGGGCGACATTATTTTTTATCGCAAAACCCGATATGATTCATCAAAACTACTGCTGATCGTGAGCGTATTTATTTCGCCTTCTCTCTTTCAACATTCGCAGTGTCGCTAGCTACTATTTACTCAACTAAGCATGTGACACGAAAATCGAAAAAATGCACTTCAAAAATCGCCTGGACTCATCGCATCATTGAAATTTGATGACTGTTGTAGGAAAAGAAACCCCCCAAAAAGCTGTACAATACAATAGGCTGGCACCTCGATTTTCACCTTCTCCCAATCTATCGATCGATCGTTGATGTTGAATAGGGGAGAGAGTGCGGTAAAGAAGTAAATAAAAATGTGATCGTGGCTCGTTGAATGAGTGCAACCATTAGCTAAAATGGTGCGAGAGGAAATTGCTTATGCAGAAAACACTGAGCGTTTTCATATGGGCAATCGGTCGTACTAGCTGCCACCTGTGTTTGTGACATTGTACACGAATGCTGATAAACAACGGCTAGGCAAATAGTGACCAGAAAATTTGTTTTAGCAATGAATGATTGAACAAAATTTGTTTCCCACCTTCAGATATATTACTTTGAAAACCGTGACGAGTTTTGAAAATATTCCTAGCAGATGCTCTATAGCTATGAATACAACAGGTGCGTCATCCGCTTTCAAACTTACCAAAGGTTCTCCTTCGGATCGATATCCTTCTTTCGGGGCGTTGTTAATCCATTTACTTGCGATACCGAAAGAATATCCATAGTTGCTGTGAAGATTTTCAATGTCGAGTAATCTGTAACACCAAACGATGCTGATTTTCAGGCTCCGATGTCCGACCGACCAAGTTGACTCTTGGAATTTGAGACGCTCTCGCGCCGCGATGAAAACTCCCGCAGACGATGATCAGTATGCACACACGGGCTTATGCGAGGTTCCACTGACGCCACCGCAACGGGACAACACGGTTCCAAATCGTTTCGCTATTTAGTAAGGATATTTAAATATAATTCCACAAAAAACTCATACACTGGCCGTCTCCGAGATCAGGTCATTGATGCTGGTGGTGATGCACACAAAAATACAAGTTAGGAACAGGGCGGAGGAAAAGGAAGGGGAAGATTTTCTTTGCGTTTTCACTTCAAGCAGCAGCCACAAAGTTGCAGGAAAAACTCGCTTCCGGATCGATTTGTGATCCACCGTAATCCAAAACTAGTTCTCGAAGGTTACAGCTGGAGAACTAGTGCGCGGAGGCAAACGATCGAGTTGGACCCGTTAAATTAAAACATTTTTTTCGTCCCCGTTTGCCACTATATCTATCGAACAATCCGACCGACCCGTTTTACTGTTCTTTTTTCTTACGCAGAGGTTTTCACACACCTTCGACGTCGTCGCGATTTTCTTCTTTGTGTATTTTTGGTGTTTTAGGCGCTTACGTCAGATAGCTGTCAAAGGGGGTGTACTAAAAGGAAAGATGGCGCGATTTGTGACGCTCGTTTATTAGTACATTTATTTAGATACACTGAAAGAAACCATTTCATAAAATTAAATTAATAGCGTTTTCGACAGATTGCCATTGTCAAAATAGCTACAAATTTCAAAAATAAATAGAGCAGTAAAATTAAACTGGATATCCACACTCAGGCAAAAAATACAGCGAATTTCATAGGAATATCGTATACTTTTTAGCCACAAGTAGCACGTATGAAAATCATAAGATTATCTTATGAAACGGCATTTATCTTGTCAAATTGGTTTGCTATGATTTCATGTTCCATACGGTATCTTTGATTTATCATAAGACAATATTATACATTTCTCTTATGTTTATGAGAACCATAAGATGTTCGTATGAAATCCAAACGACTGGCATATTTTTACCTTATAAAATTAAAAGATAATCATAAAAGCCGTATGTTTTTCATGTTAATCTTATGAAAACATAGTTTTGTTTCTTTTCTATGCATCATAAGATAAATCTTATGAATTTTGTTATACGTTTTGACTGGGTGCATCCATGTAGCCTGTACAGTCATGATTCGTTGGTTGGTCACTTTTTAACCACTTTTAAGTTGGACCTCCGCTAGTTGGATCATTGTCCAACCAAAAAGCATCTGAATGTCAATATTCACTTTGACAATCAAAATGAGATTCGAACAGATGCAATTACACTACTAACTTCTCTTTTGGAGAGTTTTTGACATCCGAACTAACTAACGAACTTGACTAACGATTCAAATTGGACAGCGGGTGTGGTCCAACCATCATCACGAATCACGACTGTAGTTGATCTTAGTTGCCATGATTTGGTTAGTCCGCGAACGTTTACCTGGAGTTTCATTTATGTCGTTTTCGATTGAGAACCTAGAAACTAACCCAGGTTAGTTGCTTCAAACGAACGTTTTTAATGAAACTGAGTTGGGTTCTCGCCAAACAGCGGTGGTGTGAGCGAACCCGAAATATATTTCAGGTTGGAACCCAACCCGGTTTTCAGTTCAGTGGCGCATAACCTAGGTTGGAAACTGGCTTCAAGCAAACGGTTTGACAGCAGTTAGGTCCGAAACTGAGTTAGTTTCTGCTTCAAGCGAAAACGACATTAGTTTGCATATACAAGGTGTTGAATTCTATACAGGGTCCGGCACTTGAAGTGTAACCAATTTTAACGGTTGATAAATTCGATTTGGAATACAGTCGTGATTCGCTCGTTGGACATTTTTTAACTGGACCGCTTTTTAGTTGGACCTCCGCTGGTCGGACCAACTAACTGTCCAACTAAAAAGCATCTGAATGTCAAAATCTTATATTAAATTTACTTTGACAATCCATCTGACAATTATTAGAGATGTGAATAGATGCAATGACACTACTAACGTCTTCTTTGGAGATTTTTTGACATCTAACTACTAACTAACAAATCACGACTGTATTATTTTTGTTTACTTCAAAGTACAAAATGTGTTAAAATAATCAAAAATTCAGAATCAATTCATTTTTGCTAGGTACGACCACTTTTTACCTTGACTATGGCCTTGCGACGGTCAAACACGAATTGCAAGCTACCCTCATGTGACTGCCGGTAATTTGGTTCACTCTTGGACAATGGATTTCTTTAGCGTCTCGTGCCTGGCGCATTTTTTACTTCAGACTTTTCTTACCAAAATGGCCCAGAGAGAATAATTTATTGGATTCGCGTCTGGTGAATATAAGAGCAATTGTGTTGTTGAAATGAAGTTTTGAACGTTGGTTTTCAGCCATTCTTGGTTCGCTCGCGCTTCATGAGATGGTGCCAACCAAAGTCTACGTCCGAATTTTTTGTCTACCCACGGCTTCAAAGCAGCCTGCGGAACACTTTCCCGATGATATGTCGCAATTTCTTTGACGCCAGGCTCGATAAAAAAGATTGGAAAGTGACGGTTTTTCGTTTCGAGTGTTCACGAGTTGCTTAAGTTGAAAAAATTCGTCAGAAAACACAATGTTCGAAATTTGATCGCTCCTTTTCCTCGTTTTGAAATCCATCACAGACCACAGATTTTGCGTTCACTTTTGGCAACATGCTTTTGTACGCTTGTAAACAATACTCGGAACTTTCATTCAGTTAATTTATAGCTGATGCCAGTGCGACATTTGGGCGAACCTAGGGGCAGATCACTCTAAGAATGTATAACAAATTTGCATCAAATTGAAAAAAAAAAAAAAAAATGCATTTAAGTTCCATTTTTGCATCAGCTTTGCACTGCCCCGCAGAAAAGTTGGTTTAACAAACGTCCTACGCTGATCCACTTTATTCGACGTTTTGTTAAATGTAGGGCTAGTTTTTCTGTAGGGTTTTGACGTCTTACACGCAACGCAAACAAAATTGCACGCAACGCAAAAACATTGCACGCAACGCAAAATATATTATGAATTTCTATTTTGATGGAAATAAATGCATTTAATTTTGCTGATTTTTAAAAATGCATCACAAGTGATCTGCCCCTAGGGGCGAACACTATGCTGATGCCAGTGCGACATTTGGGCGAACATTATGATGTTGCCGAGTAAACGAAAGCGAGGCTAGGCTAGATGCTGGCGATCGGTAAGCTATTGAAACATTGTTCTAGGCTGCCCGCCTTAACTTGCCGTTTACTTTAAAAGTAGTGGTTACACTTCGAGTGCCGGATCCTGTATACTAAATTGCTGCAGGGAGCCCACGTGAGTGTCCCTAGACCGAAACTATCTTTTGGGATGAGACCTAAACGCCTGGTACTATGCAACTTTCCAAACGGGATTTTTTTTTGTTGGGACCAAATTTTTGAGTGCAAGACGACACAATACCAAACATAACTACCGAGATATTTTCTTTAACCAGCCAGATGTTTAACATTAAGTTTGTGCTAGTTACTGACGAGTAATCCGAAACACTATGTAATATTTAATGCTAGCTTATGCTCCATGTGGGGACTAAATCCAATCCGGAATCGAGTTGCTTGGTTTCACCGTCGCGGCCCCACTCTGGAACCGAGTTGCCTCACTCCGCCATCGTGGCTCTGCTCCTTGTGCGACGGATTTGCCCGGGATTTTGAGAAATCCGCTTCGAGACGGAGAATCCTGCTCCGAACTGAGGAATCCACTCCCAACTGAGGCCCAGTAATAACTTCAGTTAGCCTTCTTTATTCCCCTTCTCGGCTATCAAACGTACCTCTGGTGAGGGCCTTTCTTGTTGCTGTGCGAGCATGCTCACGCTACTGGGATTAACTTTGCTTGGTTTTCGATCCTTGGCTTCTTATCATAACGTGGAAACCTACCACAATAGATCTAAATACTGGTCGCAGTGGTTCGTCTCCAACAAAATGTGAAAACCTTCCTTGATCGGAGTTCTAAAGGCATTTGGAAACTATGAATAGGATAGAGCCCTAGATAGAGCCTATTTAACATAACTGCGCCAAATTCGTGATTGAGCGAAGACATTGTACCTCACGTGGCAATCGCGTCTGCCAACCGATGCGTTTGATCCTGCTGCATGCGGGGGACTATGTACGGGGAACGTGCCATTTGAGCCAATATATTCTGATTCCTGTACCAGCTCCGAATTATGTATATTTTACCTTGTTGGAGTATTCATACAACGATGGTGGCAAATCAATCTGATGGTTTTGCCCATCTGCAACGATTATGGGCGGATGAGCTTGCCGCTGCTGATTTCAACCCGAAAATTTATACAGACTATTTTGTTGCTTACGGCCTTCGGTTTTAGCGGTTTTTGATGACTTTTCTGTACCGTACCGTTTTTCATATGCGAATGCTACTCGTTACAGTTTGACTCGAAGATGCACCAGAACGACCTGCAGCAACAAATCTGTATCGGCACGACTAGGGTTACCAAATAGACTGAGAGCAAATTAAGGACATCCCTGCCAAATGTTTTGCCAGTTATGTTACTTGATCCAGAATTCTGAAAAAAAACAGTCGAAAAACGTTGTATCTCAATCGAGAAAAATTAGAATAGTATAGTGCCAATACCGAACTTTGGCCAAACCTCATATTGAGCTATCCAACAAATTTTGGTTACTTCTGAGTAAAACAAATTTTGGTTGCCATGAGTCGCAGAGAGTATGCATTACCAAATAAATCGCTGGAAGAAATTGAAATTGATTCTTTTGGAATAAAGTTGATCTGAATAATTCAATACAGGGTGATTCGTCATGACGTTTTTTTTAAATCTAGTAAAAAAAATTGAAAAATGCAGTAAATTGCGAATTGTTTATTTGTCAATCAAAAGAACCTTTTTTGCCATTTATTGTTTGAAAACAATTTCTTTTAAATGTTGACCATGTTGGAGATTCAGGTAGTCCATTCGTCTGGTCCAACTTTTGATGACGGATTCGAGTTGGTAATGTTGGTTTCCAATGCTTGGGGATGTTACCGCCGCTATGTTTTCTTCACTGCGTGCTGGATGTGGTCGATTTGTTCGCTAATCATCCAATAACGAGTACTACAACGCTTACTTTTTGGTTGTATGGTGAATAGTTGAGTCAGTTGGCCGATTATGTCGACCATATTATGGACGGAGTGCACTAAACACATTTCCCATAGATCGCTGATTTTCGAAATATAGTTGAATAATTTGAAGATGGTGAGCCAGTGTAAGTCGTTCCATTATGAAATGGCAAACAATACTAAACTACAATAGCACAACAGTTTGCAGTTAGTACCCGTTAACTACTGGAAAATGCCCTGTTAAAAAACTTCATGTTGAACCACCCTGTATATGCCAAGGTTTAAGACTAAAATTAAGGACATTTGAAGTAAAATAAGGACGCTTTCCAAAAACCTCGAAAATAAAATAAGGACGGTTGGTAACCCTAGGCACGACTCAAAGGCAATCTTGAGGGAATCGTCCAGATCTTGACCCGCACTTAGCAAACTCTCGAAGAGATCCTCCATTTCAATCAAATTACTTTCCAAATCGTCACCTTCGAGCAGGTTCAGGCTGCCAAGTTCCTTCAAGAGGGAAACTTTCGATGTCACCGTGACTTTCTTAGTACGATTTTAACTGTTCCCCAAAATCCTTAGCAGTTTCAACTGCTTTCACAAGGCTGTATTTCGTCAATACCCAGCCCCATGGTAGCGCAGGCCTTTTTGGTTGTCTTTCACTATTCTTGCCACCTTTCCTGCCGGTCAACCGCACACCGCAATTCAACGTCATCTCCATTCTGAATTTCCACGAAGCCCAATAATTATTCTTGTTGTTCAGTTTGGTGAACTATTTGATCGCATTCGTCCTTCTATACCAATCGATGATATTCGGCAGACACGAAGTCTCTCACGATGTTTATCTTCTTCGCTCCGGGGTTGAGCTGGCAGTACGAATAAAATTAATCATTCTTCTTCTACTTCCAATTCTGTTTATTTTCCGTCGGCCTATTTCCGCTACGAGGCCAAACACCGACGCCAGAGAGGTGACACTCCCACTATCTGGATTGGATATCGACTCATCAACTCATGGACCGGGGACCACCGGCTTTATTTCCCTTCCGAAGGAAGGCGTTACCTCAGATTTTTGTCGCCTCTGAAAAATCTCAACGACCTCGACTGGGATTGAACCTAGGGGCAGATCACTTTAAGTATGTAAAACAAATTTGCATCACATTTAAAAAAATGCATTTAATTTCCATTTTTGCAACAACTTTGCACTCCCTTACAGAAAAGTTTGTTTAACAAACGTGCTACGCTGATCCACGCTGTTCGAAGTTTAGCTGAAAATTCGCGTCATCGAAGGTACGGTGTCGCCATCTACAAAAGTTGTGCCTGTGGGTGATGCAAATGTAAACAAATGATGTTAATTTTTCGTCAGTTTTCAAATGGACCCTTTTCAAATTTTCAAGAATATTGAGTTAAGTAAATAAGTGAAAGGGGTTAAATAGACTTCCGTTAAACCTTTCTACTAAGCCACCAAACATTTGTCAAACCTTTTTCGCAGAAAATATGGAATAAGAATTTCACGTTTTGGCATAGCTTTTCCTCTTGGTTAATTGCAAATTGTGATTTTTAATATACAAATATATTGAAACGTGATTTTAATGGTATGAGCCAAAAGAACATCAGCCCAATAAAGCATAACGGATATAGCTTGGAAGTTTTTTGCTAGAGAACGTGAAGAGAAGTTCTCATAAACTGGTCGAATTTCACTGAACGTATAACTATTAAGACACTCGTGGTTTTGAACAGAAGTATGAAAATTCGGAATCGACCGAATTTTGTCCTGTGTGTATTTCTCCGGATGACAAGCGGAAATATCTGCCCAGCCAAAAACTATCTAGATAGCGTTCATCTGCTCAAAACCCACCCGTGTTTCTTTCAAGCAAACAATATGCAAGTATATAATCCTAAAATCTTATTCGTCATTACTGTGATATCCTCTTCGTGGTTAAAGACATCCGTCTGCGTTGCGTTGCGTTGCGTTGTGACGATGATTTTGGCGGATTGCACACTGACTTCATCATGTTTGACTGCTGATTATCTAATAAGAGTTGCTTAGGAAGTGGTAAGTAGGAATTCATACCAATCCGACCCATATTAAAACCTCAACAGCATGATAGCCATCATTGCCGGCCGCCCCCATCTCCATCGTTCACGGGGAAGGATAAAGGATAAGGTAGACAGGAAGTGTTGATGCTCCACCTACTTAACGGAAGGACGACGATTCATCAGACTCTTCCATAGGTGTCGCGGAGTTGGTGGTTTGGAAGGGTATCAGGTCTAGGATTCGCTCCAAGCAAACGATGCGACCTGTAAAGCATATTTTATTAGGTAGTTGTTTAGTTAGTCTTCGAGTGCACGATCACTCGAAAAAGAGATGATCTTGTTTAGTTTTTGGTTATTTTTAAACTCTGGGCAGCCGGCTACCGAGAGTATACTATGTTCCCTAAACAAAAACAATTTGAACTCCACACAGCCGATCGTGGGAGTATTGCCTGGAAAAGCTAATCTTATCTGCGTAATGGGCCGGATCACTATTTATTGCAACAGTATTTGGACAGAACTCGCTACTTCTTCTCTACGATATATTTATTGGCTTGAAAACTACCAAGTGACAGCATATTATACTGGCAAAAATAGCGCGAGATGTTATAAATCAAGGAAAGTATTTCTTATTTTCCATATCGGATTGTTTGTGGAATACAAGTATACGAGCGATAATACCGAACACTGAAGGGAAATATAAAGGATTGTTAATCTGATGCACGGGCTTGTTAGCAATAACGGAGCTTTAAATGAGGTTCATAAAAACAGACGCGGCGAATTTTCAATACGTATTGAGCCGTGTTCATAGATACTAGTCAGATTAGTCGTATTGGGGCTAATTTCCGATCAACTATTCATTTTTACGGCAATGTTTTCTCGACTAGATCTGTTCGCACCCTCTCATTCTGTTCGCACCCTCTCATTCTGCGGTCTAAGGACCAAATGTCATCAATAGACTTAGAATCGCGTGGAGGCATGAGATAGGAAACTTGTAAGAATTTTACTATCCCACCGTTTGACTACCAGAATGGATGGGAGAACAGTAATACTAGCAAATACCGACTACCATAAGAGCGGTGCAAATTTGAACGAGTGACGTAGAGTACTGCACTGAAAAAAGGACCAGGAGTGCGATTTTACGAAGTTTTAGCTTCCGATGGCCCTACATTTTCTGACAAAGTGAAGTTCTTGAATGTTGAGATTTTTATTACTGTTTAGAAAAGCAAAAGTATCATAAAGCTAGTGTCAGGCCTTCATGAGACCTCAAGAAGTCACTTTTGGAGGTATTCGTAAATGTAGATTTGTCGGTAGACGGTTCCAAATATAATAGAAAAATACCTAATTTAACACAACTACAGATCACTTGCAACATAAAAAGCTTTTTGTGAAATTCGACAGCTCCATCTTAGGCCAATTCAATAAATTTCCTGCATGAAAGTTTCCATTTTTTAAAAACGGTTTTTAAGCCAAAGCTTTGGAAGTTAAACCTTGGCGTGGAAGTGCCGGTATATTAATATATTCTGTTACTTAGTGTAGAATTAGATTTCGTCATTTACGGCTAATATACAACCGCCAGAAGAAACTTAAAACGTTGGTACACAATCAAGAAAGGCGAATCAGAAAAGGTATATGTCAGTGATTCACTAAATACAGACTGGAAAGAGGGTAATATGGAAAACCTTAAGGTCCGCCCAGATTAAGTCTTCGGTACGGAACAAAACCTCGGCCTAGGAACTCCTAGCATGTTGTTAGTCGCCGTGGTTAAAGACATCCGTCTGCGTGGTTAAAAACTGCCGATAACCTGCACATCAGTATATTTTTCATTTTTTTCCATATACATTGATAAATGTGGCCAACGAAAAATACACATTTCTCCATAACAAACTAATTGTATTGAGAGAAATTTTTACCATAACTTGGATACATATTGCTTTTCAATCTGTAAATAAAATGTTGGGCGAAAAGGTGAATTTTCACTACTTTTTATCATTTTGAAAACTTATTTGTTTTTTGCTTCACAAAAATGCGTCATGTTGAGGACGCAAAATAAACATGTTCTACGACATTTTTTACTTGTTTCTTTACCAAATTAGCTCGTTCAATGATTTTTGTTTTGATTTGTACTAACAATTTCATATATTTATGAAAAAACCGTTGAAAACGTTTAAAATTATTCATTTTCTATCATCCATTTGTTTACATGAACTTCACGCACACAAGCTGTCAAACTCAGCTTCGTAGTCGCGAACAGAGTTTTTAATAGTAGAGTTGCGTAAAGAGGATTGGCAACATTGGAACAATCATTGATCTATTTTAAATTTTGGCAACCTTTTATTTTTAGTTAAATTTCAAATGACTTCACCCGAACGCTTCAGTTAGAAGTTAACTTTGCGCATTTAAAAATTTAAAATAAAGTGTTTAGTTTTATTTTGTACAAATCAGTACGATAAATAACATCGTATAAAGAATTTAATCTTTTTCCGGTTCTCAACTGATCCGCAACTAAGTACGAAATGCATTGATTTTTGCCGCTTGCCGTCTGATTAAGGTGTGAAAAAAACAGTCGAATTTGCAGCGTAAGATAAATTTGAATAAGTACATATGTATAAGTGGAACGCATATTTGTCAAAATTTTAGCTGCACTTTAACCAGAGACTAATCGAGACTACCAACTTACGAAATAGTACTTCAAATTTCATGGTACATCGTGTACTAGATCCTTTGAAGTAATAGAGAAAGAACGGTCCCTTCAGTTTTGCCAACCTTGACAAATAAATCTGACCATCGAACTTTCTATCAGGCTCGTAAAGTTGGTAGCAATTGTTTATTGTTCGTTGCTAAGTTCGTTTCTAGGATCGTTGCTACATGCATTTGTTATTGTTTATGAGCAAAAATGGGTAAAAGTTTTTAAATCATGCAACACCACCGAGATTGGGCGATATAAGCTCGTTAAATAGACTAGGAAAGTTGTCAGAAGATTAGTAAAGCGTAAGGGAATTAAATACTTAAAGGGGGTTCTACTTGTACTCGTAAAGGGCGAAGAAATAGTTAGTATTTTATTGATAGTTTTAAGCATCTAATGTTGACAGTTTTTCATTGTAAAGGAGTTTTATGAGATCAGATGTTTTGAGATAGTTTGTAACATTAAAACCGATAATGAATTTTTGCCATGCCAGAGACCTTATGACGCATTAAAAAAATCGGAAGCAAATTTGGGTTGAAACTTTAATTTTTCGGATTTTATGACGCACACTCAATTTCTGATCTTACGACACACAGCTTATGCGTCAATGTTCCTGATGTTGCGTGCCATGCCAATGAATACGTAATGGCATCCGCAATCTGCTAATTTTGAAAAAAAAAATCCTAAATAAAATATAAATAAAGAATCTATCACAACCGATGTCAAGGACTATACAGCACTCTCCAAAGAAAAGCAAAGCACTTTCGATTATAAACCCGTTTTCTGTTTGACATTTCGAGGGACCCTCTAGTACAACTTGAGCTAGTACCTCTTGAACCATGAGAAACTCGTGAGTCCGCCGTCTCAATTAGTCTCTGCTTTAACTATGAGAAATACCTTCATATTTCCACTATCGGTGAAAGATTATTAACACCACCCAGAGCTGTTTCGGTGTTTGAAATAGTGCCAAATTTGAATATCAGTGAACAAATATTTTTTTAATAATTATGTCATTAAGCAAAATATTCCTGGTTTTAAATAATGTTAATATTACATCATTGATTTTTTTCTCATAACTATAATCACATAATAACGATACTCCCCACGCATACGAGCATTGTTATTCTTCGTGTCCGATAGGTAGACGTTTTGAGTGTTCAATAGGTAGATTTGCTTCAGTCTTTACGCAACTGTTCTTTATAAACTGTGGTCGCGAATAGGGCAAGTTTTTTGACGTCTTACACGCAAAGCAAAATACATTACACGCAACGCAAAATATATTATGAATTTCTATTTTGATGGAAAGAAATGCATCTAATTTCGCTGATTTTTAAAAATGCATCACAAGTGATCTGCCCCTAGGATTGAACCCAGACCAAGTGGGATGGGCGGCGGTCACGCTTACCACCCAACCATCGGCGCAGTCAAAATTAATCATCGACCGTAGTTGCTTGACAGTTTTCGCCATTAAGCAATCCATGAGATATTTCTGAACAGCTGATTTAGAGAGATTCACTGAAATGTACACGCCGCACCAAGTGCTTCCTAAATGCCGCTGTAAGGTTGCCAGTAAGTTTTTAGTGTAACTAGCACTTGTACTTGCTTTTTGCGCTTGAAATTAAGGAATGTAGCGGTAGTAATAAGCCTCCCATTTTGGTTTAAACGCAAGGACAGATTTTAAAACAGAATTTGATTGATTAGTTTAACTCATTTCACCAATTTTATTAACTCTGTAATCTAAAAAAAACTTGAATTATACTGAACGTGGTGAATTTGGCACCACTTGCACCTGGTGTAATCAACCTGCACAAAACGTTGCATAACGCAGGGCTGTTTTTTGGAACATGTGTTATCATTCAGCCCTTCGTTATGCAAAATCGCCATCAGCCAACAAAAACTTTTTTTATTGAAACAATGAATAAATTTTATTGAATTCAATAAATAAATTTGTCTCCCGACCAATAATTTTATATATTGAATTTAATCCTTTTTTATTGAACCTACAAATATTTTTTCTGCGTGTATATATGTAGCATGTAGTTAGAGCATTTTTGAAACCATATTAATACAAAGTATTTTGAAAAGGGTTTTAATCATAATGCATCTCTATTAGTTCTGAGTATCGCCATCCTCGTCGTTGGACGCACCATGCATCACAAACCTGTAAGTTGTCTATTTATTCTTCTAATCAGCGTAGGAGATGATCACTTTATGTTTGAATGTTTCGGATGATTTGAAAAACCTTTTTATGGGTATCTACATTTTATTAGTCAGCATTCTACATATAGCATTTATGTTATTGATAGTTTCTCAAAAAGAAGTAAAATATAAACAAATTTGCCGGCTAGGCACAAACGAATTTGTACCTTTATTGCAATAAAATATATAACATTAATAACAGAAACGGCATTTGCTCGAGGTGGTATAGCAATTAGAACTCCAAACACTCAGCAACATAAATGTTATGACATATACATTACTGTATTTTCTGCATTGATCATATTTGTTATCTGCTGCCATTTTCAGCAAAAGAAAATACATGTAATACTTTAAGCGGCATTTCACCGCCGGACAATCAACGATCAGATGGAGGAATGTCTTAAACTTTATTTTTCACCTATGTATTAGGATGCCACTACTGTGGGACGCGTTTAAAATATCGGAATATAATTATCGATCTTGGCGCGATGCTTCTGAGCGACACATTCGGAAATCCAAACAATATTGCGACACTCCTGTTCCTTAAGCTTCAGATACGAATAGAACACCCCGAAATGGAATTGCTGCATGAAAGCATACACGTTCAACTTAACGTCGTGCTCATAGAATTTATCCTCCAGCGTTTTGTCGCCCGGATTGTTTCCGGATCCGTCGAACAGCGCAGCATATTCAGCGTAGTACTCGGCTACGGCTTTGACCTGCTCGTAATCATCGGCACGGGCCAGTGCGGCCAGACCGTCCGGGTTCATTCGACCGCAACGCGGATACAGCTTGGCCCGATCGTCCTTCGACAGTTCCGTTCCGAAGGAATTGATCGTGATGATGATAGCACGACGATCGGCTTCGAACTATCAATTACTATATTATAGCTAACACAGGTAGCATGACATTAAATAGTGAATACTCACCGCCAAAATTTCGCACATGACATCAGCCGTCGTTCCACCGATATTCTTGCAGAAATCGTAAAACGCCTCCAGATAAGCCTTGTACAGGGTGTTACGGATGATCTCGATGTTCATCTCATCCAGATCCTGCTCGGAAATGCAATCGACGAAGAAGGGGGCCAACGGTGTATCGACCAGCACGGCGTTGTACAACTCGGCCGGAGTTGCGGCTACGTGGATAGCTTCCATCTGCTCGAAGCTACCGAGCGGATGACACTTCGGGATCAGTTCCGAAATAGGACGTTGATGTAACGTGCCAGTAATCAGCAGAATGATGTTATCAATCATGTAGCTGTAAGTGATGAAGTCCAGAAAAGTGGACAACGGTTCAACGGCGTGGTTGCGCATATGCTGAAACTCAATCACCAGTTTCTCGCGCAGTTTGTCGTCGATCACAGAAACTGCCAGCGGCGACGGTTCGTTGGCCAAAAATTGACCGTAGTCGGTGCCCTGCAGATGCAGCTTTAAATCTAAAATAAGTAAAAGTTGGAACATTAACAGATTATTTAGTTTATAGATTTCCATGCCATATTGGCCTCTTTCCTCTGATTTATCACTATTTATTCATTTTGTGTCTAATATTGCATTTCTAAAATCATTTTCGAAAGCGTTTCGAAAGAAATCGAAATCAAAATTCAGATACGACTTTCATATAAAAGCAGCCTTGTTAATTAAGATACAGAATAATAATTCTACTTGTATAAAATACAACAGTTTGTTCAAAAAATTAAATACAACCATATACAATGTTTTAGCATCTTCACAAAATAAGTTGAAAAACTGAAACACCCTAATGTGCATCGAGTCACCCCTCGTCGTGTGACTGTCATCGTCTCTGTTGTTCCTTTAGTGAAGAGGTCATATGATCAACCATGATAAAAATCATTCGAAATGGAACTGGCTTGATGAAATTTATGAATTTCTCCTAGTTAATGCACCAAAATGGTCTTTTCAACATATGTTTCGGTTTTTAGCCCTTTTAATGCTCGTAAATCTACATCTATTTACCTTCAAGAGTCTCGCACTGGACCAGATTCAGGTAATCCGACTGCTTCAGGATTCCGCACTTGAATCCGCGACACAGGCCCTCCAGATAGCCACCATCAATGTTGAACATGAAGCCGGGCATTTTCAAGTCGAATTATGTTTCCTGGAACCACTAAACACTTGCTAACAGGGCTGACTGGTTGATGGACCTACGAAATTTTCTCCGACGACAAACAGCGACTGACGAACCTCTGACTGAGAGATTTGCTTCTTCTCTGACCAAAGTGTCATATGACTATGCGCGAGAAAACCATGGACGTAGTTACAGATTCGTTTCGGAAGATAAAATGGTAGGGGTTTGTGTGTCAGTTGTGACGTTCATCTGGGTTATCGAGTGTGAGATGTACTAAAAGTTTTCCAGTGAAAACACCACGGTGTCGACGAATTCGAACAGAAATTGAGGGACTATCGTTGGGAATTTTTTAAAATGATTTTCCATTTTTTATGGAGAATGTTTTGGGCTTACCGATGATTGTGTCTCACATTTGATATCAAAATCAATCCACACAGAGTGAAAAAAAATTCTTGACAGGCACATTTGTAGTACATTTTATTTAGGTTGATGTCCCACATTGTTAACCACAACTGTAAATCTGGGTTTACTGAAATTTACAGCGAAGCCGATTCTGGCTTTATTTGGATGGTATTTTTTTTATTAATTTAATGCCATAATTTTATGTTTATTTATTGTATCATTTCTTACTTGAACAGTAAAATTGATTGATAGTTCAGCAATCGGCAGTTCAGTCCCTTGCGACTATATAGTCGTGATTCGCTGGTTGGGTTATAGCCTCCGTGCAACTAACGAATTTGATTCACTAGTCAAACCGACGGACGGATGTCAAAAACTCTTCAAAAGAGATGTCAGCAGTGTAAATTCGTCTGTTCATATCTCTAATTATTGTCAGATTGATTGTCAGTGTAAATTTGACGCAAGATTTTGGCATTCAGATGCTTTTTAATGTGGTTTTTGTTTGAGGCGAAACTGAGTCAGTTCCTAACCCCAACTGCTGTCAAAATGTATGAACTGACAGCGGTTGGGGTTAGAACCTGACTCAGTTTCAGGTTCAAGCGAAATTGCCATAATTCGACAATTAGGCAATCCATTAGACATTTGTTTGACAATTCTGCGGTGGGTTCTGTCAACAAGTCTGCTCCTGCGAACAGAAAAACTCGTCCGACAAGCATCTTTCGTTAGTCCGATTCGTTTGATGTTGGACCGAATCAACGATATTGTCGGACGTCGCACCCCTCGGATTAACGTCAGAAAAAGTAAACAAGAAATAATCAGCTGATCAGAATCGTCTCATGGATTGCCTAATGGTCCACATTGAGTTCTCCACCAGCTAGTGATGTATATGCCCAGTTTACATTAGTGCTGGTTGCCATCTGCTGGTGCCAGCATGCTGGCAACCAGCACGCTACCAGCATAATGTAAACGCTTGCCAGCAGCTGGCACCAGCAGATGGCATGCGTTTACATTATGCTGGTAGCATGCTGGTTGCCAGCATGCTGGCATCAGCAGATGGCAACCAGCACTAATGTCAACGCTACAATACATATATGTAGCGTTGACATTAGTGCTGGTTGCCATCTGCTGATGCCAGCATGCTGGCAACCAGCATGCTACCAGCATAATGTAAACGCATGCCATCTGCTGGTGCCAGCTGCTGGCAAGTGTTTACATTATGCTGGTAGCGTGCTGGTTGCCAGCATGCTGGCACCAGCAGATGGCAACCAGCACTAATGTAAACTGGGCAATAGTATTTGTGTCATGTCACGTGTACGTACATGAGCCG
Organism: Topomyia yanbarensis; assembly: GCF_030247195.1. Lineage (NCBI taxonomy): Eukaryota > Metazoa > Arthropoda > Insecta > Diptera > Culicidae > Topomyia > Topomyia yanbarensis. The sequence goes on along the minus strand of NC_080670.1, from coordinate 175,524,181 downwards.
TAGAAAAGTCTATAGCGGAGGTTCACAACAACATTCGACGGAAGTAAGGACAACCTAAGGAGCTCGGTACTCTGTACTCTCGCTAGCGACAAGTTATGGCAAGTGGAGAGCTGTGGAAGACGACGAAAAGCGAAGTCCATCCCTATGAAATCGCCGTTCTCGCTTAAACTCAAGGTCCACTGATCGACGTCATAAAATCGTGGATAAATCCATCGATATCTACACCTAGCGGCCGTTCCTCGATGAGGATGGAATTGTGTCGAGTCAAGGTCGAATCGATGCTGCACCATACAAACCAAACGGAGGCCAATCCCAGTGATCCTCCCCAAACAACATTCAAACGCTTTATTACTTGCCGACTAGTTTCATCACAGCTTTCGCCACGTCAACAAGGAGGGGCCACATTGTCAACGAGGTTCAAGGTTACATGAAGTTGTGCCTGGTGCATCATGGTAAAGACCGCCCGCAATGGTCTCAATCCCGGAAATGCTTACTTCGTTAATCCGGCCAACCCAACAAACAATTTAGCTGGATAATAGCTTAAACAGTTCTTGTTCGGCTTATTCTCTCGGATTAAAGGCTTGTTCAACTTTTGTTGCTTGTTGGCAATTTACTTTCAGTTAGGTGGACCGCTTCGGGTCGAGAATTTTCAAGAAGTAACGTCAAACCCGAGTCTACAAATCAAAAAGTATTGACGCCAAACCACATCTTGGTGAGCAACTTATCCTTTCTTAGGTTGTTACCTACTGGCCCGGTGGATAATATTTCAGCTCTGAGAAGTAGGTGAAAGTAGGCGCGGTGCATCACATACTGTTTCTGGCACAGATGGATGAAGGAATAACTCCCAGTGATTACACGCAGGTGTACATGGCTCCACGAGCTCAAGGATCTAGAGTTATCTGGTCTTGGTAGTTGGCAAAGCGTCGAGGAACCAGTGGACTAGAGAATGAATCGAAGTGCTACTTCATGAACAAGACGGTTAAGTGCGACAGGCGCTGGTGCGACCCACAGCGGGTCTACTTCGCAAACAAATTTAGCGGGTTGAAAATGAAAATTGCGAGGTATAAAACTGCCATAAAAGAAATAATTGTGACATTTCACTGAGTCGTTCTAAAAGATTTGATTTAAAAAAAATTAGGGTCTACTTCAAAGATCAGCCGCGAAGTTGGCTGTTTTGGACGTCGAGCCGGAAAAACAAACCCGGTTTCGGTATACTAGCGGTTCCTGATCCTTCTATCGCAGGTGTACGGGCGAGGGTATGTGCCAACGAGACCCCTCGTTGCGGCGGCGCTTCCCACGATTGTAGCGTTCCATTCGACGGTGATTGGTCTAATGACAGTGAAGTTTCGCGGGGAAACATTATGCAGCAGAGAACGGTCGAGTAGGTGAAGAGAAACATAGGTACTAAGCGTGTCGAACTGAACAGCAATGATTCACCGCGACCAAGTTGCTTTTCCTAGGGAAAGATAACTTGTGATGCATTTTCAAAAATCAGCTAAATTAAATATTAAATGCATTTCTTTCCATCAAGATAGAAATCCATAATGTATTTTGGGTTGTTGCAACTTATTTTGCGTTTCGTATAAGACATCAAAAACCCTACAAAAAACTAGCCCTACATTCAACAAAGCGTCGAGCAAAGTAGATCAGCGTAGGTCGTTCGTTGAACAAACTTTTCTGCTAAGGAACGCAAAGCTAATGCAAAAATGGAAATTAAATGCATTTCATCTAATTTTATGCAAATTTGTTAGGTTGGAATCCATACTAACTCGGAACTCCACCCCGGTCAAACCATTCGGAATTTGATTCGGAATCCTGAATGGAGTCAGTATGGATTCCAAATCAAATGCAACAACCGATTCTGAGTCGGAATCGGTTGTTGCATTTGATTTGGAATCCATACTGACTACATTCAGAAATCCGAACCGGTTCCGGAATGAGTTTAACTGGGACTCAGAATTCCGAACCGGCTCCGGAATGAGTTTAACAGCGATATGTTTTTTCTCAGTGTAACCTTACCTTATACCTCCCAGTTAAGCTCAACCGAAAATGAACCGGAATTCTGGCTGGTTCCAGTTCGTATTCCGGCTCCAGTGACACAACCGATTCTAGTTAGAATCGGTTGTGTCGCTGGAGCCCGTGGACGAACTGGAACCAGCCAGAATTCCAGTTCCGGCCGAACTTTACTGGGCTATTTTGGCCGAAGAGAAAAATAATTGGTTTACTGGCTACCCTGTATTTGCTGCCTTTTGACGTTTACATACCATTCCACAATATTTAATTCTACAACTTGATTCGTGATCTAACGCTAGATGTCGACCGCCAGAGGGCACGGAAGTTCAATGATGATGTTTTTATTTTCATCTGTCAAAACGCATTGGAAAATAAATTCTGAATTTTTTAAATTCAATCAATATTGTAATTAAACGTTATTTCTTCTAATGAAAAGTAATATTGGTGAAGAAAATAAGTTTCCTACCTCTGAAAAATATCCAGATGGTAAATTTCTTGTTACTTCACTCACATTTGTTCTTCCGGTTTCAATTTATACTAAAATGAAATTCAGAGATTGAAATTTCGATAGAAAACACGAAGGTGGGCAAAAATCACTGGATTAAAGAGTGTAGTTGTTGGTAGTCGAGGTTATCCACTGATAAGTCCAATTTCTAGATAAACATTTTCCATATCTAAAACAACCAACCTAACCTCAACAATACAAAAATAATTCCGGATCTCAATAATTCGTAATAAAATATTGAGTTCAACTGAATGTTTTGGTGTCAAACGAAAGAACGTGTGTTTTCTTATCACCTGTAATCAAGCTTTTTGTGAAACTATGTGATATTTATTTTAAAACAATTAAAATAGAACAACCATCCTATACCATCAATGCAAGAAAATGTTTTCATCATCATTTGACTAGTACCGAAAATGAAATCCAGTTGGCGCATCGAGCGAAAAAGTTTCACGTTTGAGAGCCAATTACGTGTGTAAAGTAGCCGCGGTTCTTTTGTCTCTTGGTTATTTCTTTGTTTTCGCGGTTTTTTCCTGTGTCTCTGTTAGTGCAGCGAAGTGTACAGTTTATGGTGAGAGTTGTAGGGAAGCTGCCGGAAGTGAATAAAGAAGTTCTTTTGTTATCTCTACTGGAAGTTGCTTTGTTGGGAGGTGCAATGGTTGGTTCAAGAGAGTTTTCGTGTGGATAATAAAATGCCGGACGACGTGCGAGTGTTCTCTGCAAAGTTGTATAGGGGGAATAGTGCGGCTTGAAAATTTGCGATGAAGGCGCGTTTTGAGCATGAAAAATCGTTCGGTTCAATTGTAACAACGAAGCTGGAGGAAGGGGATGAGCATTATACGCACGCAAAGAAGAATGATGTGAAGACATGTGCGACGATTTTTGTTCATTGATGACGAGACAGATAGCTACGTACCGATGTTCTTATTAAACCAGTCGGTTCAACCAAGCTGAATTGATGAAGATAGGTTTGTAGAAGTGAGTCGGGTGGTACTTACCCAGAAGGAGCGTTGAGGATAAATAAGCATCTTGGCAGAAGAAAAAAAAAATAGAAAAATGAGTAGGTAAGTGTAACCGACTAATATTCGGTGCGAAAATATCACCATTATGTTTAATACTTATTGTTTTTACTGCTATTTTTGTGCGATCATGGGAATAACAACTGATTTTTCTTTGTAAACGATACAGTGATGTTTATTAAAAATGTTCAAAATCCACGTAAAATAAATTGCTGCTTGTTCAAAAACCTGTAAATAAAATCAACGCTTTTTCTTGAAAAGGGCGATACTAGCAGTGACACCATTCAAAGAAAATCAACTGTGAATATTTCCAGACTTAGTTTTATTTCCTATTTATGGACTATTGTGTTTTTTACATTCTAGGTTGCATGATTCAGTGATCGAAACCCAAAACTTCATAAAGTATTTGAAATTATTAAATTAAAGTTTGTTTTTGCTATTGAAATTGACAAAATGATAGTATCGCCCCTTTTTCGATTGTTTACTTTTTCGGTCCGACCTATCAGCATTGAAGTATCGCCCTTACGTTTTTTTACAATAACCACCGTTTTACACCACTGATTTCGTCCAGGTTTTTTCAATAGCGATCATTGTTACTATTTACAGCTGATATCAGCTTGATAATCCTAAAAAAAATACGAAAAAACAGTTTCGCCTCTAAACTGCTAGCAAAAAAAGTATCGCCCTGTTTGTTTGCATGGAGCGTGGAGGGTGAAACTTTAAATAAACAAAAGTACAGTTTCGCCCGTTGTATTTTTTGCCGTAGTTTAAGAAAGGAATATCGTAGAATCCAAATTTTAAGGTTAAGGTTAATTTGTTGCGTTTCAAAGGCTTCATTCGCATGTATGAAAAAGCCTTATGTTTACATTTGAAGTATCGCCCTTTTCACAAAAAAGCGTTGAAATAGATAACATTGTGGTATGCTACCTGTTTAGCGTATTCTGTATGAAACATGCTCTGCTTCTAGTTATTCTCATAGAGCTAGAGAGAGGTGTCCAGGAAAAAATATTATTTAATTGTAAAAACATTGCAGAGTTCCCATAATATGGCTCGTTTGTACTGGTATGCTCGAGAATTTGACAGTTCCGCTAGATCGACATATTATGTTCACAGAGAACAGACGTCAAAAATCCTTTTTTGAATTGTTTAAAAACCAATTGGAACAATCATTTCGGTACACGCCACCGGCGATTGAAAGAATTGGCTGCTGTAAGCAAACTTTTCAGAATGACCGACAGTTAATTTTTTTGTGGTTCTTTTATGGAAGCACTCACTCTTCTACTATGGACTGAATCTCCCTTCAAATTTAGTTGCCGTCATAATTTGGCAGTCTACTGAACTATGGAGACGTGTTGCTTTCTGCTTTTTCGTCTTTGAAAATTAAAAGCATTTTTGGTACTTTCCAGTAGTAATAGTTTTGTTACTAACATTACGACACACGTAAATTCTAAATCTAAAACAAACATAGAAATGCATTAGAATTGATTACAACCAAGCAACACCATACGTTGTCCATGACATCAGTTTTACTGAGACGGAGAAAGAGCGTGGAAGGTCGCTACGGGTTTCAGGTGTCCTCGCTTGATCACATGTGGAATCGTCTTCGGTACCATGCTGTTTGGTAAAGAAACGGTAATTGTCAAAAAAATATAAAAGTAAGACACATTAGATTGACAAACCTAATACAATCGATGATCGGACAAACCGACAGGCACAGATTACAACCGGTGCAATCATCTGTGACGAGAGGCACGTGTGTCACTGCATCGAACTTAATTGCTTGATATCCAGAATCCGCACACGTCATATAGCATTTGCCACAGTTGATACAAAGGTCCTAAAGAAAAAGCAAAATTACTGTAGTATTTAAAATAATTCAAATTCCACTATTCTTACATCATCAATGAGGGCAACCACTTGCTTCTTATTGTCCAAGCTTTTGTACGAACCGATTTTTGGTAAAGCGGCTCCAAGCACGTCCTTGATTTTCGGAGCGGGATTTTCCGCACTTGTTTTTCTTTCACGCTTATCCACATCACCATTTGTGACAGTTGGATCCCACAGAGCTCCATTTTCACTTCGCATTTTAGCCAGCTTCTCTTCTCGCTTTTTCCTGTATTCTCCGAAATGCAGCAAAGGTTTCCCATCGTCATCACGGAGCTCTGCTACCGGCTTACCCTTCTGTAGTTTCTGAGTCGGTGGTGACTGTCCATCCCAGGCAAGACTTTCCGGGGGTGGATTTGCCTTCAGGTACAATAACGCTTTAAGGCCGGTAATGTAGTCGTCTACGACGGTAAAGTCCTGATTCTGAATCGATGAACAGATCTGAAGAATGGGAGCACCACACTGAATGAATTGCAGGGCTACGTCGGCTGAATCGATGCCACCGATACCGCAGATCGGAAATCCGGGCAGTTTGTTTCCGATCAATGAAACTGCTCGTAAGGCCTGCGGACGAGTAGCATTTCCGGACACCCCTCCGTATGTTGTTCGTTTATCGACACCAACAGCTGGCCAAGGTGATGTATCGGCATTTATAGACATCAGTCCTTGAACGGTATTGATTGCCGACACTCCGTCTGCTTTGCCTCGTTGAGCTGCCTGAGCAATCGATACGATATCGGTGATGTTTGGAGTCAGCTTAACGAAGAAAGGGATTTTCACAGCGGCTCGTACCCAAAGAGAAATGTTATACACTAGTTTTGGATCTTGACCGCAGGCCAGACCCATTCCGGATTCTCCCATACCATGGGGACATGACAAATTCAACTCAAGCATGTCAGCGCCTGCAGCCTCTGCTCGTTTGGCCAAATTAGTCCAATCCTCCTCGTTATAGGTACACATTATGCTAGCAATCACCACTTTCGAAGGGAAGTCCCGTTTCAACTCTGTTACACCGGTTAGCCAGTAATCAGCACATTTTTCGGATATCAGCTCGATATTTAGGAAGGCACCCTGCTGCGGACCAAAGTTGTGTCCAGCGGTTACTCCACGAACAATGCGGGGACTCACATTAGTCACCGTGTCTTTATCTAGGGCAAACGTCTTTGTAACGGCAAAGCCCCATCCCTGTTCAAAAGCTCGACGTATCATTGCCGTACTTGTCGTGGGAGGTGCCGACGCAAGTCCGAACGGATTTTCAAATCGAACACCACATACCTCAACCGATAGGTCTACGTTATCGATTTCGGTATAGAAGAGTGGCAGCTGAGGTGGTGTGTCGAAGGGTAGTTCCTGTAGATAGCAATGAATGTACCAGGCAGCCGTTTTACCATCGTTAACGGACTCGACCGTTGTTTCGGCTGCTCCGGCTAAATCTCCACCACAGAAAACCGATGCGATTTGAGTTTGTTGAGTTTTTGGGTCCACTTGAGGTAAATTCCAACGATTAAGAGGGACGGGGCTCAGTGCGTCGATGACTAAGGTTAGGAAAAAATTAATTATTTTACTTTGTTAGATGTTGTTCAACACAAACCGTCTTTGTCGCTCAACCCGGATCCGAAAGCAGAAATAACGTAGTTTGCCTTCAAACGCGTGATCTGATCTGTGTCCTCGATCCAATTGCCACTTTCATCTTGTTCTGTCCGTATAAATTCAATAGCTGCAATCTGTGACGTGCCAACAATCAATAATTTATCGGCGACATGTAGATACAGTACAGTTAACTCACCTTCCCATCTCGAATGATGACCTCCTTCGGCGACATGAAAGGAATAAACTCACAACGCTCTTCGCGGGCAAGTTCCACCTCCTCCGGGACGGCACGGATATTGTTGTTACCCTTTCGGAAGACTACGAACACCTTCCTAGCACCACAGCGAAGAGCTGAAGTGGCACAATCGAACGCTGTATCGCCAGCTCCCAAAACTATAACATTTCCACTGAGGGACGGTAATTTGGAAGCCGCCGACTTGCACGAACATAAGCCCGGTTTGCTTCCGTCGGATACCAGCGGCAAAAAGTCCTTAGAAGTGTAAAAACCTTGCTCCTTTGTCAGGCCGGAAAATACCTTATCGATTTTTGGCTGCGGTAAGCCGATTCCCAGGAACACAGCATCGTTTCCCGCATCCAAAAGACCCTGAACAGTTATGTCCTTGGTTGATAGGGCACGACCGGTTTCAAATTTAACGCCGAGGTCTTTCACTAGTTGGATTTCGAAATCGACAACGTCGAACGGTAGACGGTACTGGGGAATCTCCGATGAGCTAAGACCGCCCAGATAGGTACGCTTTTCGTAGATAGTGATGTCTTTGTAGCCAAGTCGTCCGAGGAATGTTGCACAGGAAAGCGAAGCGGGGCCACCACCTAGTAGAGCTACCTTTTTACTTGGATCCTTCAGTGGAGCAACATTGGACGGCACGATCTGACGAAGTCCCATGCGTTTGAATACGTCGGTAGCAAACTGCTGGAGACCTCCGATGTTGATAGCTCCTTCTTCAGCCGCTTGTAGATTACAGCCACCAACGCAAAGATCACTTGTCGGACAAACCATGCCGCAGGTCAGGCCCAATGGATTATCTGAAAATATAGCCTTGGCAGCACCGTAGTAATTTTTGTTAGCGATACTAGTGATGAAACTCTTGATGTCCAGCTGAGTGGGACATGACTTTTGGCACGGAGCATCAGCACACTTGAGGCAGCGGGCTGCCTCGCGTAGTGCTGCCCGTTCCGATAGGGTCGTGTGCTTAATGTCCGAGAAGTCATTGGTAAGCGGGGTGCAACTGGTACATGATCGGTCGGTGTTGCGTTTCCAGTGCTTCTTCGTTGTTTTGGTGACGGTGGTCGGTACCAGGGATCCGTGGGATTTTACTCGTGGATTGAGTGCCAACAGGCTCTGTAAAGGTTGAATGGGATTAGTTTCGAGCTTCGGGAAAGGTTTGCGCAAAAATAAATTCTAGTGTAAACGTAGTGGTGAAATGTAGACACAGAGAACAGACAGCTATGTTCGAGAAATAGATTCAAGATGGATGTATGTTCTCTGAGGCGTAGACTTGTTTGGATCGATAACCAGCGCACTAAGTGCACAACGTTTTGAAATTCAGGCGAAATTGTCTTAGAGCTTCAGGCGGTTGATAATGACACTTTCGGAAGCAGGGAATGATGGTCTGTCTAATTCTATATTTTTATTTATAGATATGTTTACTATATTTTTATTTATTAGAATGCCAACTATTTGTATTAAGTATACACGAAAAACATTAACAAGCACAATGAAGAATATTGAGTTTGCGCTTGGAGAAAAATCCGGTAGGCGGCAACGAACCAACAGGACTCTGGTCACTGCCAAGAATTTCTAAATGGCGCAGCCGGAATGCTGCTATGCTTTCTGCAAAGATGCTGTCGTTCCAATCGAACACGAGAACTGTCAATGGCCCTCATTCGAGTGGGATTCGAAGAGATTTTCGTCTGTTTAAATGTTTTTGATCGGTCTTGTGTTCGAATGGAATAAAACTGACAGATAAATGAAAAACAGAAAAATGATGTGTCGAGATTCAGCGTCGCTACGTTCTGCTGTTCTTCTTCTTCGCTTCTGTTTGGCTTGTTTGTGAAACAAAGCCCAAAATGGCACAGCATACCGACCCGCCGTCGGAAGCAAGCGAACCTGTGATCCACTCGTTTGCCCGGCTTACTCAAACATAGGGGCTATCCGCACAGCACGCGCAAAAGCGATGTGGCGTAGCCACATTGGGTGGTGGACACAAAATAAAATTGGCAACGCTAGCAAAATGTAAACACAAATGAACACTACGGATGAACCTATCGTCAATTGACATTTAGACGAGTTTTGATTCGAGCCAATAATATGGGCCCATCCGGAATATTCATTTGTGTTTACATTTTGCTAGTGTTGCCGATTTTGTTTTGATTCCACCACCCAATGAGGCTACGTCACACTGCTCTTGCGCGTGCTGTCCGACTACGCTACCGCTCAGTCGGACTTAAACTAGGGATAGCCCCTATGTTTGAGTAAGTCGGGTAAACGAGTGGGTTACTCCTACCGCCTATGGTGGGCCGATTCTCCGCACTAAGTCACTTTTGTTTCTCTTTGTTTGAATTTTGTGATCTCCACCTTTCAGATAACAAATATTAAAGATGGACTTTGTTTTGGTTTTTTTGGGAAGCAAGGAGAACATTTGACTTGTTTTCTAAAATCAAAAAATAATCCGAGTACAGATGGGCAGACTGATTTAGTTTTGAGAGTGATTTATGCATCATTCACTCAACAAAAGATTTGACTCTTATGATCGAAGCAGTGAGAGATGGGGGGGGGGGGAGATCGAAAATGTATACCAACTTAACTATACTTAACGTTCTTATTAATTTTAAGTGATTCATGGTCACAGTAAGCTGCTCCACTAAGTAACTACATTTCCATCTTTTTGGGATCGTAACAATCAATCACTCCTGTGGCAGATGCGCCAATTATATTGACTAATCCATGTGTGCGAGATTGAGGTTAAATCGGGTGGAATTTTTGCCAAATGAGGTTAAATCAGATGGAGAATCGTACACATCGCGTATACATATACAGCAATTCCATGAAAAAAAGTTATACGATCTCTCAAAATTCTGCAATATTTGGTAGAATCGTTCTTTACCGAAAAATATCAGATGCATATTTTTTTTATAACGTCATTAGGGTGTCACTTTCCACGTTAGACTGGTTCAAAAAAATTGTGATTTCTCAAAAGTTGATTTTTTTTTAAAATTCATAACTTTTGAACCGCTGAACTGATTTTCATGAGTTATATGTCAAATAAAAGGTATTTAAGTGTAGTTTCAAGAAAAAATTATGAACTTTAAAAAATATTGTGATTTGTACGAACAAAATACGCATTAAATGGCTTTTCTTGATTTTCACCGGGAGGGTCCTTGAATACTCCATAATTTTATATTTTTATTTGAAAGATCATTCAATTCTTCTCAATATCTCCAAACATATTTTTGAGTCAGATCTAGAGGTTTCAGAGATATATTTTTTCAGAAAATAAAAAATCTATGTTTACACCCCACATGCATGGAAACGATGAAACCGCATGGTAGTTCACCATACACCTCCAGCGAGTCACAGCAGCTGTGAATAAAGAAATCGATGATTGACAGTCGTGATTCGCTGGTTGGGCCACACCTCTGTCCAACCAACGAATTTGATTCGTTAGTTGGACCGACTGACAGATGTCAAAAACTCCAAAGGAGACGTTAGTAGTGTAATTGCATCTATTCACATCTCTAATAATTGTCAAATTGATTGTCAAAGCAAATTTGACATAAGATTTTGACATTTAGATGCTTATTAGTTGGACAATGGTCCAACTAGCGGAGGTCCAACTAAAAAGCGGTCCAGTTAAAAAGTGTGCAACAAGCGAATCACGACTGTACTTATAAGCCACTAAGAAAAAAATTTAGACATTGCAGACCATCGCGTTCAAAATATTTTTACCGAGCGTCATCTTTGGTTAGAAATTCCACTTTAATAAAAATCCTGGTGGTTTTAAAAGGGTCATATTTCGGCATTATTTATTTTTGTATCAAAAATCCAGAAGAAGGATGAAGTGAAATAAGTGAAATATTTTTTTATAACTGGCTCATTCGGCTTTTTGGAAATAATTTGCAATTCAATAGCAATTCATGAAACATAACAGAAAAAATGGAATTATTATAGCTGCGTCAATAGGTTGAAAGTGAGAATAAATTTACAACGAACAAGAGTACGAGACACTCGGTGACACTTTCCGCTTCTTGTACGATTTTTTTTTGGTGGCCAGCAATGGTCACGTTTACCCTTGTTGATCATTCCGTCCGCCTTCTACGTCGGTCATGTTTGCGCCCAAGTCGTTGTCGCTGGAGTAGCTCTGATTTTCGCTGTTAGATGTTTGGTGCTTTTTGTGTTTTCGAGTAACTTTGATGTATCCGCCTTCTTTCGTTTATTTTATCCCTATGGGCATGTTAACTATTCGCTTGAGGATACCGTGGCATATGTCGAAGACTGTTTGGTGGTGTAGTAAATGTAGTAGATGAATTTTCTGTAGTTGTTTTGTTGCATGGCTTACCGTAGTGTACCGTCTGGTTGCAGAACTGGCACTTAGGGGTCTGTCCAGGGTATACACACAGGGTTTTTTGTATGTAGTTAATATATTGAGATGGTCTGCCCTCGAATGTCAAGTAAGAAGGTATGGGTTGGTTCAGCTGCCTTCGCACTACCCGAACACCGTTGAGAATACCAGGGAAAAAGTTTCTCCAAGTGTCGTTTGTGACGGATTCCACCTCTTCATACTTCGATATGAATCTTTTAATATAATCCGTACTACTGCAAGGTGGCAAATCGTGTTGGCGGATTTCCGTTAGATCATTGTCCATATACACGAAGATCTTGATTTTGATGTTTTCATATTCGATTTCGTGTTGCATGGTGTTCTTTTCTACGAAGTTTTCTGCTTCGGCTAAGGAATTGAACATTATTAGTACTACTTGTCTCGTATGATATAATTGTATGTGTGACTCTACTGTAAGCATAAGTTCCATTTTCACCTTGATCAACTGTTCCACTTCGCTCACTGTTCGTCTAAGACGGGTCTGCGAGAAGTCAATCGTAATTTTGTTCTCCCGTAATGGGCGAAAATTATTTTCTGGTTCACTCATTTCACTCGCAGCTGGGGGCAACGGAGCTTTTTTGTTAGCCTAACTAGTGGGTAACCGCGACTTACAATATTCTAGGAGAATTTTATTGATCATCGGAAGGTAAAAATTGAGCGGCTTCTAGCATCCATCTAGATCAAAACAGGTTTTTCAACCCCAAAAGTCTTAAGGAAGTATTGTTTTTTTTTCTGGTCAATTTGTTCTATCAATTCGGGATTGAGTCGCCCATCTCTAACCCATTTTTAAATCGAAGTTGCATATGCAATTTCAATATTTGAGAACACCAATAGAACTACAAGAAAGGTACAAAAAAGCTTCAAAAACCTCGAAACAAATTTCATATCCTAATGTGTACCTCTTAGACACAGTTCCCCTACATGGTGAGTTTTAATAAATCTTTCTTTACTGCTTTCATCCATCAACTCGGATGATAAGCCCCTAGCAGCAATTGGTCACACGAGCAAAGTGTTTGCAGATTATATAAGACAATTAGCTGTTTCATTGAAGTTGTTTGTCGTTTTATTATCAGTACCAATTTTTGTCAATGGCTGTCTGCGCCGCAGATTAACGAGCATCGTGCGTTATCATTTTGAAAGAAAAAAACAGCAGATTTAGGTAAGCTATACGTAAGTACAAAGTAGAATGTGTGAAAGGAGAGCTCCAATAGAACAATGCTCGACAAACATATGATTGCGGCGTAAAACACAACTGTCAAAATTCTCTTTGAAAGGAAATTGCATTGCAGACAAACCGTTACTGATCGAACACAGATTAATTTCTCGAGCATGGTGGTCTGGCATATCATTCGTCTCCACTTATATTAGCAGATGTTATCGTTACAGTTAAAAACTAGAAAATTCCGTCAGCGATAATCATTTTTTCTCTTGTTCTAAGCAAGGGAATCGGAAGTAGTGCGCATTGTAGCGCATCATTGTACGAATAATACGCACTACTTCCGACGAGATTTCCTTTCTTCGAAGAAAAGAAAATATGCTTGTCGCTGGTTGGATTTTCCAGTTTTCAACTGCAACCAGAATGTTTGTAAAGAAAAACAAATGATCTTAAGTAGATGTTTAGTCCCTGTTGAAACAACACACTAGTTTTGTGCCCTCTTTTATAAAACTTCCAGTCGTTATCTCATAGTTCATGCGGGTGAACCTTTTTGTTTACAGTAAATGAATATGTGGCGTTTATGTTGGCTCCTTTCTCGTTGTTGAAATTTGTTTTCGGCCCTGGTTGAGTAGTCTTTTTTTTTTATCAGAAATGGGATTACAAACAGAAACTTATGAGTTGTTATCTCGATTCTCTAAAGCGTTAATTTTTGAAAGGAAGTGAAAGGTAAAATAACCTAAATATGTTATTTTGCTTATGAAGCTTTTTCAAGTGAACAGTTAGGCTTAAGAATCAGCTTTTTTACGGTGCGTTGAAAGCTTTGTTAGTGTTCATTGGAAGTAAGTATTGAATTGAATACTTTACGCTGACGTCACAAATGAACTGAGTGTTCATTTTTGACAGCTTGCTTGTACTGTTTACATGTAGTTAGAAAAATTCTTTACGATTTTCTTCGAGCAAATCGTTCACAGAAAGTCCATATAAACAATATTAGTAAACTGTCAAGAAAAGTGAGGTTAACTGTGTCAGTAAAGAACCTAATTGAACGAATTTTTTTACGTTTTGTTTGCGTGCCTTGAAATGTTCTCGTCGGAATATTCTTGCTGCGTGAATATGAAGTTAATGAGATAGTACACGCCGCTTGTTAATTTTTTAGAAATAATCTTTCAATATTCGACGTCACACCAGTCAGATAGAAAGCTTAGTGGTCGTCGTAATACTAGTCATATGTCCTTTACACTAAGAATCGGCTGGTCAGTCGAAAAAGAAGTTCCGCTACGGAATGTAGTACTAAAATTGCTTTTTTCCTATAATTTGTGAAATCTATTGTTTCATACCTCAATATCCGGTAGATCCTTACTGGTTAGAACACTAGCACAACTCATGCTGAGATGTTAACGCTTCCAAGCAGCCTCACAAAATTTGAACGTTAAATTACTTCCATACAACGGTTACACAGACTGTTTCCTAGTCTGAATTCCTGATAAAGTTTTTTTTTGATAATCTGAAAGAATAAGGTAATGTATTGGCTATTATTAGATTTGGCTATCTACAGCGTGGCAACAAATTCCACTGATAAGCGTGATATCTCTCTCTCTCATTAACACCGATAACTGCTAGCACGAGGAAACAGAATACAAATCTCGACAACCACTGATAAAGGAAGTACTTACTAAAGCTCTTTCAACGATATCTCACCAATTCTTCAGACAGCCTGAAGCCGAAAACCTGCTTATTTGTGACGGTAACAACCTTGATTTAGTAACCACACCTCCAACTTAAGCCACTACTATCACTAGCACATAATCAGACTCGTTTTTGCGTTAGCAACTGACATCGGCATTCTATTCAATACATGTCAATCAGCTCACGCTCGTGTATATGTCGCTATGCTTTACTAGGTTGATTGACATCATGATGTTTTAAAACAGATTCAAATCAAGCGCATGTGCTATTTCTCCTGGTGATGATGTTCCACGGTCGCACGCTTTTATGAAAATTGATGCGCGTTATACTTTGTTATAACTATTGCGCATTCAGCTAGAATATCTTGTTTACATAATTTCTATTCACGCTAGACTGACTAGTGACTAATGCCTCAAGGTACGATTATTGACCATCCAAAGAACTATTGCACTGAGCACAAGCAAATAGTAAATAAAACATGGTTTTGATCACTTACACCTACTTCTCAGCATACAAATTGTCGGATGAATCGGTTGAATGAGAGCGAGAGAGAAACACAGATGCGACCGATGACTACCGCAGTCTAGAGACTAGATTGGAGCTACAAACCTTCCGAATGCTGCTGTGGTCACTAGTAGACTAATTTGTTCTCGCGACTGGTTTGCGACTCAAGTTTGTTTAGACGACGACGACGATGACGATTACATACAGCTTTACTACTTTGTACGCATGTACATCTACCTACAAGCTGACCAATTGATAGTGCGAGAGAGCGCGAAGGACTCTTATCAGTTATCCCATGGTAGAGCGGATGGTGTTTTTGTCGTATTATCAAACCGTTTGCGGATTAGTGAGAAACTTTTATTGGGTTAAAACTTTTCCAAATT
Organism: Topomyia yanbarensis; assembly: GCF_030247195.1. Taxonomy (NCBI): domain Eukaryota; kingdom Metazoa; phylum Arthropoda; class Insecta; order Diptera; family Culicidae; genus Topomyia; species Topomyia yanbarensis. The sequence goes on along the minus strand of NC_080670.1, from coordinate 175,508,825 downwards.
GATGTAGAAGATAGAGTTTATGGTAGAAACGCATCAAAATTGAAAACAATTAAAAACAATAGAGATAAAACGTCGCAGAATTCCGCGTTATTTACATATGGCCTGTGTTAAGCCAAAGAGGACCAAGCGCCATATAGAGATACATGCTCTAAAATCGCTATCGCATCCAACATAGCACCAGCAACAGCCACATCTAATTATTTTTGGGAACACAAATATCAAACGAAAGCAAATAAGTGGTCTTTAATTTGCCACGCTAATGATAAGTTACCTAAAAATGCATTTTAACATGAAAAATACCAGAAAAAAATTATGGCGCTCAGCTCGGTCTGGCTTAACGCAGGCCACATTCAAATATGGTTGATAATTTTCGTATAGTTGGCTGAATAGGTTAGTTTTTTAACAATGAAAGTTGAAGTATTCAGCTGTTGATAACCGTCAACCCTATCAAAGTAGTGATACAAAACAATAAAGTTAAACAATCGGAATAGTTTACCAATCACACGTAGCAAAAGATATGCCGAATGATCTATTCTATTACCGTGGAAAATTTCCAATCGGATCTAAGTAACGTTGAGATCCTCTCTTTGTTTGCTTTCTCTTTCTGGTTATTGTGGAATCTCACTATAATCAAGAATTTCGTCGAGTTGAGCTGATAAATTTATGGGAAGCACTCGAGTGCGAAGGAAACAAAAACCTAGCGTTGAAACGTTGTCATGCACGTACTGATGCGAATTAATTGGGCGCGTTAATCTTTAATTCTTGCGTCCATTGAAGTTGTATCATACTTTGTGACTAAATTTAGGATGAAAACAAATGAAAAGCATTCGGAATCGGTAGTATGTTCGCCAACCAATTTGTTTTTGTTGAAGTTTATTTTACGCCATGCAAGAGCTTTCATGTTACCGTTGCGAATATAAACAGTAAGCGATTTCGGCGAGGAATATTTCAAATTATTCTTTATAAAAATGATGGTGGTTTTGGAAAGGAGCGTTTTTGTTGGCGCTGTTGTCGTCAGTGTTAATGGGGGAGATGCGCTGGCTTCGATTCTCGTACACTGCAAATAATCTACACTTTTTTGCCTTTCTCATATAGAAAGGTTATGCAATCACTCTGAAAAACGTCAACCTAATCCCGGCCCGGAGGGCCGGGTGTCATATCCCATTCGCAGTGGCGTAGTAAGAAAATTTTTCGGGGGGGGATATGAAATTTTTTTGTATATATATGAAAAAATGTTCAAAAACATTCTGAGCAGGAAAAAATGTTCAAAAACCAACAACTCAGGGAACTGGTTTGGGCAGTCAATGTAGGAAAGCTAGCTGTTGGTATAGAATAAATGCTCTTCCCCTACGAGGACAATCTGGGCGGCAAACTTCAGACATTCTAATTTACTGAGCCCTTCAGTTCCCTTGTGCCATTCAGTAGCACTTCCTCATTGAGCTTCCGACTTGTTCGCGAACTACTCGGTCTAGTCCCCGACGATAGATTTAGCCTACTCCCACGAAAAGTTCCCCGGCGAGAGAAGTTCGAGCCAACCAGCCAGGTGCTGCGGTCAGTTCGGCGATTCCGGTAGAGTAGGGCATCCGGTTTGCTGGAGCCCCGGCGCGACTGGTGGTGTATCGTCGCGGTCTACACGGTCTCGTTCCCGGCGGTGAATCTGACTGTAAGCTGACGGAGAGGTCTCAGACAAAAGAAGTTCTCCCGATACCGATTCTTGTTTGGTTTCAGTACCACAACTTCTTGAGCCCTTTGACTCCGTAACCGGTGCCATTTAGCACCTCAACTCCTTTAAGCCATTTAGTTCTCTTCTTGGGCCATTTAGCACTACTTCCTTGATGGTCCATTCAGTCCTCGACTTGTTCGCGAACAACTCGGTCTAGTCCCCGACGATGGACCTGACCTACTCCGACAGAGAATTCCCCGGCGAGAGAAGTTCTCCCAAGATCGAGCTAATCAGCTAGGTGCCGAGGTCAGTTCGACGATTCTGGTGAAGCAGGGTATCCGATGCACTGGTGCGCCGATGACCCACGAATAGTGGTGTCTCGTCGCTGTCTACTCAGTCTAGTCCCCAGCGGTGAATCTAGCTTACGCTAACGGAGAGTTCCCTGTCGAAAAAAGTTTTCCCAATATCGATTCTTCTTTGGTTTTCGCTATTTTTCTATCGGAACAATCGGTGGGGTGCCGTGGTCGGTCTGGCGAATCCGCATGGAGCATGACGTCCGGTTCGCTGGCGTTTCGACGACTCATACTCGCCGCTCTGTTGCAGTCTATTCAACTAGTCCTCGGCGGTGGATCTAGCTTATACCTGCGGAGAGTTCCCTGGCGGTGATTGCTCTCCCGAAACCGTTGTTCGATGTCCATTCCGCTGTAAGACGGTCATGATCTACATCAGCGGTTCTCAACCTTTTTCGTACCACGGACCCCTTAGATATCACACGGGGTTGCTGCGGACCCCCACAGATAAACATCAATTTTATATGCTATGAATATGTTATTTTCAATTTGTTAGGAAACAAGATTTGAAATTTCAATATGCACTCGGAAAATATATTTTTCTTCGCGGACTGCCAGCAATGACTTCGCGGCCCCCTAGAGGCCCGCGGACCCCAGGTTGAGAATCACTGATCTACACCATATCTCGTACGACCAGCAGTCGAAGCGTCCTGTTCAGCTTTTCGCGGTTTCACTTGGTTTTCAGCGCCGCACCCCAAGCAGGAGCCCCATATCGCAGTATCGATGACGAAACACTAGATAAAGACCCGACATTTCGCATGTGTAATCAACGTGGTTGTTAAAGCTCAATCAGTCGTCGATTATCACTCCCATTTGCTTCAGTGCACGCTTCGATGCATTCACAAGCCCTTCGATGGTGATCTGTATCCGCTGAACCGCTTTGCAGTTGCTGTGCAACAACAAATCCGTCTTGTAGTGCGCTATTTGCAGCTTGACCCATTCATTCAGCTCTCGATAGCATCTATTGTCTCCGTCACCGACACCTCTATTTCTTCAAGTGTCTCACCGTTAGTGACACATTGTCCACGAAACCAACGATTTTCACTTTCCTGGGCAGCCGCAGTGTTAAGACCCCACACTGATAGAATATATTCGTAAATCGCTAGGAATTAATTTCGTACAAACAACTTTCATAAAAAATACGAATTTTTCGTACATATGATGAACCGTTCGTAGTTCTATCGAAACACTTATTTTTTATTACAAGTTTTTCGTGAAAACCACGAAATGACTTTCGTTAGCTTATTACGAAACAGCTTCATGCAGCAAACGAGTCGTTCGCTGTTATATACGAATATCTTTATAATATTTACGAGCACCATTCGTCAAACCGTCCATGCCAAAAGAGCAATATGGAGCCATTGTTGCTATTCGTCAGATAATTGTTGTTGTCTGATTATTTAGTAGTCGTATCCGTGTCCGTCGGTTGCAGGAAGATTTCCTGAAGCTCTTTCGCTTCCAGTTGATTCAGAATCTGGAGCAGTACAGAATCAGTTGAGCCGTCGCGAACTGCTCGTTGATTTTGTATGAATAATTTTGAGTTTTTCTCTGCCGGAGCAATATCGGTGCTGTCAAACATCGATCCTAAAAGATCGTTTCGTTTCTTTCACGAAAAATAATGTCGATAACTTTCGGGCAATGTAAATTAAATAAGTAAAATTTACGAAAACTTTCGTTCATCAATCAATCGGCCATTTCTTCGTATCACAATAAAATCGATTTGGCCACATCGATTTTTTTAAATAAAAAAAAAACATCGATCCCAAAAGATCGACTGAAAACAATAAGAGGCTAATAAATACGAAAACTTTTCTAAGATAAACGAAAAGATTTTGTGCGACCAAAGAAGTCGTTCGTAATATATACAAACGTTTATTAAAATAAACAAAACATTTCATTTCATTCACGAAAAATAATGTCGTTATCAACGATAACATTCGTGCAGTGTACATTAAATGTGTAAAATTTACGAAAACTTTCGTTCACCATACGGCTATTCTTGTTCATGAAATGAACGAAACTTACTATTTACAATGTACGAAAATACTTCGTTGCAGAAAACGACGAATGAATTCGTGCATTGCATGATTCATTATATTCACAAATTTATATTATCAGTGTATCGTACATCCCATTCCAAAGTGTTGGACAGAGAATGGAGCCCTGAGTAACGCACGCTGCGACTCGCAGTGCCTTCTGTCCATTTTTTCGTCTGGTACATGAAGAACTACTTCCAGTACTCTGGAAGTAGTTCTTCATGATCTGGCTCATTCTTTTATGTCACGCTGCAGCATTGGTTTATTCGAGGCTGGATGGCCCGGTGACTTCCCTGACTTTGGCAGCAACATCAGTTTCTGCACCTTCCTCATTTCGGGGATTACCACTTCAGCAGTAGTATACTGAACATGTCCGGATATGCCAGGATCGCAGCTTTCAGCGCCACGGTTGGTATTCCATCCGGACCGAGGGTTTGCTTTGATTTTAGTCACATCGACGCGTCTTTGAGCTCGTCGTTAGTCACTTGCCACTCGACTGTGTTACCTCCGACTTCTTCGCCGTACGGTGTCGGTGATCAGTAGTTGAATCGTGATTCGGGAAGAGACCCTCAATGATTATCTTTAGCTTACCCGGGCATATTTCAGCTGGTGTCGACGGACCATCGTCTTCGTTATGACGAATCAGTACGCGTCCCCCAGGGATTGGCGTTTATTTCTCAGCACAGCTACTTATGGCAATTGGCTTGCTAAGCTTGATCTCCCGTTTTAAACCTTCTAGCTACGTCGCTTGCGCTCTTGTCTCACTCTCCGATCTTGCGCTCTGAGCCCGCCTTCTGGCTCTAAGACAAGCAGCGTGTAGCGTACTAAGTTACTCATTTAACCAGTAAGCTGCACGCCGTCTACTGCATAGCCCTAGTTTTCATGACATTGTAACGTCACAAGCCGTCACAATCCTTCTTGTTAGCCGTCAGCCTATCAACGTACTTGATTCCGTTGTTCGCCGAAGTAACTCAACAAAGAGGTTTTCGTTAAAGGCTTTCGTCTTCCATTTTAGCTAGCCGCCCGTCCTTCTTCGTGCTGCAGCAGGGTTCCATTGGCCGATGCGGTAGCGAATCGCCTGGTGGTCTCTCTGGGGATACTTCTCTCACACTCTCCAGTCCATGTTCGCCGTCAGTCAAAGACTACAGAATGTGGCGAAATTTCTCTCGGTACCGATATCCGTTTCGTGAACCAATAAGCTCCCAGCTCCTCGCTTCGCCGCGATCTACTTGTTATAGTCCTCGGCGGTTGAGCTAGCCTCCACAACGTGCCGTCGGGTAGGTGTCGAGTCTGCAGCCAATTTCCACTACAAGGAAATATTTTCACAAGATAACTTTTGCAAATGAAACTTTGAGAATTTCATTTAAAATATTTGGCATATTTTTGTTTAACATATTCAATTTTTTCAAATTTCTCCAAAATATTTCGGGGGGGGTTTCGTCCCCAAAACCCCCCCCGCTACTACGCCACTGCCCATTCGACTCAGTTCGTCGAGATCGGAAAAAGTCTGTATGTGTGTGTGTATGTATGTATGTGTGTGTGTATGTGTGTGTGTGTGTGTATGTATGTGCGTATGTGTCAAATAATGTCACTCATTTTTCTCAGAGATGGCTGGACCGATTTGCCCAAACTTAGTCTCAAATGAAAGGTGCAACCTTCCCATCGGCTGCTATTGAATTTTGGATCGATCGGAATTCTGGTTCCGGAATTACGGGTTTCAGAGTACGGCCACACAGAAATTTCTCATATAAACTATAGGAAAAATTAAAAATAGAATTTTTATTTTTGATGCTAAATGTGTTCAAGGTGCATGAAACGTCGAGATTTGATGCAAACTCGAAAAAAAATTTGACTACGATTCACTTTTTTGGATTTTGGCACATTTTTGCCTTTCTCATATAGAAAGGTTATGCAATCACTCTGAAAAACGTCAACCTAATCCCGGCCCGGAGGGCCGGGTGTCATATCCCATTCGACTCAGTTCGTCGAGATCGGAAAAAGTCTGTATGTGTGTGTGTATGTATGTATGTGTGTGTATGTGTGTGTGTATGTGTGTGTGTGTGTGTATGTATGTGCGTATGTGTCAAATAATGTCACTCATTTTTCTCAGAGATGGCTGGACCGATTTGCCCAAACTTAGTCTCAAATGAAAGGTGCAATCTTCCCATCGGCTGCTATTGAATTTTGGATCGATCGGAATTCTGGTTCCGGAATTACGGGTTTCAGAGTACGGCCACACAGAAATTTCTCATATAAACTATAGGAAAAATTAAAAATAGAATTTTTATTTTTGATGCTAAATGTGTTCAAGGTGCATGAAACGTCGAGATTTGATGCAAACTCGAAAAAAAAATTTGACTACGATTCACTTTTTTGGATTTTGGCACATTTTTGCCTTTCTCATATAGAAAGGTTATGCAATCACTCTGAAAAACGTCAACCTAATCCCGGCCAAATTTTTTTTCGACTCGTTTAGGGTTTCTGGATTTTAACAGAGGCGTAGTTGATGGTTTACGGAGAGGGGTTACACCCCCCCCCCCCCCTCTACTGTTCGCGCCCCTCCTTTAAAAATCTCCTTAAATCACCCCTCAGACCACCACCCCATCCAGCCCTCATACCCCTCCCTTTCAACCCCGTCATCTTTAAACCACCACTGTATCACAAAGCATAATAATTTAAGCTGGGGAGTCGTTCGTTCATGGGACTTTCGCCCTCTTCACATACCCAGCCCCGCATGACAAAATGAGTTAGCAAGCAGATAACATTGATCTAATGCTGATTAGGCTAATGGAGTATGATATTTTTTTGTTTCAAGTGTTTCACCGTCGACACGTAGCTCATCAAGTTCGTGGCTGGCATGCCATTGTGTATATGTAAGTGCAAAGTGTACTAAGAATGTAATGGACATTTCCACAATTATGTTGAACATAAAAAGCCTCCGTGCCATAGTTTAGAGAAATGAGAAAGGCACAATTGCACCGCTAGGTGGATTAAAACAGGTTTTTTCAAAGAGATTTGACACATAAGTTTTAAGTTTCGAGCCACACTGAGAAATTAAGAACTTTCCTTTTGTCCTTAAAGGAAATTACACTTAAAACTTAAGTGTGCCACTCGATGACACGATCGACTGTAATCACTTTTTTTTTGCGGCAACATTAAGTGTCATCGCAATTAAAATTTAAAAGTCAGCGTACTAGATCATAAATGTTTTGCCAATAACAGTGAATAATGCACACTTTTTTCCGAATAGATTCGACTCATAAGATTTGACTTTCAAATCACACTGAAAACTCAAGTATTTTCCTTTTGCTCTTCAATAAAATAACACTTAAAATATAAGTGTGTCACCTAATGGCAAGGGCGTATATTATCGCATTTAAATAGTAAGTGTAAGCTTATTAAATAGTAAATGTTTCTCCCATGTAAACCATGCTTTTGACAATTTCGGTGACATTAAGTGTAAAAACATGCAGAAATATCTAATTCAATGCATGGCAAATTTGGAAGGTTTTGGATAGTAAGTTAATGCTTGAAAATATTTGTTTGCATAATTGATATATTAGCAGGTGTGTACAGATAATGTAATCAATGTTCCTTGTTTTTTTTGCAGCTGTATGATTTATATCGGATGCAAAAAGAGACGCGGTAATGATGAATTTGTTTAATTCGTATATGTAAGAATAATATTTTATTATCTTATTTTACAGAATGTATATCATTATAATATATTTTTACATTCAAATAAAAAAAATACTTAATCAAACCAAATCTTTATTGTCATTGATATACAAATGTTCTCCCATTTAAAAATTAATATTTTTGCACATGGCTTTTATAGGAAATGATTTAATATTCAAGTCGATGCCAACTTAAATTCGATATGAATTTCATGCAATATTTATTTGTCGCACACTTAATTTGAATACGTCATGCATTTGAAACTCAAGTGTGCCGTTTATTGGATCTAACGTGTTTTTAAAGAAGTGCGTTATTAAGTGTCTGACACATGAGTTCTAAGTGTCAAGACAGTTGCGGCAAAATTAAGTGTTAAACACTTGAATCTAATGTGCGGATTATTTGCAGTGTAGGATGCCTTTGACTTCTTATTATTTCTGGGCTTAGCTGTTGTCCTGGATGCGATGCGATAAACCACTGGATAAATCAAATTGAGTCCGAAAATAAAAGTCGCAAGGACAGAGCGTGCTTCGTATAGCCCGTTTAAATATATTGGAATATAACATCGGCCATTTAAGATCAAGCGTAAACATCGGACAGAGATCCTTCAGCATAAGAATCGCTTAAAAAATGTTCACTCGTAAAACTCGGCAAGAATGAGCCTCCAGTATAAAAACCGGTTAAAAATAAATAATTCGTTCGCAGAAGCATCCGTATATCGGGATGTTCAAGATTAAACGTCGGCTAAAAAAGCTGCTTTTTTGTTGTTGGGTACATATTCCACTACGACCAGTGTTTTGATCTATTGTGGCAGGCCCCTTTTAATTGTATGCCATTAATTGTATGCCTATTAATTTGAGTGATTCCCACCTGCTGGCTATAGGCATGGTCCCAGTAAGGTATTATAGAACGGATAAAGTTTATCGCCTTACTGGGTGCAGTTGTCCATACATCTAAGGGTTGTATTACCCCCTTATCGAAGAATTTGCTCCTTTTGTGAAAAAAGTGCTATTACACAGTAAATGTTCTGAGTTCTCCCTATCTATGGTGCAGAAGCGACAGGTATCATCTTCTATTTTGCCTAGTTGCTTAAGGTAATATTTACTGGGACAGTGCCCTGTTACTAAACCACTGAAAGTACTTAAATCCTTCTTAGACATACTAAGAAGTCTTTGAGTGATTATTTTATTTGGCGAGATAAATCTTTTGGATTGTCGGGCAGTAGTATTATTTTTCCAAATAATTCCTGTTCGTCAATTCTATTTTTCCCTCTCGCAGGTTTTGACGGTATTGTAAACATCATCAAGCCACAATATATTCAATAGAGTTATCTAAATATAAGGACCTTCGCTCTTTTTAGTTTTTATTTGCACCAAGTTCTACTACTAGAGGTTAATTAGTTCTCATGTTAATAATCCACCAAACATTATGACTACTGAGGATTTGATTTATATAAGAAGCCCGCTTCAAGATGTTGATTACAATACGCCTCGATAGTGGTGTGTCGGGGAGGCCGGGAGGGCTGATATGAGCCTTTTGTCTGTTCTATACCTTTCCTCTATTCACCAGCTCATAACCAACAATCAACCAGTAACAAATAGATAATTGAGAAAGGATGTGCTATGTGTGGTGATTGGCTATTCAAGTATTAGTAGTGTTTGAAGTACTAATGTATGTCTCATGTGATGCTCATAACTTCAGCTGTATCTTGTACCTATCTAATCTATTACGTCTCTCATATATTGTCTTTTATTTCTTCTTTTCGAGTCCTATACTGCCATTCTACACCCGCCTTCAGCTGGGTCAACAAAGATGGTGATAGTGAACGTCTTAACATTCACACATTCTCAAACGCGGTCTCAGCGGGAACCTACAAAAATGCCACGCGATTACGAATCGGTCATGTCCGAAAGTCTATCCTTGATCCTAGAAGCCTAGGTCCATGCCTTCAGCTGGACCATTTAAGAAAATACGCCCATACCTATTAGACCTATTGCAGAATTCAAACCGCGCACTGAAAATTTAATATCAGACTCACGGTTCGCGCAACCATTCAAGAACATACGTTACAAAATCACGTCAGCGCACAAACGGTAGAGCCCCTCGCGATTTTCCAAGCAACATACGAACTCGCAAACATGATTACACCCCGGTGATAAGGTGAAAATCTCAGCACTCATAAACTTACCAACACGATCTCAAGTGTCAACCTACAAACTCCCGCGCTCGCGCCATCATGAATCGGGATCGTCCGGAAGTATCTATCCTCGGTACAAACAATCTAGGTCCTTGTTAATTATTAAAAAAATAATAAAATTGAAAAATAACTACCATATCCACTAGACAAAACGTTTTATGGCGACATGACCGGAAACTCTAGTGATATGGGGTAACTCTCTCCCTGTCAGAATGTGATCCGTACACCGAAAACTAAAGATCAGAATGACGGTCCGCGAATATATGAATCGCCGCAGGGTTTCAAAATCGAATTTATACATGCGAAGTCACATACACGCGACAAACACGTCAACATACGAACGCTTAAGCCCTTCGCGATCATCTACGCACACCTATGCCCGCGATCGCGTAAACTTGATAACACTGCGGCAATTGTGTGAACGTTTTAGTACTTACGAAGTTACAAACGCGATCTCAAACGCCAACCCGCAAATGCGCGATCATGAATCGGTCACGTCCGGAAATCTTTAACCTTCATTCTAGCAATTTAGGTCTATACATTCAGTTGGACCAATCAAAAAAAAAAAAATAAAGCTCATATCCACTAGACCACGCGTTCTACGACGACATGATTGGGAACTCTAATGATATGGAAGAACCCACTTCCTTCTGGAATCTGAACCGTACACAAAAAATTAAGTATCAGATTCACGGTCCGCGCGCGATTATTCTAGAACACACGCGAATATGCGAAAGGCACACGGTTATGAAATAGAATTTATGCACGCGAAGTTACACGTTAGCACACGCGACATACAAACGCACACGCGATCGAGCACATTAACGTACAAATGTTCGAGCCCTTCGCGATGATACACGCGATTCCCTACGCCCGCACATGCCTGAACCGTACAATGAATATCACATTCAGAATCACGGCCCGCTACAATTGGCCTATTGCAGTGTTTTATTGGGCGACATTGCCTGTCTCGTCTGCAAATTGTAGTATGTGATTCTGACGGGGAGCCCTTCCGAGAACCTAGCTCTACAGCTCCAGTAGGACAACTCTCGAAAAAAAAAAAAAAAAATTCCTGTTCGTCAATTCTATTTTTATAGTGCATTCTGAGACCCCCAAAAATGGTTCAGGCCCTAGGAATAATTTTGATGATCCATTTCTTGCTAGCAAGTATGCCTTTTTATTGCCTTCAATTCCGCAGTGCCCAGGTACCCAGAAAAGATTCACCGTACTTTTTTTAGCCCCCTGCTGTAGCAATTGAATGTATTCCTAAACCAATTTAGAGGTACTCGTAACTGACTTCAATGCTTTAACCCATTGTTTTGGGGTCGTTCGGACACGCAGAAGCTCCTTGAAGCAACCTGACTTTTAGTGCAGTAGCTCAAAGCTGAAAATAATTTATTCTTTAATCGTATGTATAAGGGGTATAAAGGCTTCGTGTTTACTCACATTAAGTCTTCCCTTTGTATCAAATGTCCGAAAACTATCCGTCTATCTTTTTATAAATTGTGATGAATTGACAGCGAAACAGTTTCGTTCTAGAAGTAAGTTTTTCACAGGTAAATTTTCAATGATCTTAGAGTGCGGATTAAGGTTGAAAGGATGCGCTACGAAACGGGTAACATTTGTTTTTCCTACCTTCTAGCTTTCAGCCAATGTAGTTCAATTGAGGTTTTGTACTTCCACGACTTCTTCTAGGACGATCTTCAAACTCCTATTGGCTGAAGATGAGCCCTCTAATCGTTGTCGTAGGCACTCTACTAATTCGTCTGAACCTGACTGCAAAATGTGCGTTTAATTATCCCTAACCTAAGATTGTGAAATTAAAGTGCTCACCAATCGTGCTCACCAAATATATGCGGATTACTCAAAATCCTTCACTATCCTCGTGAACGGTGAAATGCAGTATACCCAGTGGGTGAAAATTTATAATAATAATAAATGAACTTCGATCAAAATTTCAATAATTAATTTAAACACACTTCCTCCTCTGCTCAAACTACGATGATATCGATACTTCTTTTTCTGACGGTTCTCGACCGTCGAGTCCAGGGGGGTGCTCACCTGTTTCATCTGTAGTGAGTGCTGCAGCGATGCCAGAACATCCCCCGCCCCGTGGATCCTGATGAGGATTACTGGGCTCCTCACAGAATCCACCAGCTGCCACCTCCATAACCGCTAACTTGACTACCGGTCGCTTCAGCTCTCTGCCACTCGACGTTCGCACTACTGCCTGACGGATTCTGCCATCGCTTCCTACAATAACTTGCTGCACCTTTCCGCGTATCCACGTTCGTCTACTCCCCTCTGCTACGTAAACCAAATCTCCAACCTGTACTGGCTTGCTCTCTTCGAACCACTTCGGTCGTTTGTTTAGTGTCGGGAAATACTCCTTCAGCCAACGGTTCCATGCTGCTTCTGACAGATATTGTGACCGTTGATAGCTACTCCTCAGCGCCGCAGCCCAGTCGACTGGAGTCCGAAGCGGGTCGTGAGCTGCCGACGAGCTTCCGAGAATAAAGTGGTTCGGTGTGATCGCTTCCTCGCCCGCCGACTCTTGCGGCATGTACGTTAGGGGCCGCGAGTTTATGAAACATTCCGCCTCAGTCAGCACCGTGAGCAATATTTCATCGTTCAGCTTTCTCCCGTCGTCGAGAGCGCGCAAAGCTTCTTTGACACTCCTCACCATTCGTTCCCACACGCCGCCCATGTGGGGCGCAGACGGTGGGTTGAACGTCCATTTAGTGCGCGCATCAGTAAACGTGTCTGCGCATCCGTTGTTGATATTCTTGATCTGCTTGATCAGCTCATTGCTTGCTCCGACGAAGTTGGTACCATTGTCCGAACATATCTCCACTGGCGATCCTCGCCTGCGGATGAATCTTCTCACTGCCATGATACACGAGTCTGTAGATAGACAGTGGGCTACTTCTAAATGGACGGCACGCGTGACCAAACACGTGAAAACGGCCACGTATCTTTTCTCCTTGCGACGTCCAACCGACACGTCAAGTGGTCCTAGGTAGTCCACACCCACATAACAAAACGGTCTGACAAATGGTGTCAAACGTTCTTCGGGAAGAGGTGCCATTCGCGGGTACTGTGGCTGACACTTTGTAATCTTACAGCGCTGACATTCTCTCATGACCTTGCCCACCGTCGCTCGCAAGTTAAGAATGTAAAATCGCTGGCGGACCTCGTTGACTACCGTCTCCCGATTAGCGTGGCCGAACCGGCAATGGTAATCGTTCAGTAGCAATGTGGTGATTAAGTGACCTTTTGGTAGTATTACTGGAAACCGGGCATCGAATGTCGCGTAACTTGCATTGGCCGTCCGGCCTTCAACTCTGATAACACCGAACTGATCAGCGAAGGGGGACAGTCTGTATAATGGGCTAGTTTTTTCAAGATTCACCCATTTGCCTAATTGCGGTTCGTCTCGGTTGTTTAGCAGAATCCTAGTTTCGTCCGGATAGAAATCCCTCTGCGCTATTCGCCATAGATATTGTTCGGCCTTTAAGTACTCTTGCTGACGCAGCGGGACGATTTCGACCGAAGTCGTGCGTTGTAAAAGCTTGCATTGACATTCAGTAGCCTTAACGACTTCGATTGGAAATCCTTTGCACTTCCGACGACAATTCGAGATGAACCGACCCAGTAATGCCACAGTTCGAAGCAGCACGTTCCACTTTGAAAACCGTCCAATGTCTATCAGACTTTCGGGTACCGCAACATGGTGCAATAGAAGGTGAGCTCTCAGCTCCTCGGGAGTTTCCGCTATCTGCTTTTGTTTCGGCCAGTTTTCCATGTCCTGGTAGAGGAACGAATTCTTGCCATTGAGCCACCTTCCGTTCGATTCGGGCACCGTATCTTTGCCCCACTTTGTCAAGCAGTCCGCTAAATTTTCCTTTGAAGGCACGTGTCGCCAGTTCTCCGGCTCTGTTAACGACAGAATTTCTCCGACTCGGTACGCGACAAACTGTTTGTAGTTTCGGTGTTGCGAGCGAATCCAGGCAAGTACCACTTCTGAGTCTGTATGCACGTACTTTTCTCTGATTGGCAGTGTGTGGTTGTTGCTTACAGTGTGCATCATTCTCGCTCCCAAGAGCGCCGCCTGTAGTTCCATCCGCGGAATGGATTGGTACTTAAGCGGGGCCACTTTGCTTCTAGCCATAACTAAGGCTACTCGTACTTCTCGGTTTATCAAGACGCGGAAGTACGCGGCACAACCGTATCCCAATTCGCTAGCGTCGGTGAAAACGTGCAGCTGTAGCGACTCGTAGAGGTTGGAATGAGCGTTTCCGAAATAACAGCGCGGGATCTCTAGGCTACTGATGCCGGGAAGCAGGTGAACCCATTGTCGCCACTTTTCGTACTCTCTGTTGGCTATTTCGGTGTCCCAACCCAAGTTGAGCCGCCAGAGATCTTGAATCAACATCCGCCCATGAATCAGGAAGGGTGCGAGCAACCCTAGGGGATCAAAGAGGCTCATGATAATGCGCAGAGCGATCCGTTTCGTTGGCCGCTTGTCTTCTAGCACGTACGGAGCCAGCTCACCGTGCCAGCTTGTTGAGAATACAAAAATATCTTTTCTCGAGTCCCACGCTATTCCAAGAACCCGTTGTCCTTTCTCTTCCTCGTTGCAATCGATAGAAAGCAGCCTTTGCTGAGATGGCTCCTTTAGGTGTTGCAGGACCTCGTCACTGCTGCTGATCCAGTTCCGCATGTTCAATCCGCCTCGAGAATGGATCAGTTTCACTTGCTGTGCTCGGTGCGATGCTTCTTCTGGCGTGTCTGCACTGTCGAAGTAGTCATCCATATATGTTTTCTCTTTAATGGCTGCAACTGCTTCGGGAAATTCCTCTCTGCTTTCGTCCGCATTTCTATGCATTACGTGCTGCGCCGAACATGGCGAGTAAGAGGCACCGAATGTTGCAACGTCCATAATATAGACATCTGGTGTTTGACTCTCATCGAAGCGGAACAGGAATCGTTGAGAATGAGTATCTTCGGGCTTAATTCGGATTTGATGAAACATCTTTTCGATGTCGCCTCCAAACCCGATACGCCTTTCGCGAAATTTGCAGATTACTCCCGGTAGCAACACAAGTAGATCTGGCCCTTTCAACAGTTGAGAATTCAGCGACACACCGTCTACTTTCGCAGCCGCATCCCATACGAGCCTCGTTTTGTGTGGTTTTCTAGGGTGCGCCACCACGTTTAGCGGTAGATACCATACACGGTTGGAATTGGCTGTACCCAGCTCCTCCTGCGTCGCTTTGTGTGCGTAGCTGTTCTCAATATACTCGCGAATTTGTTTGTGTACGTTTTGTCTTAGTTCGGCATCCTTGGCCAGTTTACGCTCAAGATTCTTTAGTCTTTTTGTCGCCATCGGTAGACTGTCTGGGAAGCATATCTCGTCACTCTTCCATAATAGTCCGGTTACAAATCTTCCATTCTCTCGAATCGTGGTTTTTTCTAAGATTTGTCTCGCTCGTGCATTTTCCGCCGACTCCGGTAGTGTAATAGGTGCGATCCCGGTGTCTTCTAGCATAAATTGTTGCCGGATCATCTCGTTCAGCTCTTGTTCTGCGTTGGATATATGTCCGTGGAGTCCTATAAATGAGTCCTGGTCCTTATTGCATCCGCATGGTCCATAAATTGTCCAGCCGAGAGCACTCTTCACTGCAATTGGTTGCCCTGGTCGACCTACTCGGCTCTCGATCGGGGCAAACAGATCAAGGTTCCGTAAACCGATAAGCACTTTTGGTTCAGCGTTCTCAAATGGCACCACGGGGACGTCCTTGAGGTGCTTGAACTGTTTGGTCAGTTCGTTTAACCGCAAGCTTTGTTTCGGTAGGTTCAGTGCGCCAACTGTGCGCGCCGCCACGAGTTTGTACCGTTCCAGTCCCCCTCTAGCTGAAATTACCAAGTCTACCCGCTCCGACGAACACTCTTTGCGGACCACGTTCGAAGTCCACGTCAACTCCAGTGGCTCTGAGACCCCCACGACTCCGAGGCTGCGCGTTACACTTGCATCGATCAAAGTGTGAGAGGAACCTTCATCAAGGAAGGCAAAGGTGTCAATACTCTTCCAACCATTGAACAGCGTGATCGGTACAACTCGGAATAAAATAATCGCCGTTGATAGCTGATGAGCCTTGCAGTCAGCTTTCATCACAGTCGCTATCTCCTCTCGATGTAACAATGGGTGATGCCGTGCACGGCAGTTTCCGACGTTGCAGTAGAATCTGGACTTGCAGGTCCAGTTACCGTGGTCGAAAAGGCACACGGTGCAAAGCCTGTTTTCGTCTATTGCTCTCCAACGTGCATCAAGACTCATTTGTTTGAAATCAGCGCAGTTCCGTACACGATGATCCAATTTAGCACAGATCGGACACGGTTTCCGGGGCGGAGCGTTATCAGCTGTGGCAATAATGTCGTTGTGTGTGTAAATATGAGTCCTTTGGTTCTGTCTGGATCGTTCTGTTTGGACACTTTCGTTCTTCGGATGCACGAGAATGGTCACCTCACTAGCATCTACCACCAGCCTGTCCATAAACTCACCAAACTGCTTTAGCGACGGATCTTTGAACGCTCGCTTGTGCCGAACCCAATCGAGCTTAATCGCTGCCGGCAACTTATCCACGAGTTCTTCTAGCAATGTCGGATTTGTCAGATGGCTCCGAAGGTTCGCGGCTTCGAGATGGTCGCACAGCTGTTGAACTGCCATTCCGAAATTGATGAGACTGTCTAATCGTTCCGGTTTCGGTGTCTCCAAGCGCCGGACTTTTCCCAGAAGATTCTTCACGAGCAACTCCGGCCGTCCGTACAACCTTCGAAGGGTTTCTATTATCGACGTAACTGCATGTGGGAACATCAGCTTCGTCACCACCGCATCGCGTGCCGGACCCTTGAGACATTCTCTCAGTCGAATGACGTTTTCTACCGGTGTGAATCCACATGCAGTGTTTGAATCCAAGTAGCTGCTGTAGAATATGGGCCACTCTTCGGGATCTCCCGAAAACGTTGGCAACTTTTTCGGCCATAGCTGTCTCGCGGCAATCTGGTTTGCACTCAGTTGCATAATGGGCGTTTCATTGTAGTTAAAACTCGATGCCGCGCCGTCACGACTTCCATCACCTGGGGGGGTTTTCCCAATCGTAACACTTTCCGTCGGCGCTTCAGGCTTGCGTCTTAAAGGTTTAGCCGCTAGAGCTCGTTTTCGTTCTTCCGATTCGTGCGCGAACCCTGATGGCAACGTAGCGGGGTATTCTTCGTTCTCCACTGTTTCATTTATCGCCTCTTGCTGTTTAGATCCGTTACGCGACAGTTGGTCTTTCAACCATCTCCGTGTCAATGATGTAACGCTGTTGGAACTGCGCTGGGAAGATACTTCATCGATCGCAAGTTGTTCCTCTAAATCGTGCTTCTCTTCCATGAACTTCTCCAGCATCTCTAATCGCTCCTTGGTTATCGCATTTTCCTCTTCTTCCAGCTCCTTTTCCTTTCGCAGGCGCTCCCGTGCTTTCTCCAACTCACGCTGTTGGTTTTCTAGCTTTCGCTCTTCCAATTCCTGTTTCTCTTTTAGACGTAACAGCGCTTTCTGCGCTAGAGCTTGAGAACTGGAGGTGCGCACGGATCTATCCAGAATAACAGCCTGCTTCGAGTTTTCTGGGTGCTTTTTCGGCGTCCAGTTGCTGACAGACGACGCACCACCCATCGACGAACCCTTCAATACTCCACTGGTAACCAGCGGCGTCTCTTTTCCTCTGCAATCGCTGGCCTTACCACCCTTCTTCGAGCTAGCATCGCTTAACTCTCTCGGGGTCAGGCCGCTAGTAGCAGTTTTCTTATTGCCAGACTTCATCGGTTTGGAAGTTACTGGAGGGCACGCTGTACAGTGCCACCGACGATTCTCCACTCCTGGCGAAACATTCGCGCAGTCCAGGTGGTACCAACCTTGACACGCATCGCACTGAACCATGTTGTCCGCCGAGTTTGACCGTTCGCACCCCTCGCAGTCAAACCCTTCCGTATGCTTCCTTCTCTGCGACATGGTTTGGGTTAATCTTTGAGGATGTTTTGGGGTCGTTCGGACACGCAGAAGCTCCTTGAAGCAACCTGACTTTTAGTGCAGTAGCTCAAAGCTGAAAATAATTTATTCTTTAATCGTATGTATAAGGGGTATAAAGGCTTCGTGTTTACTCACATTAAGTCTTCCCTTTGTATCAAATGTCCGAAAACTATCCGTCTATCTTTTTATAAATTGTGATGAATTGACAGCGAAACAGTTTCGTTCTAGAAGTAAGTTTTTCACAGGTAAATTTTCAATGATCTTAGAGTGCGGATTAAGGTTGAAAGGATGCGCTACGAAACGGGTAACATTTGTTTTTCCTACCTTCTAGCTTTCAGCCAATGTAGTTCAATTGAGGTTTTGTACTTCCACGACTTCTTCTAGGACGATCTTCAAACTCCTATTGGCTGAAGATGAGCCCTCTAATCGTTGTCGTAGGCACTCTACTAATTCGTCTGAACCTGACTGCAAAATGTGCGTTTAATTATCCCTAACCTAAGATTGTGAAATTAAAGTGCTCACCAATCGTGCTCACCAAATATATGCGGATTACTCAAAATCCTTCACTATCCTCGTGAACGGTGAAATGCAGTATACCCAGTGGGTGAAAATTTATAATAATAATAAATGAACTTCGATCAAAATTTCAATAATTAATTTAAACACACTTCCTCCTCTGCTCAAACTACGATGATATCGATACTTCTTTTTCTGACGGTTCTCGACCGTCGAGTCCAGGGGGGTGCTCACCTGTTTCATCTGTAGTGAGTGCTGCAGCGATGCCAGAACACCCATTATAACCCAGAGGTTTCAAAAAGTGAGCCAAATGCAGTGATATCTTCAATTCCACCAAAAAATGTATCAAAGATTATGGAAAAAACAAAATGGTTTTGAGAATGAACATATCTCGTGCAAAAAAATTCGTACGCTTAAATAAAAACAACAAATTTTAAATTGACATATTTCTTCGGATTTTCTGATAGATAACACTTCTTTTACACCTGTAGGAACGTTTTGTCACATAATGGAATTATTAGCACGAATTCCAACAATAAAATTCAATTAAATGTATTGCTTACTTTTCAGCCGCCATTTGCCCCAACTAAACGCGGTTCAAAAATGTAAACAAAATTATAAAAAAAGGCAGTTGTCTTGTTTCACAATGAAATATGAGGTGTAATAATCCCATTAGTGCAATAATAAAGCAGTTAGATGCCAAAATTCTGCAGTAAATACGCGTTAAACGATGGAAAGTTCTGCGAATGAAATTTCATACGCTAAGATATGATGGGTTAAGGGCCGCTTGACTATCAGAGAAGATGCATATATTCGTGTGCCTGTAGTTACGTTGTAAACAAATCGTGGCACATTCAATAACTGCCTGTATTTCCGCTTTAAATACAGTTGCGGAAATAAACTTCAAGCATAAAAATCGGACAGAAATCCTTCAGCATAAGAATCGCTTAAAAAGTTCTCACCCGTAAAACTCGGCAAGGGTGAACTTCCAGAATAAAAATCGTTTAAAAATAAATAAATCGCTCGTAGGAGCATCCGTATATCTTGATGTTCAAGATTACAAGTCGGCTAACAAAAACTACTTTGTAAGCATCGGATGTATTTCCTTTCTGTTTTTTTACTGAAAGTTTTTTTACCCGACTCTTACGAAAAAATGTCCCTGTCCGATTTTTATGCTTGAAGTTTATATCCGGTTTTTATATTCTAATATATTTGAAACGGTTTTTACGAAGCATGTTCTGTCTTTGCGACTTTTATTTTCGGTCGCTCAAATAAATGTAAAGGTTGTATTACCTCAGCATTGCATCTAGTGCTTTGTAAGAATCGGATATATTTCTTTTCGGTTTTAATACTTGATACTCTTTTCCAATCTGCAATATTTTTTGAAAATATTGTTGTATTGTTTTTGATGAAAATGAGTTTGGCAACACTGTCCACTAAGCGGATGAAAGCTTGTGTTAGTAGCAGATAGAAATGAAAAGGCACATAGAACGAAAACGGCGAGAGAGCGATAGTACAGTCGTGATTCGCTGGTTGGACATTTTTTAACTGGACCGCTTTTTAGTTGGACCTCCGCTAGTTGGACCATTGTCCAACTAAAAAGCATCTGAATGTCAAAATCTTATGTCAAATTTACTTTGACAATCAATCTGACAATTATTAGAGATGTGAATAGATGCAATTACACTACTAACATCTCCTTTGGAGAGATTTTGACATCTGAATCAAATGGCTGGATGTTGTTGGCTCGAATCAAAACTTATCAAAAGTAAACAGAGTTCATTTTATATCGTCAACCTGGCGCCCAGGTGGTGAAATCGTTAGAATTCAACGGGGTGCTGGAGCGTTGCCAGAAAATTTTAATTTCCAGATTAAATTTTACTAAACTTCCCAGTTAAGCTCAGCCGGAAATTATAGTTAGAATGTTTAAGGGGTACCATTTCGATGCGGCTTAGCCGCATAACCAAGGCCTAGGAACCGAAGCGGCGCAAAGCCGCTGAGGATCCGCTGGGCGAAGTGGCCACCGACCCGCCGTCGGAAGCAACCGGACCTGTGATCCACTCGTTTGCCCGGCTTACTCAAACATAGGGGGTATCCCTAGTTTAAGTCCGACTGAGCGGTAGCGAAGTCGGACAGCACGCGCAAAAGCGATGTGGCGTAGCCACATTGCACAGTGGGACGAGCCCGGACTTAAGTCCATATATGAATGTTATGCGATAATCTCGCTAGTATTTTTGTCCTATCAGCTGAGCCTTCGGAGACATTTTTGCGAGATTTCAAGTGATTTGAACGTAAAATGAATTTTTGGCAGCTTTTTTAAGGGCAAAATTCTAGTGTTTTTTCCATAATTTGACTATAAGAACTACATCCGGTTATTTTCGTTTTTCAAAGAAATGGTTGATTTTATGCATTGCATTACTTCACCAAAATTATCCGTGTGATAAAATTACATCGTAAAATCGCCAAAAATAAGTCACTAGTCGGTTTAGTTAGCGTTTAGATAACTGTTTGTCATGATTTTTTATGGAATTCGAACTTCTAATGCGATAACAACAACGACCCCCGTGAATGCCGGCGATCACACTATACTCATTCGAAAGCTTTTAATTTTCTCTTTAAAATGAGTATAAGCTAGTTTTGCGAAAACTTGCGATAAGCAATCAAAATTTAAAAAAACTGAATGGAGACGCATGGTTATTACTGATATTGAATTTAAATAATCACTTTATAGCTAGAATAATGACACGAATACATGCACAGCTTTCAAATAGCATTGAGAGCATGATCTACAAGGGTTTTACTAGTGATCACGAGTAACGAGCCGAGTGGGAAGTATGTTTTTTTAGATGGCAAAGGTATTGATAATGTTTGGAAATCAGTAAATATTTTCAACCATCAGAAATAGATTATAAAATGTTTCTGGAACTATTTCTTGCTAACTTACGCAATAACTGTCAAATAGAGTGAACACAGTTGAGTTCTAGTCATTTGATGAGACTATTTTCAACCGAATTTGCATAGCACTGATATAGCTTAAGGGTATGCGATATTATCCAAATAAAATAACACCATTGTTAAATGAACCATATACAAGCAAAAAGGGTTTTGGATTTATTTTCATTAAAGATATCAAATAAGCAATCTACATACCTTAAAACACACCTACGAAAAAAAATCGTTAACCATCTTGTTGATTAGTGAATGTAATTAAACATTCCACTAAGACGCTCAAAATGTTTGTTTTGAAAATGATAGAAAATGTTACCCACTAATGAATTAAATGTTTCAAAATTAGTCGAACACATCTTAGTTGATCCGTAAAAACAAAATAGTCATTTCTGAAGCCCCATAATGAGATGTCAATTAATTCGTTTCAATATGGAAAATAAATTCCAAAATCACTATTGAAAAAAATCATTATAAAAGACAAAATACTTACTTTTGAGCCACTCTAACAAGTAGTAAAGTTAATTTCTATTTTTGCAATTAAAATGGAAATTCAACGCACAAAAACTTCTTTAAAAATTTTTTTAATGTTTGAACCTTCAGAAATACATATTTTTTTGAGCCACCCTAACGTATAATGAAAAAATTGTTTACATGTGTTAATATCAAAAACGATTTAGCACACGAATATGAATATACACAAATTTTAAGAGCGATTTCGAAAAAAAATATTTTTGAGACACCCTAATGAATAGTAAACGCTTATTTTTGAATTGTTTTAATATCAAAAACGAATTCAGCGTACCAAAATTACATAAAATCGTCCTATATGAACCGATTCGGCAAAGTTTGGACTTTAGTCCACCTTTTGTTCTAAGTCGTGCCACTGTGATTGGGTGGTGGACACAAAATAAAATTGGCAACGCTAGCAAAATGTAAACACAAATGAACACTTCGGATGAACCTATCGTCAATTGACATTTCGACGAGTTTTGATTCGAGCCAATAATATGGGCCCAATCAAATTCGTTAGTTGGACAGAGGTGAGGCCCAACCAGCGACTGACGGCGCCGATGGTTGGGTGGTAAGCGTGACCGCCACCCACCCCAGTTGGTCTGGGTTCAATCCCAGTCGAGGTCGTTGAGATTTTTCAGAGGTGAGAAAAATCTGAGTTCACGCCTTCCTTCGGAAGGGAAGTAAAGCCGTTGGTCCCCGGTCCATGAGTTGATGGGTCGATATCCAATCCAGATAGTGGGAGTGTCACCTCTCTGGCGTCGGTGTTTGGCCTCGTAGCGGAAATAGGCCGACGGAAAATAAACAGAATTGGAAGAAGAAGGAACCAGCGACTGTAGTGCGTAGTCGTGCGACTGTACACCGGCACTTTTTAATCTCAATTCGTTTGACCGACGTTGTGCTACCAGCCATGCCGTAGCAGAGCAGAATTTTTCATGCCATGGCCAGTATCAGATAGTCCGCAAACCCACTGAATGGAAAGCTCCCGGAAAGCAGTTGGCAACGTAGGTCGTTCGAAAAAGTACCCTCGTTACTGACCAGGAAATGTCGCCCTGCGAGAAATTTGCCGCCAACTATCAGAAATCAAGCTACTAATCCGCAAGCAGCCCTTCAAGCGTCTGGTTTGTGAGATTGCGTAGGACTTAAAAATCGATCTACACTTCCAGAGCTCAGCCGTAATGACCCCGAAGAAGTCTGCCGTTAACGTACCTATTGTGTCAGGACCAGTTAATTATATTGTAGTAAAAATATTCAACTGAAATTTCTATTTTACATTGCATTATAAAAAATACTCCATTCTTCTGTCGATTCGAATTCTTTTCAATCTTGATACTGCGCGGCGGTGGCGGCACTGATTTACTAGTACATATCTCGACAAGCGTATGATTGGGGCTCAAAAGCCAAATGTCCAAAATTCACTTTGAGGAGAAATTCTGGGGAAACCGTTATTACTCAAGTACGGTCCATAGCAGCCAACGATAGAGAAAATTTTTCCCTTTTGTTTGCTATCAACGACTGTGCTGGGGATTACCGGTTCGTCCGGAATTTCCGCCCAAAGTGAATGTTGACAGTTGAGTTTTGAGACCTAATCATATGTTTTTTGTGGAGATATGTAATAACACGTTGGAAATGGAAATGTGTGCGCGTTGTCCCCAAAAGTTTCATAGGTGTGTGATGCAGTTTTTATTTTTACGCCAATAAAGAAAAACTTCACTGTTTTTGGTCTCCTTTGGCAGCAGATTGGTATAGATGTTATGCAATAGACCGACCTGGGAAATGGTCACGTCGGAAAGCAATTTGTTCAGCTCTTCGCCATTTCGCAAGGCCAGCTACAGCGGATGGGGGATAATCCTAGTCTTTTTGTTTCCACGGGTTGTCTTTTCTACCAACTCCAATCATTCGGCGACGAGATATTCCATTACGGCCGCAGACTAGACGGATGCTCCGGCGTAGTAGCCCTTTCTCAGCAAACGATAGATTCGACCGACAGGAAACTGGAGATCGGCACCAACCGAGCGGAATTTAGGCCTTCTCTTCACATTTCCTTCTTTACCGCGTCCCAACATAGCGAGTGTATGTGTGCTATAGCTAACACAAGTGTAGCACACGAATGATGCCGCATTCGTATACGATCCCCGCTTTTGTGCTTGGCTCAGATTATATTCGAAACC
This sequence comes from Topomyia yanbarensis, assembly GCF_030247195.1. Classification (NCBI taxonomy): domain Eukaryota; kingdom Metazoa; phylum Arthropoda; class Insecta; order Diptera; family Culicidae; genus Topomyia; species Topomyia yanbarensis. The sequence goes on along the minus strand of NC_080670.1, from coordinate 175,484,684 downwards.
AAGGGGGCTGGTCACGAACGAAAACAGTTTACTTCCATTGTATAAGAGGTGGAGCTTCGAACGAAAACTGTTCAATATTTGCGGCTCGGTGCATCACGAACGAGTTTCAGTCAGATATTTAAATCGGAGTTTAACGTGTATGCTACCTTCCATCCATCGGAAACAAGAATAGTGGTGAAGGCAAAAATTTTTAAATTTAATTCTTGGTTGATGGTTTGATAGCGCTGATGAGGACTAATTTGTTTCCCAAAGAAAATATTCCCCGGATGAAAGATGTTTTTTCCAATTGACTTTCGTTAATGGCACGGAGCTGCACAAACTAATTGTTACAGTCAGTCTAAGGAGTCGGCCGAATTCTAATAATCACTTTCCCCTCCTGATGTTGAAATGTAGTCTTTGGCCATCTGGCAAGGTTGACTAGTACAAACCGACCACAACCACGTTTTTTGCTGTTCAAGATTTGCGGCTTGGTATATGGAATTAGCGGCAACCAATCACGAAACGAGGGTACAGATCGCTGAATTTAATAGGCACTTAGGGAGTGAATCTTAAATTCTCGTGAAAACGTATTTCTTGTATTTTTCTAGTAGCTGAAATAAAGGACTTTTCGAACAATTTTTGTAGACAAACCACATTTACGCATATCAACTATTATTGGGAACAGATATTTTTTGCTACTAAAATAGTTATCACAATTTCATTTTGCTTTTCATTTTCGTGGATCCTAGCGTACACAACAATACATGACGTGACAATTCACGAATCTGAGCCTGTGGAATTTCTTGAGACATTTGAATTAATGAGCCATTTGAGCTTTGGAAATTGTTATCATAGACTCTGCTTAGAGTGCAATTTCTTACACGATTTATAATTAGAGTTTTTTTTACAATTTTGGAGAGTTTGATAAATTATCAAACAAATATCACATTCAGGGTTTGTTTACATTTACCAATGAACAGATTTAGTTTTACACTTATTCGTATGGAACACAAAATACGGGATCTTTTAAGACTATTAATCTATACAACTACAATTCTGCAGCTCCATACATGCATACTGTACACGAAAATAATGTATCTCTGTCAATAGGCAACACAAATTCAGGTTATGTTTTGTAATGAAGTCAATCAAACGATTTGTTCTAATGATTGCTAGAAGCGTATCGCGTTAGGAAACAGATGAATATCAACTAACTCAGCATATTCGTGGAAAATATGGGAATCGAAGCTGACGTGCTTTCGCTTGATTTTCAAATATCGTTCACCAAAAGCCATCAGTAATAAATTTGCTTGCAAGCCACGTTTTTCGGGTTGAAAAATTAATTCGCTGTATTGAAAGCATTCACCGTGGTTAATTGATTTTCGTATCGTTTGGTGTCTGTCGGGCTTTCACAAAATATTCATTAGCATGTAGGAAAAAAGCTTGCTCGTTATTCGGACAATACAGGCGTAAATTTCGTTCGATTGTGTCAGGATTTGTTACGGTCTCAGTGAACGTTTTTTTGCCATTACGTTTTTCGTATAAAGCCTTCGGAGTATTTTGCAATAGGATGAGCATCAATTGCTATATCAGAGTATTCTAGTCTTTTGGGATAGATGTTGACTAGCCCATTCATTTTGAAGCCGGCACAAGAGATTCGGTAGAAAAGTGTGGTCCACGTGGAATCCGGCTAAAATTTATTCTACAGCAGTTTGTCTAATGGTCGGCTTTAGAATGTTTTGACAGCAATTTGTTTTGAAAGTTCACATGTTTAGTGGAGATAAAGTTTTATCTCGAAATATACGGTAGCAAAGAAGTTATAGTGGAAAACTAGAAAAAAATTAGCACGCCCATGTCGAAAAATTGACGTGGCCTATTTGAAATATTGCGAATAGTTGAAAATTGCGTTTTCTACAGCAAAAGATGGTATCCAGTGATTCCGCTATCGCAAAAATGTGGCCAGGAAGGTTCAAAGCAAATATCAAGCTGGATCTTTGGATCAGCAGTTCCCAACAAATTCAAAATTATTTTCTCGATAAATTCACCTGACAATTAATGATCTGGCAACAAATTTGCAGCGTCGGACTCAAACCAAGCTTGTCCTCAACAGCAATACGATGGTCTTGAAGCTGTATAAGCAAAAGTAGAGCATTTACGGTTCAATTGAAATTTTTTCAACAGTGAGAAAAACTGCTTTTTTTCAAGATGGCCGCTTTTCAATTGAGAGGTAACAAAATGAACTGGCCAATGCTGTCTATCCCAGTTAAGCTCAACCGGAAATGAACCGGAATTCTGGCTGGTTCCAGTTCGTATTGCGGCTCCAATGACACAACCGATTCTAGTTAGAATCGGTTGTGTCACTTGAGCCGGAATGCGAACTGGAACCAGCCAGAACTCCAGTTCATTTCCGGCTGAACTTTACTGGGATTTTATGTCCATGGATAGCTACAGTGAGGCACTATGTTGTCTGGATGTAAATGAACTTATTTAACATAGAATTTCTTGCATCCAAAGTGTTTCCCATACATAGATTTGTGAATTCTAGAACCCGCCATACTTCACAACTTTTACTAAATTTCACGGAAAAGATAGGTTTAACAGTAGGTATTCGTGAAATAGTTTGCTTTACATAATCGTTCAATTTTACTCTTCTACGTTATTCCGATGTTATACCGATCTACGAGTACCGCTCACTATCACACCCGTTACCAGCTTTGGGCTGACTAGCCGCAGACGAAGATTTTGACCACGTGATACGGAACCGGAACGTTGCATCCTCGGGGTCTGTTTCTATGATCTGTAAAGAGAAAAATTTAAAGATCTACTGCTTCCACGATGCAATTCAGGGAGCTTTAACCGACCTGCGTCACCTGGGTGATCCGGTTTGAACTGATAGAGTTGACCAAAGAGACGGAGCTGGTCACGTAGTCGGAACCGGTGCTAAACCCGATCCTCGGATTCTAGGACCATTATCTCTGCAAATAATTGACAATGTTAGCGCTTTTGGGTGAGAAAGAGAGGAGCGGTAAATGATATTACCGGAGCGCTGTACGATACTTCGACCGGCGTAGGTGATCGAGTCATTGCCGCCGGACAGGTCGGAATTGTTGTTTGCACCGATTCCTCCACAGAGGTTGTTCTGGTTAGTTCGCGAACCGGCCGAATTGGGATCGAGAGTCGCCGGTGCATCGTCAGAGGTGCACCCGAAGCAGCAAAAGAAGCACAGGAATATTCTGGATAGTAAAAGAAACAAGGTTTAATTGGTTAGTTGCGATCACGGTTTACATATACTAGGCTAGCTTGTTAGAGTGTAAACATTTGACGAGAGCGCGTCATAGAAATCGTCGGCGAAAACAATTACATGAAATTCATATATTGTTTGCTGCTAACAAATGATCGGCACCTAGTAAATCACAAGGAAGCTATGCGGATGTCCAAAACCTTTGCTATGATCAGAAAATTACGGTGCGATATGTTTTTTATGGCATGCATCCAAATTCCCGATTTACGCTAATAATCACATAGATGCACTGATTATCCACTGTGTCTAGTGTAATTATGGCGTAATTTAAGTCAAAAATCCATTGCACACTGTTTTTTTTCCACCGTAAGAGCTCAAATATTGTCAATTAACAACTTTCGAGAAATCCGTTTGTTTATCTCAACGATTTCTCTGACGTCACCGAAAACTGTCATTTCGCGGAATAGCAAGCCTCCTTTCTGTGAGCCGTGAGTTGCGATTGTCTTTTAACCTGAAAATTATCCGCTCGACGCGCCAACTAGATTTTATTATTGGTACCAGTCAAACGATAACGAAAGTTGATGATTTAGTATGGTTGTTCTATTTTAATTATTTTAAGATAAAAATTACATGGATTTACAAAAATTTTGAATAACACCCGATTTTTTGTTTTATGGCAAAACATATATAGTGAAAATCGATATTTTGATGCGAATTAACAAGACTCGAAATTATTTTTGAGGTTAGGTTGGTTGTTTTAGATACGGACAATGTTCACCAAGAATTTGTATGTATAAGTAGATGACCTAGACTATCAACTGTTTTCTATCCAGATTTCAATCTCCGAATTTCATTTTAGTATAAACTGAAACCGAATTCTTAGTGATGCAACAAGAAATTTACCAGTTGTAAACAATTTGACGCGCTCTTGTTCAAACAAACCATTCCGTGGAAAGTTTGATAAGTACCACGAAATTCGTTATTCAATCTGTTGGAACATATTGCTGGAAGGAGACTCTTTGATTCCCGCGGATACTGAGTAGGTGTAACTGCCTACGGGTCCACCACTCCCCTTTAAGCCCTTCATACAGCGGTATGCTGAATTCAGAATGGTAACGAAATTTGAGCATACTGTTAATTGGAGCCGCCTTTGATTCAAGTTAGGATGGTGGCGATTGAGAACGAGTTTCGTCAGATTAAGGGCTTTTGACAGGTCTCGTGCTCGATTGGAATGACACTGACAGATAAATGGTAAACAAATGATAGAGCTGGCGAGTCTTTAACCAGAGGGATTCAGCGTCTTTATAGAACATAGACTTATCCAGCTGCGTTGGTATTGTGTCGTCTTGACGTTTGAATAAGGAGGAAAACAAATCGTTTACACGGCGAATTTGGAGGAAAACAAACCGCTTTTGGGCTTAAGGGGAGGGCGGTAGTATAAAAATGAGAGATCTGTGTGCGTATTTCAAACGTCAGATATCTTAGGTCCTCACTTTGCTTACGGTTCAGAGAGCTTGTTCACATGGACATTTCTGATTCCACCCAGTACAAGAAACTTGGTTCGAATTTTAACACCATGTAAACAAGCTCACTGACCTGTCATTTTTTGGGCATTTTTACTCACATGACGTCATCTTGCAATGTCCCATATATTTATTGTTGTACACTCAAGTTTTTTTTTACGCGGTTTTTTTTTTGCGCGGTTTTTTACGCGGATTTTGAAATTTACGCGGTTTTCATTTACGCGGATTTTCATTTACGCGGATTTTGAAATTTACGCGGTTTTCATTTACGCGGTTTTTGAAATTTACGCGGTTTTCATTTACGCGGATTTTGAAATTTACGCGGTTTTCATTTACGCGGTTTTCATTTACGCGGCTCGTATCCCCCGCGTAAAAAAAACCTGAGTGTAATTTGAGCACTTCTCGCGAGGCTTCCAAAAAGTTTAAAAGTAAAAACCATTTTTATCACCACTGTACATCCACAGAATCCCAATTCTTTTGATTCCCATGTTAAGCAGAATAATAAAAACAAATTTCATGAGTATTTCATACAATAACTTGCAACGCAGGTTAGCACTTCTACAAGACAATGCCAGTTGTTTAAATTTCTTCTCACTAGCAGTGCTTTCTATGTGTCTTTTTCTGTACGGGGTCAAAAAGTTGCGTGGGCTTGCTCCTCCACCTCACGTTTAAGTTTTTATTTTCGGTTAAAAGAACTAAACGAACGATATCCCCTGAAAGGAGCAAAGTTTTAGCTTTATGAGTACAGCTGCCACATGGTAGGGGAATTGTGGGAAAAACCGACACTGTGGGTAAAACCGACACCCCACAACTTTTCCTAGAAATCAAATTTTTATTCATTTCATAATGATACAATATTATTAGTACGTTTATTTAGAGCATTTGAAGAAAAATTGGATTTACGTTAGTGCGCCGAATGTCATAAAAATTAACAAAACATTCGACAGCAGCGTTCATACTCGTCTGGATGTAAAATTTCGTTGGTAGATTTTAAGGTTTTAACCGAACGAAAGCTTTTCAAATCACCCCATTTTTCAGTACCTATTATTATCGGCCTGTCCTATGATCAACTAGGTGCATTGAAGACGAGTTTGAAAAATTCAATATTTTTAATTGCTTTTATAAAAAAATGTGCGCTGTTGGGGTAAAACCGACACCCTATGGTTAGGGTAAAACCGACACCCTGTTAAGATGGTTGTGTATAGTTGCGATTCATTTCAAAATACTGGGGATCTTTGTGACACTTCAATTAGCCTATTAGAACACTATAGTATTAGCAGAAACACACAGAAATACTTTTATTGTGTTTATTTCTTGTAAGACTCTTTAAAAATCAAAAATTGGAATTTTTGCTTGTCTGATTCTAACGAAGCTTTTGCTATTTCTGCAAAAAGGTCATCAAACCGAATTTATAGTGTTCTCTTGGTTTGTCATAGACGAATTTTATCACAATGAGACAATGATATTATGTATACTCCAATAGATCGTTGATGATCAGAGTCTGAAAAATCAAATCTGAAAAAGATAGTTTTACTAAGAAGTGTGTGTGTCACTTACAAGTGAATGAATCCAATTAGCAGAACGTAGAACGCTTGAAAATCTTCTCTTATGAAATAAAATGACACTGGAGGTTGCAATGATGTGCGCAAGGATTATTTGGAAATACTCATATCAATAAATAATCCTATAGCATAAAATACTCTTATTTATAGTACTACGCTTTTGAACTTTCTTCCCCTCACTACATGATGAAGCAATAAAAAGCACATATTTGCATCATACATACTCACACTTTATTAATCAAGCATATATCTCATGTTTAATAAAGATAAAGATTTTAATAAAGTGGAGAGAAAATAAATTAAAGGGGGTGTCGATCTTACCCCTATGGGGTGTCGGTTTTACCCGCAGTGCTTACAAAAAGTCACTTTGTTTTCCAAGTTTTACAACCAATATTTTTTAATGAAATTAATTTTTTGAAGTGCTGAAAAAATTAAGTCTTGTTAAGAATTTTCTGAAGAAGAATTCTGCATAAAAATTATAATTTTATTGGTTTTGTGGCAACTTAGAAAAAGTGTTAAGCTTAAGGTGTCGGTTTTAACCATAATTCCCCTAACTGTTGATAAGTTGTCTCTTTCGACTTTCGCAATCGACGGACACTGACGCAAGCCAGTTTTTGTGTCATAATACTGATTTCATCGCTATAGAAATATTTATAGGAGATGACACGGGGGGAGAAAAAGTTTGTAATTTTATGCATCTTTGGATAGCGCCGCGATTGTAGATAACGCAAATCAGCACAGCACAGGAGATAAGCATAAAATTTGTTAGAGTATTCATTTCATTGGGAAAACTTTCGAATTGGTTTGCCGATAGTGACTTATCAATCATCAGAGTACCACTGTCGGTTGATCCAAGCGGAGTATTCGACAATCAAGAAACCGCTTCAGCAGGAGGAACTTCAAAAGGCAGAAACCGTTCTGTGGAGGCAAGCACAATTCGAAAGTTTTCCCAATGAAATGAATACTCTAACAAGGAATCTACAAAGGAAAGATGATCAGCCACAGGAGAGGATTGAAAAATCTAGCACTCTGTACAAAAGATCACCGGTGTTAGACGAAGAAGGCGTTCTGAGAGTACGCGGCCGATTGGAGACGAACGAGGAGCTGCCCTTTGACATGAGATTCCCAATCATCCTATCTGGAAAACATAACATCACGAAAAAGTTGATCCTACACTTTCACTACAAGTACGGCCACGCTAACAGGGAAACTGTATTTAATGAACTACGTCAAAAATTTTGGATCCCAAAGGCGCGTGCTGCTGTACTACAGGCGACGAGGGACTGCATGTGGTGTAAAGTGAATCGATGTGTACCCTTTGTTCCAATGATGGCACCGCTACCTGTTCCACGTATTACCCCTCACTTACGTCCTTTCAGTGCAGTGGGTGTTGACTATCTAGGTCCGGTCGAAGTCACGGTGGGACGCAGAAAAGAGAAAAGATGGATCGTCGTATTCACCTGTATGGCTATGCGAGCGGTGCATCTCGATGTGGTGCACAGTTTGAGCACACAATCCTGCCTAATGGCCATCAGGCGATTCACTTGCAAGCGCGGAGCACCGGAGCAAATATTCTCTGATAACGCTACGTGTTTTCGTGGAGCAAACGCAGCGACGACGAAGATGATTCAGAAGATTAATGAAGAATGTGCAAGAAAGGTGATATCAACTGTTACTTCATGGCACTTTAACCCTCCTGGAACTCCGCATATGGGTGGCATCTGGGAACGGATGGTGCGATCCGTCAAAGAAGCTCTGAAAGTTTTAGATGATGGATGGAAATTAACAGACGAGATCCTTTCAACGAGTCTAGCCGAAGCAGAAGACATGATTAATACTCGTCCATTAACATATGTTCCTCAGGATGACGACGGCGAAGAAGCCATCACACCAAACCACTTCTTGCGTGGAAAAGTGACCAATTTGGACATGCTTCTGGATGGTTCCGTGGACTTTGCTGAAACTTTGCGCAATGTTTACAAGCGGTCACAATATATAGCTAACAAGATGTGGGAACGCTGGCTGAAAGAATATCTGCCCTCGCTAAATCATCGCACAAAGTGGTTCGACGACCAGAAGCCGCTCGAAGTTGGGGACCTAGTGTTCGTAGTTGATGGGAAGTTCAGGAAGAACTGGGTACGAGGAAGAGTTCACAAGGTAATCCAAGGAGCAGATGGAAGAATCCGTCAAGCAGACGTAAAGACGGCGGATGGCAAGGTGCATCGGCGTGCCGTGGCGAATCTAGCGGTGTTAGAAATTCAAAATTGTAAATCCGGATCTTCAGGATGAGCCACCAGATGTTACGGTCGGGGGATTGTTCACACCGCTGGGTAGTTGGAGTCGGTGTAACTGCGGACCCCCCGATAACTGACAGTTCACCGTGAAGAAAAATAAAACAAAAACAAAGTGTCTCGAGATAGTGCAGGAAATTTGGAATCTATAGTAAAATAATTAAAAGTTCAGTGTAAGGGAATGATCGGTTGAATTTAGGGAATCTATTTACGCAATTTAACCCGTAAGTAAAAATAGAATTTCAATTGATGAGAGTTTGGACAGCATAAAATAACGAACTTGCTCTTGCCTAGTTCGTATCACACGAGGACTGAGGACCCAAGGCGCAGACATTACATCGTATTGCTTTGTACGGGTATAATTTGTAAGTATGTGGAAGAAGAAAAAGGAAAATTACTAATTGAAGATTGAAAATACAGGAAGAAGAAGAGGAAAGGATCAGAAAGTATCAAGGAGAATTCAGGAAGGATTGAAGTCGTAAGGAAGGAGGAAACTATTAGAGTGAGTAGATTTAGTGCAAATTATAAATCTGTAGCAATTAAGAAAATAATGGCAATATATTTTAGTTTTTGAGCTGCTCCGAATAGCTGCTGCAAAATAAATAGTGTACTCGAACAAAATTCATTTTGGATATTCTCAGCATCTTCGCCTTTTTTCCCCATCTCTAATTTGCAGCAATCTATTTCTTCAAAGCTTTTCTCAAACACTTTTTACGTAGCTAAATTTTATGATTTTTTTCTTGCAATACAGGTACCATTTCGTTTCGCGAAAGAAAATTTAGAGCGGTTTTGAAATGGTAGGTACTGTACGGTATCTCCCGCGTAAAGACTGACTATTTGATTATAGGAAGGTTGCGGAGTACTAGATCGGTGTTTTGAAAATACTTGACAAGGGAGTCATTTCTCCACAAAGGGGTTACACCACTCCCCACCTACACTGAGCAAAAAGCATCTGAAAATTTCATAAGTCTCGGCATATGAACCAACCTTCTGACGATGTCACTGAACGCTTTAGAATGTCATAGGCAGGCTTATGAATTCATTGATCTTTATTCATGCACTCCATAGACGTACAAATAATGTATTTCATAAAACAGTCTTATGACTTCGCTCCAATATATGCCTTTAAGAATTTCATAAGTTTTTCTCATGAAACCCATATGAGATCTGTTATTGATTCTATAAAATTGTATTTTGTTTTTCATAAACGTCACTTTTGTGAAAAGTTCATAATTGTTTCTTATGAATTCAGTACTGGCCTGGACGGCCAACCAGGAGTTAATAGTCTCAGCACTTTTTGATTACCGCTGTTTGAAACAAAAGAAGTGAGATTTTCAGTCAAATTGCAACAATTTTAAATTGCTTTTATGTTATTGAATAAATTACTGTGAGCATTAAATCTGTTTACATGGTTATGATCTTTACAGAAGATATCCGATTATTTGAAATGAAATAAGTTGTGCATATAATTAGTGTCTGACGCGTATTTTATAATTATCAAAATCATTTGAGAAGTAACAATCATTATCATTCAGTTGTCAAGTCCAGTTTCCCAGTTGTCTAAGCCCAGTTTCCCAAGAAATATTGTCGAAGCGTTGCTCATTATGTACAAATTTTAATATTTAATGAGAGTTTTCTCTTCAATCTTCTGAAGGGATCTATACTTGGCGGTTAATTTGTCCCGAATTGAGTTCTACAAGATGACCACCCGAATGAACTCATGAGGAATGACGTTCATGTTTGACAATTCTCAGTGATTTGTTTACTTTGTCAGTTGCGTGAGTTGGAGTGCAACGGGTGCCCGTCTGTTACATTCAAACTCACGTAACTCCCATGTAAACAAATCACCGAGAATTGTTAAACGAAGTTCATCCGGCTCATTTTGTGGGGTTATGTCGGTTGGTGTAAAACCTAATATCCTCTCACTATGTTTTCTACTTATAAGTGTCAGCAATTTTCATAAATGGGCACCTATGGCGTTCAGTCGGACATTTTCATAAATTTCATAGGACTGCTTATGAAAATAATAAGAGATGGATTTGGAAAATTTCCCCTCCAAATCATAAGACAGATTTATAAAATCCATTTAAAATCCTTATGTCTGAAAGTCATAAGACGTTTTTATGGAAATTCAATGTAAATTTCGCTCGGTGTATGTATGATTCTTCCATAGACGAACGGACATAACATTCGAAAACAACATTTTGGTAATATTAAATATATTTTTAGTTGGGACTATGGTCACATTTGCAATTATGGCGCCACTGACATATGAGAAAGTATAGGGGGATAGACCACTAGTGAAAAATTGTTCCCAAATTTGACGGGTAACCCACCTGCAAATGAGTGTTTGGGACCGTGAATGGGTTGAACTCAAATTGCGATCGCTTGGATTTTCTTATCGACGTCAATCCGCTCAAAAGTTACTCCATCCCGAATGGCCAGACCCAATCCGTGTTGCCAGTGTCGACAGCTACTAGTCTGAAGCAACAGAGTATAGTTCTTGCCGATTAATTCGCATCTTCGCCGGCGGAAAGCCAGGAGGAAAATTGTGAGGACTGTATATCCTAGAAGTAGGGACAGTCCTCTTTCCCCCGGTCGATCCCTTCATTATGAAGTGTGAAGGGTACTTTCTTCTCTTCTTCCCTAAACCGGTTACTCGTTGGACGTGGGAGTCTAGTACCACAGTGTCAGCCGCTATCGAAACAACTACAGTCGTGATTCGATGGTTGGACACTTTTTAAATGGACCGCTTTTTAGTTGGAGCTCCGCTAGTTGGACCATTGTCCAACTAAAAAGCATCTGAACGCCAAAATCTTACGTCAAATTTACTTTGACACTCTATCTGATAATTTTGATGTGAGATGTGAACAGATGCATTTACACTGCCAACATCTCTTTTGGAGAGTTTTTGAAATTTGTCTGACGGTCCAATTAGCGAATCGAATTCGTTCGACGATAGGGTTGCTGATTCGTCGTGGTGTAGTCTTGTCGGTGTGCCTACTCCGGGTGAAAGCAACTGTTGGTGCTAAGGTTCAGTACAAACGGTGTTGTCAACCGAATCTGTACATATGATTAGCGCAGCAGTATCAGTGAAAGGGTTAGCAATCTTGGAACTGACCTGAGGTAGGTCCAGCCCCACAGTGCCAAGTGCTGTCGTACAAACTACACTATCATGTTAAAAAACATCAACTGCGATCAGAACTGGAGATAGACTTTGTGTAGTTATGCTGATCTCTTTCTGTTTGTCAATCGGGGGTTTCTGGTTTGCAAGATGTAGTAGTGAAAACGGTCTTCCTATCGGCCACAGAGGTGAACTCACTATCAACGCGTTGGGGTATGACGGCCCGGATAGCTCGTTCATCCTGTGCTTGCGTTGGAAGGAGTACTACACTTTCCTAACGTCCAAACCGATCTATCTCATGGTCAGTATTCTTTGATATCCAAACGTTGGCGAAAATGAGGATTATTGAAGAGCCTGAATAACCCCTGGTTTCGTTGGTGGTAGTAGTAGTAGCGCTTTTCTTTGGTGGTGGGTTCAAGTTATCCGGTGATGTTGCTGAACGAAGTGTGTTGCTTCTGCGGTCTTCCTCGTTTCGAATCCGTATTAACCACTGGTGAGTTGTTCCAGGATCTCGTTACGGGTCCGATTGGATGGTTCATTTGCTTCTGTTCTTTGCTGAGCTGCGGTTTTTCTTGGCTGGCGAACTGTTGTTTCATCTGGTGTATATACGTCACTATTTGCTCGATTTTCTCGTCCTTGCCTTTGGAATCCGGTAGAAGCTTGCTTTACGATCTGTCCATCCTTCCTCTTTATTGTTGGCTCTAACTTTTTTAGCTTGGTGAGGATCTCATTCAGTTGTGCAGTTGCATAGCATAGTTACCTTTACTCTATTGTTCAGCTCATTTGCGTGCTTCTGAGAATGTTAGAGTGTAGCGGACTTTTATTTTCATTACTTCCACTTCTTTTTTGTAAACAGTGCATTGACGGCTCGTTGGCCGGTGATCGCTTTCACAATTGCGGCAGAACGCAGATTTTGCATATTATTCTTCGCAGTTAAAAATACGTTGTGGGCCGGGACATCGAAAGCTTGTATGGTCGTAGTAGAGACAGCCATAAGAGAGCATCGAATTCGGGAAGTATGGGCGAGGACATCTGCATGTATTCCGGGTATGTGGTCGTCCAGAAGGTTAATATTAGTGCTGGCGAACTCACTTCAACCACTACTTCAGCGCCGTTAATGAGCTGGTTCATTATCCGCAACTTAGCAACTTGGACAGGGTTCCGAACTCGAAGGGTATACCGTGTCTCTTGAGCTTCGGTATTCGTACCTTCGATTGGACCCTTGGATCCTTCAGCGACAACCTCCACCGATTTTCCAATGATGGACGAGTTCCTAGGCAATGGTATACCGTCTTTGCCAATTCGCCGAACTTGTTCTTCGGGTCCATATATTTCGGCAATGTCCTTTCACTTGACCCTCCCGGGTCACCACTACGTTGGAATCTTTTCTCCGGCACGGTCATCCGATAGCAACCCCAAATGGACAAAAAGGCAACAAAAAGAAACATCCTGCCTTTTTTCCCCTTTCAACGTCGACGATTGGTAAGTGTTCCCATAACTTTGCGACACACTGTAGGTGAGAAGTGAGCATTCTGCTTGCTTCCTTGCTTCTACGAGGCCTTTTTTACCGAACAACGGCGCCAATTTCGAGGTTTTCGCTGTTCAAACACTTTTGGCACGCACTGTAGCATCCTATTTTTGATACACACTGTACCGAACTGTACTACTCTTTTCGGTAGATTATCGCAAAAAAAAAAATCTTTTTTTACAAACTTTTCATCAAAAAAAAGCTTGCTTCCAGCCCACCGTCACCGTCACACTCGCAGCTTGCACAGCAAGTGAATGAAACCGGCGGGCAGCCACAGCGACGGCTGTTTGTTATGTTTATATTGCCGCGTGGGTGAGATAAAAACCACTTATTTCAACCGTTTTTTCACCGATTTTCGTGAAACTTTCACTGTTAGTCACTGAAGAACCACTTCACTTGTCTATTCGCACTAGTTTGGATCGCGGCGATCGCGGAAAACACACCAAAAACACCGTATAAAATAAGAGAGAGCGCGCTGTTTATATCGTATGAAACAGTGTTTCCAACTAAGATTATTAAATCTAATCTCGACGTTTTATGCATATTAAAAACATTTGGCATTAAAAATTCGATTTTGAAATTTGTGTTTTTGAGCATTTTGTCAGTTTATTTATTTATTTATTTATTTATAGTTAATATCAACAGACACAGTGTAGTCCTAATGATAATTTCTTAATATATTTAAAAAATCAGATTGAAGAAAAATCAATGGACCGAGATGGCTGCCTTGCGGAATGTCAGATGAAGCGAAGCACTCTTCGGATACACAATCACCTATCTTGACTGCCAGGCGAAGATTACTGGGATACGATTGCATCCAGCGGAGAATATTAGTACCAAAGCCAAGTATATCCAACTTTGCCACTGCAATAGCGTGATTAATCTTGTCAAATGCAGCTGAAGGCGATAAGGCGAAGAGAAATTACGAATACTCCAAGTGTCAAATTCGAAAGTAAACACTAGAATAGAATATCATGATAAGATGAACAGAAATTACAAAAATCGTGACTAAGGTCCTGAAATCATGAACATAAAACACGCAACTCGTAACAAAAATATAAAAAATCGTCACTAAGATCCTGAAATCATTAACATAAATAAGCATGAAGCCCTACTCGTGACAAAAATATCACGACAACATGACCAGAAATTATGAAAACCATGACAAAGTTCCTGCAACCATGGACATAAATCACATTACTCATGATTGAAATACTCCAAATCGTGACTAGGATCCTGAAATTATGGACATTAATCACTTTACTTATGATTGAAATATCACGGTAACTTGAATAGACATTACGAAAATTACGACTAAGATCCTGAAATCATGAACATAGATGCCACTACTCTGACATAAAAATCGGATAGTAAACTCATGAATAAAATAGCACGATAACGTGATAAGAAATCACAAAGATCGGGGATTAGCTCCTGAAATCATAAAATTCGCTTGACTGTCGGCTGTGTATTCCCAAATTATGAACAAGGCTCAAAAACAAAAACTAAACATGTGCAGCGAACAACAGTAACCCAACCAAACATTCGAATGTAACGCCATGTATATGGTGCGGGCGAACTAGTTTTGCGGAAACACAAATAGTTTCATGGATACGAGGTTTATTATTCATAATTTCAGGAACTTGGTCACGGTTTTCGTAAATCGTAGAGTTCACGAAATAGCGATTATTTTTTCATCAATTCATGAGCGGATTTTTTCCGTGTAGATAGTACTTCAGTTGGGATTGTACTCATGCTCTCTTTTTGCTCTTTCTTGCTTGCTGTCCGACCTTCTCGGTATATCTGACCTGCTCAGGTCTGCTGCAAATATAGTCAACTGTTGTGACACGAACCGATCCGGAGGTGTCGACCATAATGATTTACATATCTTTACAAACACTTTCGTAGGTTTTCTTATCCTTCTTATCTCGTTCCTATTTATTTGCTAGCTGCTGCTGAGAATTTCTCGGCGGCGATATTTCTCCCGATACCGTCAGTCAGCTGTCATTCACTCCGACGGAGAGATCATCGGCTGCAAAATTTCTGCTGATAACGGTATCTCGATTTTCTCTGATATGTTTTTTCCTTAGATCCCGTTGCTAGCTCGCTGACC
Source organism: Topomyia yanbarensis (assembly GCF_030247195.1). Classification (NCBI taxonomy): domain Eukaryota; kingdom Metazoa; phylum Arthropoda; class Insecta; order Diptera; family Culicidae; genus Topomyia; species Topomyia yanbarensis. The sequence goes on along the minus strand of NC_080670.1, from coordinate 175,469,323 downwards.
GACCTTTGCTATGTAGCTGAGATACTCACAACTAGTGCTAATATCGAAACGTGCCGAAACGTGAACCGGCACAGAGATGCCGACTAACATAATTTACATCACATTTCCAGTCACCTTCGCAAGGTTTCTTCCTTTGTTTTTTCAACGATTTGTTTCTAGAGTGACCGAACTCGAATGACACGGTTAACTGTATAATTTCATTCTTAAACAGGAAGTTAATAAATTTATAAAACTAATTTAAAACCCTCATGGGAGGGGTTTGAGCCCCTAAAATCCTCCCCTAGCGCACGGACCTGTTTCAAACAAATGGTAATAACTACGCTTTATTCAGACACGGTCGACGAACTGGTAGTAATTAAACAAAATATTTATGAGCCTTCGGCACGAAAACAATTTATAAAACGGTTAAAAATCGGACTATGAAAAAAACACAACAAGCTTAACTCGGCAGTGTTGCTAACACCAGTTCCTGCTTATATGGAATCAAGAACCGTCGTAGGTGGCCAATGTGGTCAAAGAGACTTTGATTAGGCATTATTGGTCTAGTAGACTGGCAAATCCAAGTAATTTTACACCCATTTTAATAAGTTTTGCTTCATTTTGATTTCATAGCGCTACCAGTTTATATGGGAATTTGCTGTGTACCCGCACTCTTCTACCCGTAACTCCGGAACCGAAAATCCAATAAAAAATTCGACTCTACAGCAAAGCAAAATAATTTCGTAAATGGAATGAAAATGATCGTAAAATGCACGAGCTCATTCGTCGTTTTCTGCAACGAAGTAACAGATAGCGGATTGTTGTTTTGTACCGTGCGTATGAGCCGTATCGGTAAGTTTCAAATTGTTTCATAGTATACTGGACTTGAAACACCAATAAAAATAAAGTTAGCGTACGAAAGTTACCTTAAAAATGCCTATTTGAACCGTTACAGCAAAATATCCTTTTTTCAGTCATTCTTATAAATATTAAATTCCATTTCACATATTTGCCAATATTGATTTCAGCATACCATATCTACTGGGCACCATCTGATTCGAACCGTTGAAAAGCATTTTATTGCAGTCCGCAATTTCGTTTGTACCGGGCCACTGTGGAATGCACTATCTCAATCTCATTTGATTTGATTTCAGAATATTGTTTGTCAAATTGACATGAAGGTGAAACTAGAAATCCCTACCAATGGAATGTTTGCTCTTTTCAGAAGCAGGTAGATTCTAACGCCCTTAATTTTATTTGACAGACCGTGGCTTTGTTGTAATCTACCATGTCACAAGAGCGAAGACGTTTAGTGTTGCATTAATTTTAATTTGGAATAAAGTTTCAGTAGTGAATGAATTCATCAAAATTTAAATAAAGCAGATTGCAACTAGAGTGCTACAGCGTAAATATGCCCCATCAGAAGTTCAACAAGTTTATGTGAACGGATTAACTTCTATTCTCGGTTCCGTGTTACAGATTGTGCATATATGAAAAAGAAGCAAGTAATCTGATGCTGTACAATTCAATATCACAAAGTTTAGTGCTGGATCCGGCACCTCAAATGGTACAGGTACAGCAGTGTTAATTAAAACATTCACTTACCGATGTTGGTAGCAGCCGAAAATGTTGAGAAATGCCTGCCGGAAGCGACGGTTCATGAAGCAATAGGTAATTGGATTGCAACAGGAGCTGATGTATGCCATCAGCTGTACCAGAGCGATCCCATTACTGCTGACATATTTGTAGACGAAGGCTGGCGAGTAGAGGTATACCTGCGGAAAATAAACCTAGATTAAACGTTTGTTGTTTTTCTGAAGTACAAATTAACACTGCAAATACTTTTCCCTTCCTCCTTTCTACCATGGGGAGTGTTTAGGTGTTGAACAAATTTTCTCGTTCCTGGTATTGAAATGTTGTTTTAAGGTGTGATACATTCTTTTTTCGAGATTTCCGTTTAGTGCACGGAAAAATAAAACAACCCACCGAATAAGTTCTTTTAACTTAAATTTAGATAGTTTTGAGTTTTGCGTCGCTTCGCACTTATTAATGTTGTCAAAAACAAATAGAGAGATTCGACTCAGTCGAGGTCTTCCATGGAATAGGGTACTTTTGAGTTGTTTGAAGTATACTCAACATTAGGTAGATTTTAACTTAAATTTAAGTATGTTTAACTCAAGGTTGAGTATAAAAACCTCTCAATCAGTTGTGATTTTTGTCGTGGTCAAAGGGAAACTACCTTCTACACGGTTTACCTAATTTTACCTTATTCCACGATACCCCGAGATTGAGTCAAAAGAGCTCAACTTTTGGTAGTTTTTCATATTCATGTATATAATTAAACCCAAGTAACAATTGAGGTTTTATAGCACGCTACTAGGGAAGTTTCTCACAACCCTACTAATGGGTATCATGGTTCTAGGCATTTGTATAAAATGTCATGGATTGCGTTTCGATTTCGTCTCATCAGTATCTGCCACTGACGTAACACCAGATTTATGCCGAAATGTCCCTTTTATAGTGTTTACTTACCTGCTTTTTTTGAAAAACAAGTTCTTTCTTTTATAATGGCTAGATCGTAGACAACGGGTTTTCCAACCAAAGATAATTCAACAAAATGGCGACGATGTTTTCAGCAGCTTTATGCAGAAAATATTCGATTTTCTTCCATAATAAAATCTCTTTGTTCACGAACTTGCTATTATCGTATTGACTTATTGAAATGTGTCAGGCTTTCAGAATTTAATCCTGTTATAAATGAACTGAAACTGTTGTTCAAGGTTTTTATGGCTCAATAAAGTGAATAAATATAAACAATAATAGTAATAAACACATTTTTTAAAACTCGAAATAGTTGTGATTTTTTGGGTTTTCTTTAGTTCTTTAGTACAACAGTGACCTCACTGATTGGCCAAAAAAATCCAATATTTCGAAACGATTTTTCAAGAAAGCATTTGCCATTTTTGGCCTCATAAAGTGCAACCTACCCCCTTAATACAAGCATTTGCCGGAATCTATTTTATGGATTTTATGCTTTGATCGAAATGTTTATGAGAAACCTTCAGCCTGGGCTGGCTTTCCGCACGCATCGTTAGATTCGCAAACAACGAACGCAATCCTGTTTGGCAACACATCAGAAGCGGGTAATAATTTATGTATTGTGGAAGTAAACACAATCACAAAACAAGTGCGTGTTTTGGTGCTTACGGGCAAATATGTGTGGAAATACTGTCCCATAGAGCTTTGTTTTTCTTTCGTCGCCTTTGATGCCGTCTTTGAGAGAACATTCTATTTTACGACTCGATTCTGTCGGAAATGGGATGTTCTTATGTTTTATTCCTATCCTATTGATAACGAAATTGTGGGCAAAATGATATTTCACTTTCGCTTTTATGGCATTTGTTGACTATTGTTGGAGTGAGGGATTCCATTCTAAATGGCATTTTTCCATTAATTGACCTCGATTTCGCTGAAATTTGGCGCGGCTGATATATTACAGTAAAGATGGCATTTTATGCTATCGGAAAATGAAAATCTTCGTGTGCCTTAATTTCGCCGATTTTGGGAAGCATTCTTAATAGTATTTCTAATGTTCATAATTTTAGCGGAGAGAGAGAGAGTCGAAGGCCATTTCAAGCGTTAAGGTTGTCACATGGAAATCTGTTCTCTGTGATTTCCGTCTCAAATCCTGGCATATTTGAAGTCAGATCAAATTTGTTCCGAGAGAAGGAAACTTTACGGTCGTATTTTTAATTGATCCCCTTTGCCCTTCTTATCTGTCAAAAAAGGCACTACACGTTGATCCTACGCGACACTTTACAAGGAAAGATCTTTTACTGGCAGCACTGTTTTAGCGGAGTTCGAGCTGACGAATTGCAGTAAGTTGAGTTCTACAGGTAATAGAACAATGTATGAAACTTATGTGGTTTTTGTTTGAGGCGAAACTGAGTCAGTTCCTAACCCCAACTGCTGTCAAAATATATGAACTGACAGCGGTTGGGGTTAGAACCTGACTCAGTTTCAGGTTCAAGCGAAATCGCCATTAATATGTTCTACAGTTCGGAGAGATTGTTTACATGGGCTTCGAATCTTTTTGATTCGAACAAATTATCTGACAAGAGACACTAAGACAAGCGTTTCAAACTTTGACGCCTAGACTGCAACGTTCTTGTTCAGGCTGAGACTAGCAGCATCAAAACAGCAGGGTCAGATTAATGGTTTCAGAAAAAATTCTGTCCGCTGAAAGGTCGCGATAAAAAAATTAACCAATATTTTCGTTGGAATTAGGATGAATCGGCTTTCCGTGTATTTGTTTTGCACTGACTTGCAATAACAAAAAGTATTGTTTTTGTTTCTTTTGTGGCTCGAAAAGTAAAGAAACTATAAGAAATGTAAAAATTCGTTTTAAAAGTGTGTGTCACAAGGGAAGAAAAAGGACACTAGTTTGATATTTAGTTTGAGTAAAGATTCATGGCCCGCCATCGTTTTCTTCGCTGCTGGAAGCAGTCTCACTTTGCTTAAAAAGCGATATGAAAGCTGGCGAGTGTGAATGACCGGACACCAGTTTACCATCATTATCATAACACAAGATTGCACCAAAAAGGAGGAAGTTTATGTTTGTGGCTGTGACACTGTGTGTTGTTTTGATCCGATTGGCGGTAAAAGTAGTTAATTTATTACAACAGCCTAGGGAATCGTTAGTCGAGTAACAGGCAAGCATGTGGCGTGCGGTTTCACAGAATTGGACCTGGGACAAGGATCAACTTTTGGGGGCGGGGAGATCTGAAAGTTTGGCCGGCTTTGTGAAATAAATCAGGATAAACCATAAATCAAGTCAAAACAATCTAGTAATGTTCAGCCGTAAATGAGCAAAAATTCTGGCTAGTGAAAATTAGTATTCCGGCTCCAGTGGCACAACTGATTCTAACTAGAGTCGGTTGTGTCTCTGGAGCCGGAATACAAACTTGAACCAGCCAACATTTCGGCTCATTTTTGGGCGAACTTAAATAGAAAGTGTGCCATTTCCAGGTAAGCATTAATTTATTGTTCGAAAGTCAACAAGATATGTCATTGAAGATTCAGAGTTCCCATTTAAAAACATACACATTGAACTTTTTATGAAGAATTCCCGCGTCTGCATGCCCGCTCACAAAGTTGAGATCGACTGTGTGGTCACCGAGGCCGTGCTCGAGGAATTTGAAGCATGCCCTTAAAAGACGCGCGAAGAAACTCTTTTGCAGAAGTAGAGTTAAAATGGGGTCAAATGGTATGGGGGTACAATAGGTATAGGGCATCATCTTGTGTGAATTAGATACACGGTAGATAACATCGTTGACGATTGTCATTTCGGCTGTTACCGTGGATGAGCTGTATTCCCAAGTAGCCAATAAGCATTATAATGTAGCCTAATATCTGCTTTAGATCCACATATAGGGCAGTCTTTAAGAGCAGTGAAGCCCTAAATACTGATATAATGCTGGTATTATGCCAGAAAAAGCGAAATATAGTGCTACTACTGTGCAGAGATTGACAGCACGTTTTTGCAGTACTTATGCTATTATATAGCACCAGAGCACAAATGTCAAATTCGCAAGCCTAATATTGGCACTACTAATGCTATCAGAAAGCTTCAAATGGCTGTAATTTTCCGTCATGGTTTTAAAACCGTTTCTTATGTTTCCTTTCGGTATGACAAGCAAAAAGGAAAAAATTAAAATCAAATATTCTTTTTAAAACCGTAATTGACACTCTTCTAATGCATTGTAATGAATATCCTTAATGGGTTTTCGTTCTCATGTGATATGAATGTTTTACGAAAATTACCTTTAGTAAGTCTCGAACCGAGGTACCTTGCCTTGTCCTTCACGGTAAGTGCGCTGCGTTTGCTGTCTCTGGACTATATTGCATATGTTCGATTGAAATGAAATATGCCGAGTATAATCTTCAAGAAGAGTTGCATAACGAATAAACCGACAGCATCACAATAGCATTATATCGGCTTTGTATTTGCTCTATAATGGCACTAAATGCACATGTAAAGCTTACATGCTTTAAAGATCCTTGAAGCATGTACGCGTTATATCAGCTTTATATGCGCATATAGAGCAAGCGATATTGCTATATTTCGGCTGCGCATTTATAAATTATTGATGCTAATATAGAGGTTTATTGCATTGTTAATGCTGTAATGGAGTTTCAATGCAACATTAGTGCAAATGTATAGCCAATATAGTGCAATGGCTGAATGCTTATGGCTACTTGGATTAGTTACGGCCTCGTTTATTTAAATTTTTTTTCGTTTTGTTCCGGAAAACGCATTGTCTTTCGTTCTCAGTACAGTATATTTAATCAATGTAAAAATGTGAAGTGGGTTTTTTTCTTACGTCAAAATTAATGCTGAATACGAGTTTTGTGTTGGTTTTCCAATATTTTTGTTTTTGAAAAATACGGACATCAACATGAAACATACGCTTGTGGGCACTATAGGTCACTACTAATCGTCTCACAGCTAAGCAACCACGTGAGCCGGAATGAACAACTTCAGTACCACAGTCTGGCAACGACGAGGATACACCGAAGAAGTCACTCGCATGCATAGGCGTGCGCAGCCTTTTCCATTAGGGGGGGCTAACAGCTTAAAAACTTTCAGTTATGGTAAGCCTTCATTATCAGTTTGATTTCTGGTAGAGGTTGTAATACAGCTATTTTATTTTGTTATTGAAATTTGCGTTGTTTCATTGATTTCGTAAATCTAGAAACTGGTTTTCAAAAAATTACAACCAAAGTATTTTTGTGTTTTATTATCATCCCATTTTAATAAGGCTGTAAAATTAACATTAAATATTTTCAATATCCTCGAAAAAAATTTTTGTGGTTTTTAGCGCAAAAGAATCCTCACGTTTTTTGCAATATGATTTTTTTTTTGAAGTTTATAACATTGATCAATCCCAGATAACTCGTAAACTTGTAATTTTTTTTTCGAATGCAGTTTCGATCCATTATTATAAACCTTCAATGTTATGCAATCCCGATTTTATTAACTTTTTGTACCCGATTTTATCAACCTCCCGTCGTATTCTTATTATAGTGGCTATTCGTCAAATCTGGCAAAAAGTTGAGAGAAACCCGGTGATAACTAATTATCCACTGGACGCTTTTCAGGTAATTGATGATGTCTAACTCGGTTCATATTGTTGGTTGTTATGACAATCGGAGTCTTACGGCCATAACTGCACATTTGCATTTGCACAAACTTGTCTGCAACAATAATTTTATACTTCTTGGGATCATCTCTGTGATCTTTGGTAACATAAAGCTTCTGTCCCGGAAGCTGTTTATAGTCAAATTTGACACGCATTTAATCATTCTTTTAGATTCATTTATTGAATTTGTTCAGATCCAGATCATATATCTTTCAGCCTCGCGATGTTGGCCATAATGTTTTGCTTTATGTTCCAGTTTGATTGCTTGATAGCCCTATACTTGAAGAAAACTTCTAATGCCCAAAGTCCTGGATTAGCTTTGAAAGCCTTCATGAAGTTCTGACGCAGTTTCCGGTACTGCTTCGACGTTACATTACTTGAAATCTGTTTGTACTGCTCATATAGAGCTTTGGCCATTGTGATCATCATTCTCGGGTTTTCATTTCTTTTGTGCAGAATTAATTGTCTCTTTTTTCCATCACGTGACAATTAATGAAAACATTACCTTTTTAAAAATGTTTGCTCGAGATCCTAAGAGAAAGACATTGTAAGCAAATTGCATTCAAAAGCTTCCAAAATCGAACACTGTACCAAATAAGAGGAAGCATAACGATTCTACATTCGCAGAACTTCAAATGTTTCTAACTTGGACTTTTTTGTAAATTTTTAGAATAATGTTGGGAAAATACGAACTATTTTAATTTTAACAGGCTGCATGCTATTAAGTTACCTAGCTTCAGTTAATATAAGACCAATTAAGTTTTTCTTGAAAATTAAAAACTCATGAATGTTTCAATGAAAAGAAATAAGATCAATAAAAAAATACTATGAGCTGAAATCGAAGGGAGGAAAAATTCATAAAAAATCATTGTGAGATATAAAAAAAAACAAAAATAAGTTTTTCTTAATGTTTCAAAGGTTTTCTTCCATTTAATTCCACTATGTTTCAAATGGAAGAAAACCTTTGAAACATTACGTACATTCCACTAAGACCTCCGTTCGCGTATATATTGTGAAGTTTTTCTTCTTAATTTGCATAATCAGATCAAAATAATTAAGGAATATAGTATTTCTCTTTCTATCTCACCAAGATTTGGTAATGGATTACAGCCACTGGACGTAATTTATAGTGCATTGAAAATCTGGATGGCCTTTGCTGGCGGTCAATGGATTTCTAATATAAATATATTTGTTATATATGATCTTCACCAAAAAAATATTTTTTCAATTTACAAAAAAAAATCTTATCCATAGCATTGGGAACATTTCTAATGGATTTAGGAGAAAAATAGTGAGTGAGAAAAATCAGAAAATATAAAATCGTCTTTCTGTAGGAAAAAAATAATAAAACCTAAGCATGCGTGTAAAATCCGTAGGGGAATTATGGTTAAAACCGACACCTTAAGCTTAACACTTTTTCTAAGTTGCCACCAAACCAATAAAATTATAATTTTAATGCACAATTCTTCTTCAGAAAATTCTTAACAAGGCCAAATTTTTTCAGCGCTTCGAAAAATTAATTTCATTAAAAATTATTGGTTGTAAAACTTGGAAAACAAAGTGACTTTTTGTATGCACTGCGGGTAAAACCGACACCCTATAGGGGTAAGATCGACACCCCCTTTAATTTATTTTCCACTGTATTAAAATCTTTATCTTTATTAAAAATTAGATATATGCGTGATTAATAAAGTGTGCGTATGTATGATGCAAATATTTGCTTTTTATTGCTTCATCATGTAGTGAGGGGAAGAAAGTTCGAAAGCGTAGTACTATAAATAAGAGTATTTTATGCTATAGGATTATTTATTGATATGAGTATTTCCAAATAATCCTTGCGCACATCATTGCAACCTCCAGTGTCATTTTATTTCGTAAGAGAAGATTTGCAAGCGTTCTACGTTCTGCTAATTTGATTCATTCACTTATAAGTGACACACACACTTCTTAGTAAAACTATCTTTTTCAGATTTGATTTTTCGGACTCTGATCATCAGCGATCTATTGGGGTATACATAATATCATTGTCTCATTGTGATAAAGTTCGTCTATGACAAACCAAGAGAACACTAGAAATTCGGTTTGATGACCTTTTTGCAGAAATAGCAAAAGCTTCTATAGAATCAGATAAGCAAAAATTCCAATTTTTGATTTTTAAAGAGACTTATCACAAATAAACACAATAAAAGTATTTCTGTGTATTTCAGCTATTACTATAGTTTGCTAATAGTATAATTGAAGTGTCACAAAGATCCCCAGCCTTTTGTAATGAATCGCAAGTAAACACAACCATCTTAACAGTGTGTCGGTTTTACCCTAACCAAAGGGTGTCGGTTTTACCCCAACAGCGTACATTTTTTAATAAAAGCAATTAAAAATATTGAATTTCTCAAACTCATCTTCAATGCACCCAGTTGATCATAGGAAAGGCCGATAATAATAAGTACTGAAATTTGTGGTGATTTGAAAAGCTTTTGTTCGGTTAAAACCTTAAAATCTACCAACGAAATTTTACATCCATACGAGTATGAACGCTGCTGTCGTATGTTTTGTTTATTTTTATGACATTCGGCGCACCAACGTAAATCCAATTTTTCTTCAAATGCTCTACATAAACGTACTAATAATAATGTATCATTATGAAATGAATAAAAAATTGATTTCTAGGAAAAGTTGTGGGGTGTCGGTTTTACCCACAGTGTCGGTTTTTCCCACAATTCCCCTACAGCTCGTTGTTCGTGCTTCAGGACCATTTACCATTATCTTTTCTTCAGCTTAGTATTTAGTAGAAAATATTTAGTAGCAATTTGAAAGAATTTATATCATCTTCGACTGATCTGTGTTCGACGCTAATTTCGAATTCTTTCATGAAGCCAAGAAGCATGTGATTATGGCTTCGTTTTTTCGTACACTGTATCGTATTGTATTTTCGAGTGCATCTCCATGCTTCAATTTGTCTTTTAATCTAATTACGCAAGTAGTATTGTTTTTTTTCTTCTAATATATTTGATAACGCGTTTTTGTTCTAATATATTATTCTAATATATTTGACAATACGTTAGCACAACTGAGCCGTGGATCTTTCGTATTTTTACAAGATGTAAAAATAAAAAAATAACGTTACAGCCTGTCCGTCGGGTCTTGTTGACGCAGTTGCAAATCATTCTTCATCGGTATTTGATTCCTTATTGGTGGTGTTAGTTGTTGGTTTGGAAACATGTGGTGTAATCGTTGTTACTTCGATGTTGGTAATGGCAGTTGGTTTAGCGGTACTGGGCACGATCGTTGTTGAGCTGATGTTTGTTACTGCCCGGTCCGCAGTCGTTGGTTTACCAACCGGTTGTGGTTTAGCATACGACGACTGTATACCGGCTTTGGTCGTAGCAGGTGGAATTTTCTTAGCAGTCTCTGCGCAAGGCTTTCCATGGTGTAGCGGCTGATCACAATATTGGCATGTAGGAATTTGCCCTGGGTACGTGACTAGGGTACGTTGAGAATATTCAACCCCGTGAGGTGATTTGCATGTGAAGGTCATGTAGGAGGGAATAGGTTTTGTCGGACGCACCACCACCACACGAACGCCGTGCGCAGTCCTGGGAAGAAGACTATTCACCTCTCCATATTAGTTGTTTGATAGTGGAGGAACTAGTAGGGGGATTATGGTTAAAACCGACACCTTAAGCTTAACACTTTTTCTGAGTTGCCACAAAACCAATAAAATTATAATTTTTATGCAAAATTCTTCTTCAGAAAATTCTTAACAAGGCCTATTTTTTTCAGCGCTTCAAAAAATTTCATTGAAAATTATTGGTTGTAAAACTTGGAAAACAAAATGACGTTTTGTATGCACTGCGGGTAAAACCGACACTCTATAGGGGTAAGATCGACACCCCCTTTAATTTATTTTCCCTCCTCTTTTTTGAAATCTTTCTCTTTTTTAAAAATGAGATATATGCGCGATTAATAAAGTGTGAGTACGTATGATGCAAATATGTGCTTTTTATAGCTTCATCATGTAGTGACGAGAAGAATGTTCGAAAGCGTAGTACTATAAATAAGATTATTTTAATCTATAGGATTATTTCTTGATATGGGTATTTCCAAATAATCCTTACGCACATCATTGCAACCTTCAGTGTCATTTTATTTTGCAAGAGAAGATTTGCAAGCGTTTTTCGTTCTGCTAATCGGATTCATTCACTTATAAGTGACACACACACTTCTTAGTAAAACTATCTTTTTCAGACTTTAATTTTGCGGGACTCAGATCATCAACGATCTACTGGGGGTATACATAAGATCATTGTCTCATTGTGATAAAGTTCGTCTATGACAAACCAAGAGAACACTAGAAATTCGGTTTGATGGGCTTTTTGCAGAAATAGCAAAAGCTTCGATAGAAACAGATAAGCAAAAATTCCAATTTTTGATTTTTAAAGAGTAAGACACAATAAAAGTATTTCTGCTATTACTATAGTGTGCTAATAGTGGAATTGAAGTGTCACAAATATCCCCAGCATTTTGTAATGAATCGCAAGTATACACAACCCAAGTAACAATTGAAGTTTTATAGCACGCTACAAGTGCAATCTAAGTTTTATCAGTGGCTATAAAACTATCGTAAAACCACAATTGTTACAAGGGAACCATCTTAACAGCGTGTCGGTTTTACCCCAACAGCGCACATTTTTTTATAAAAGCAATTAAAAATATTGAATTTCTCAAACTCGTCTTCAATGCACCTAGTTCATCATAGAAAAGGTCGATAATAATAGGTACTGAAAAATGAGGTGATTTGAAAAGCTTTTGTTTGGTTAAAACCTTAAAATCTACCAACAAAATTTAACATCCAGACGAGTATGAACGCTGCTGTCGTATGTTTTGTTTATTTTTATGACATTCGGCGTACTTACGTAAATCCGATTTTTCTTCAAATGCTCTACATAAACGTACTAATAATAAAGTGTCATTATGAAATGAATAAAAATTTGATTTATAGTAAAAGTTGTGGGGTGTCGGTTTTACCCATAGTGTCGGGTTTTCCCACAATTCCTCTACGTGGTGCCAGGTCAGCTTTATTTCAATACTGTCAACATCTATATACTCTATATAATGTCATTACATTCGACAACATATTTCAAGTTGTTCTGAGAAGCGAATGATTCTGCTTGACTAATGTTTTTGAACATAATCAGTACCGCATGACGTAAATGGTGGAATTGAACCGCATTAACTTCTGCTACGTTGAGCTTCTTGTTCACATTTGCTCCACTTCAAGAATTGATGGTCTTATCGGACATTTCGTGTAGTCAACAGCAACAGAGTTTGCCCGCAACGGGATACAAACTAGCTTTGCATTGTCGCTCATTGTTTGTTCACGTTTCACTCACTAGGTAGGTATCATTTTTTTTCTTTAACAAAAAAAAACCAGACGGTGCGCGGTTAAATTCTATTACTCGCCCTGCTATAGCATCGGAGCGATTTCTTGCTTCTGAACTGAGCGAGATGAGTAACCGGACTGTGAAGTAGTATTGTCATAAGGCAATGTTCCGTCGTTTGTCTTCTCGTAGCACGCTGTGGTAATCACTGACAAAATATTCTGTCAATGGGCGTTGTTTGCTAAACTGAAAACGGAAGAGTAGCTTATAAGAGCTATATTGAGGCGCGTCTCCATAATTATCACAATCGAGCATGTAGATAAGCCATATGAGTCCATCCAACCATTCGTGCCGTTTTCAACTCCTGAATATCATTTTACACCGACTCAGACAGCCTACTCCGTAATTCTCAAGCCTTATACACCCCTGTCATGATTTCAGCGACTTTCAGCTCACTACATTGTTCCGATAGTCTTGGAACTTTTGCACTGATCGCATTATGAAGCTGCTGCTACGTTGTGATCAGGCAATCTCTTGTTGGTCGTTGCTAGAAACTTTTTGTCCTAAAGGCGGAATTTTATATCTCATGCTTTCAATGAAATAAGAAATTTATGCATATATTTTTTGGTATTCAATATTTTACTATGTTCAATAATATATTTTTTCAGTTTTCTAAAGTATTCACCGGAATCTATTCAGATGTTTCAGAATTTTTTTCTGTAGATGAAATTCAACTAAAAATACAATAAAATAACATAAAACATAAAATCGTTTTTTCAAAGATACGCACCAAAAACCTATTTTCATGTTCCTCATTCGTATAATGAAGAGATCTTGCTCATTTTCCTTTTCCATTTAACGACATTAAATTAGGTAGAGACTACTTAGTAGGGAAAGTTATGAAAATGTAGAGCCATAGTACAAAAGTGAGAGCGAGGATTTGAAATATATAGATAGGAAAACAAGAAGTGATAGGGTCATTAGGAACAGGCTTAAAATCTTCCGGACTAACCTTTTATCTTCTGCTGGTAGGAGTCGAACTAGGCAGAGTTACTACGAATTGCTCAAATATACCAACATGTTTCACGGCAACAGCAGAGTCGTCCCTCTTTACCATGAGAACCGACAGCTGTCCTATCTGAATATTCCAAATGCTTTCATGGCTAAATATAACTTTTCTTACATAGTTATCTGTAGTTAAATTAATGTCATTAAAAGGAAAAAGATAGAACTAGAATAAATTGTTATCCAATCAAATAACATCTATATAATTCCAAAAGTGTTTCAAAGATTATATTACTCTTAAATTTTAGAAGAAAGATTCTCTTGTTATTGCTTTTCATGTAATACTTCCAGGAATCGCCATATATGTGTTTAACGACTGCATTAATCATTTACAATAAAAAGTTTATAAATTTTAGTCAAAGCAAAAAATGAAATTGATCACCAGCTCTCTTGTATTTTTAGTTACCGCTTCCTCTCAGCAACCTTATCTTGGTATCGATAGAGATTCCTGATTTCAACGAACTCGTGCCAAATTTTGCTTTGGTGGAGGCGTTCTGAGATTACATGGCTTGCTTAAAAAAAAGAGATATGCAGTAAGTTTCACATATTTCTCGTATGTCTTCAATATTATAATTATACTTATTAATTTTGTTTTAAAAATCCCAAAGCATTAGGGGGGCTGAAGCCCCCCCTAGCCCCCCCTTGCGCACGCCAATGCTCGCATGTACAAAAACAGACGCGGCTGCCGAAGCAACATGTTTTTTTCAACATTTCCTTTCGCAGTTTCATGATTTTCCGCGTCTCACTTTCTTACCTGAATGACGTCAATTTTATTTTTAAATAATCTGCAGTATTAATATCTTCATATAAAAGTTAAACCGGTGATTCTAGGCGTCTACATTGTTTAATTTAACCTCGAATATAGTGACCTATCGTACCAGCAGATTTTAAAAATATCGAACAAAGTGCCTTCGCCTTATTGAATTTTGCAAGAAAATATTTAGCCAGTCATAAAACCTTTACTACCAAAACTACGTTACCAGATGTGTAACCGTCCGAACGAGTGCTTGTTTGTCAAAATCAGTACAAAAATACCATTGCACGAGCTCGTCAAAGAAAACTGACTTACTTGACCCCACTCTACTCACTATAAAACATACGCCACTCATCATGAAAACCCGGTAACCCGGAACGAGTTTAAAGAGACAGATAATTTTGTCACGTCCATTTGACATTAAAAGTCTTCGTTTACTTGATTAAGGGTCCTTGAAACTGCCAACCCCGCACTGCAGTAGCTCTACGCATAACCAACTCGAATCGATGACCGCACCGTCGATCTCAACGTTATGAGCAGGCATGTAGACGCGGTAGTTCTTCATATTAAATTGTCGCCAGTAACGTTATTTGTTTGCTTTCGCCATACTATCACAATCTTGTCTGGCTGAACTTCCGAGCAATCGGTCACGGCTGAATATTTATACGACAGTTCTTTCGAAATTTTTAGAATGCCTTGCGGATCATCTTTGATCTGAAAGATGATCAGATATGGTCTGATCGAGTTCAATGTGTATGATTTATAATGGGAAGTCTGAGTGTTTAATTATATTTTTCTATCAGGTGGGTCTTTACAGAAGAGTTAATTTATGCAGTGTTCATGAAACCGGAACAAAGTGACAACTTAAAGAATTCGAAGGAAGTTATAATAACAATTTCTAAACTATATAAATTAACAATAAAGTTCAATGTACATGGGGAATTAATCACTAAGACTAAAGAAGAGGGGAGAGGTGGTTAGCTAAATACACCTTAGTTTTAATATTTCGGGGAATGAAAATATATTTGAGAATTAATGTAGGTCAATAAGAGGAAACAGGATCAATTTCACTTTTTTTAACAACGGCCTATTTACTTGGGAGAGAAATTTTTATGAGATTTGATTTCAGCATCGTAGTAATAGCAATATATAGGAAAGAGAGAGAGAGTGAACAACAATGACAGAGAAGAGACGAATGAAGCTTTCAGTTTATGGCAGAACGTCGACGGTACGACCTGTACGTCTGTACTGGCAAGATAGCATGCACCGGGACGTCTAGTGGGGTTCTCGTTGGACCCGTGGGGAATCCTCCAAATTGGGTCAGATCTTCAGGTCGTTTCGGTTCCAATTTTGATTTATGTCAACACAAAGATGAGAGTGAAGACAATCACGTAGTAGCGCCTTGGTGTGAATCGGCACCAAAAAAGCGCTACAGGAGATTTTTAGAACGAAAAAGGGAAAAAGAGAGGGACTAAATTCTTATAATGATTGATTTTTGGAAAAGAGATAGATGACGGACATATAGCGGAGATCGTGGCTTGACATAACATTTCGAACCGGGACGATGGGTGGTCTTCTTCGGGCATGGAGGGTATCCATCAGCCAAGACCTGGCGGAACAGTACTCGGTGCACGTGCTTGATATCGTGATAGCAGTCGCAACAAGAGCAGACAGCACTATCTACAAGCCCAATGATCAAGGATGTGCATCCAGCGTGTAATGGTTCGACAAGAGTCGAATGAAGCCACGACCCACATCCCCTTGAACCAAACAGGACATGCCGCAGACTCCGGTGATTCGCATTTCAAATGCCAAAATCTTCTGACTCCTGCGGTAGCAGGCAAAAGGTTAAGTCCCCGTTAAACTCTAAGCCTGCTCATATGACCCTATTCCACGCTTTTCTAAACTTCCTTCAACTGCTTTCTCTTCCTATTTCACATTACCCAGTCCCTTGCTAATTAAATGTCGTTAAGACATAAAAAAGGAGTATTCAAGTTATGAGCACGGTTGGGATTGTACGAAGAATGGGTTCAAGATATCGCTGCGGATGAGCAATCGATATGACAGTTCTAAGAATCGATTTTTTAGCGGGAAAACGTCCGACAAGACTTCGAGATCATCGTTAGGGTACATGCACCCTAGGCCGGTACGCAAATAACGATACTGAATTCTTCCGAGTTTGATAAAGTGTATGCTCGCAGCGACAGAATCGTTGTTTGGTACAACCTTATTGGGTTTCCTGGGTAGGCATCCTACTATGTTCCGGTTATTAAGCGGAGAAAGTTGAAAGTCGTAACGAGTTGTGATCGGAGGCCGGCTTCCTTGGTTTTTCGATGGCGATGACACTCACTTCTCTCCAATCGAGTAGGACAAGAAACTTCTTGTCTCTTGGCAGAGTCTGGCAGATTCTTCAACATGTTGAACTTGATTCTTGATGACTTGTCGATAACTAGCGAATAACCCGTCGTCCCGGAAGGTGTTATACGCGGCGGCCTTCTCTGCGTACACGTCTGAGCATTCTTTGTCCTACCATAGGTTGGGAGGCCGTCCGCGTCCGTCAGCGCTGGTTTCTTTCTCTGTCTGACATGGGAATACTTTGATGTCCCAGGAAGTGCTGGGAACTCTTCGGAGCTCAGGGTTTTGAGAGAGGGAGCAACTTGCTTCGGTTTCGCATTAGTACTTCCTCGAGTAGTTATTTTTGGAGGACCTTGAAGAGACACCTTCACAACGAAGCTTAGTAGAGATGTTCCTACTTTTTTATTGCTTCTAGGCACAGCCGAAGATGTTCCCTCCTGGGGTTCATCACAGTCGCCTTCGTCAGTAGCAGACTTCCCATGAACATCGACAAGTTTGTATTTTTGTACATTTGCTATATTTCAATGTACAGATTCGCCTCGAACATCGAACCAAGCGAACGATGTACAAACTCTAGTTCAAACATCCGTGTACCGTACACCGGATGTGCACACGAGAACGATTTGCACAAAGCAAAAAGAGTTAACGCTAGTGATGACGAGAGTGAAACGGAGAAAACTGGCGCCACGAACCTGCGTGTTCGCTTGGTGTACGCACACCGAGTACGTACATGGGATTCGGTTGTGCAGACGAACATGTGCACGTGATTTGGTGCGAAATAGCGTGTTCGAGTTCGTACACAAAATGTGGGTTCAATATGAGCACAGAACCAGGGCGAACTTTGTGGACTGTGTTCATTTGGGAAGACTGGTCAGCAGACAAGTTAGTATAGATGTTCGTAGGGTCCGATGGCGTAGCTATCTTTAGCATTTCTGCAAAAGATCGCTTAGCACATCACTGAAGGGAACGCTTAAGTTTCTCCTAGCGCTGTTTGTATGCGCGACATGTCGGGAGTTCATGTGGGTTTCCCCCACAGTAGAGACATTTTTCAGCATTCCTTCCACAGGAATAATGCACATGATTTCCACTGCATACCCCACAACGAACATTATTGCTGCAATGAGAGGTTTTGTGCCCTAGTTTTTTGCAATTTGTGCAGTTTATAACTCGTGACACATAACAAAACCAACAGGTAGACGAACCTTGTCAAAGCGGAGGTAGTTAGGTAGAACAGAACCGGTGAAGGTCACCCGATAAGAGTGTGAGTTGACGTATGTGCTCTTCCCGTCAGCTGTGACTGATGATGAATGCAAACGTTTGCACTCTAGTATCTTCACTGGCTGGAGCATGGGGTCTTTGAAACAGCCAATCCCATGTGTTAGCAGATTCGCGCAATTTAAACTCGGATCGGAGATTACTCCGACACTTTCAACCCGATGTGATGGTACATATACTCTTAACTCCTTCATAAATGCACGTAACAAGCAATATATTTTTCCTTCTTAAAACAATTTACTACCACCCGAAGCTTATCGGGGTAAATTTTCGATGTTTCTGTCGCAGTCGAATATCGCTTGGTCAAAACTCGAAAAATCTGCAACGGTAAATGCACAGAAACCTAAAAGAAAGGAAAAAATACCGAAACCTTCACAAGGCGAAGAATGCGCAAGATAACCGTGGCAGTGGATTAGCACTATTTTTAACGTTACACTGCCCGGACTGGAAAGGTCGATCAATCGTTCCGAATTACAGAACGAGTGCTTGAATATATTCGCAGGGTGTCTTTGAGTATTGAGTTTGAGCTTGTGCGATCATCCCTGGCTGCGTTATCGATCTGGACTAGCTGAAGTTGCGCAGGGAATCAGTAGATAATTATGCTTGTGAACAGCGAAACATCTTTCAATGTGTAAATCCTGGTAATCCTAAAGTGTTTTATTGATCAACACCGGCGCCGGCCAGGCCCGAACGTAGATCGCGGAAGGAAAGGGAAGGAATGTTAGTCTGATACTTGCTTTTGCTAGAGGCTGTATGTACTACTGCGCACTCCACAAGTATCACGGGAGGAGGAGATATTTTTTAGTAAGTATAGAAGTTGGATTTTACATCTTCTTTACCGACGCCACAGAAGTGACTCCACTATCTGGACTAGATATCGATCCATCAACTCATGGACCGGGGATCAACGGCTTTACTTCCCTTCCGAAGGAAGACGTGACCACAGATTTTTTCACCTCAGAAAAAACTCAACGACCTCGGATGGGATTGAACCCAAACCAACTTGAATGATTGGTGTTCACGCTTACCACTCAACTACCGGCACCGTCATTCACAGGGTGTCTTTGAGTATTCTACACAATCTGATAATAATTAAAATTAGGCATGGCTTACTATGATCGAATTAAAAAAATAAACTTTTTATACTAATGAGATAGAAAGTTGGTGTCTTCGACAAAGTTTTGAAAATGCACGCAAAAAAGAATTTCGCTGGAAAACTCGAACTTATAGGACTAAAGGTTATCGATTTATAAAGCGTTTGCTAAAGCAACGGCCTTAAATTTAATTTATTTTTAATATAACCTTTCCCATTGTTGTTTTTCGCGCAAGACAAATATGAAGGCATTAAAGCCATACAATATTGTTGGAGCCTGTATGTTAAAGTTTTCATTCATTTCGAAGTTATTGAGCGTTTTTACTTCTTTTAAGCTAACTTCAGCTATGAATAAGAAAGTAATTTGCCAACCGAACTGCACTGAATAGGCACTTTTCCAATGCATAATAAAGATAAAAAGATTTCTCGACAAACATGTCAAATGGTCCTAAGTGCAAATGAGAGCCTCTCTTTGTTTACTTTCTCTTTCGATTATTACGGCGTCAGCATAAAGCTTTTCAATATTGTTTCAGGATATAACGAATAACGCTGATTTCGACTAGCATATTATGCTAAGAGTTAATGAACAAAGGTATAAACGGACGAGTTATTAGCAAAAGAGAACGTAAACGAAGAGAAACTGTCATATTCACTTAGGACCATTTGACATGTTTGGCTAGATTTGATGCGTGGCACTCTAGAAGTCTATGAATAGGGTAAGCTCACCTTATCCCACACTTTTATTTTACATATATTTCCGATCAGATAATGCAAAAATACACTGATTTCGTTCAGTACTTTTGATCAGATTATGAAAGGTTTGGAGGAAGTGTTTTGCTATCTAGATGAAGTGTTGATAGCTGGAGGATTTTGAGGACTGCAGAAGAAAATTTGATTTGTTCTCTTTTTTTGTCCAAGCTCAATATTAAAGTTAATTTGAACGTATCTATTTATTTATTTATGAGAAAATTTATTTGTTATTCACCAAATTCTACTACTTCAGCAAATCTTCCAAACTAAAAATTATTCTTCGTATTAAATAATAGCTTCGAGTTGGCAGTCTTTGAAAGCTTTAAATGTCTCTCTTTGGTTATTGTTTTATCTCACTGCCAACGGTACAGCTAGCGTATGGATAACCGGTTTGTATTGTGTAACCTAATTAAAATCTGAAACATAATATCACGATCTAATTGAAATTCGCTTCACTTACCGTATTCAAGATGTGCAGCGGAGCCCAACACACAAAGAACTCGACTATGATAACGAACAGCATCCTAATGACCTGCGATAAAAAAATGAAAGGATATGGGAGCCGTAATGAGATAGATTGTAAGAGGGAGAGAGAGAGAGAGAGAAAAAAGAAATAGTGAATAGTTTTATTGTAAAATTTTGAAAAATCAGCCATGTTTGATATGTACAAATATTTTTTTTTCGTTACCGTTAACGAAATCTTTTTGAAAATCAAATCTTCTTAAACATTTAGCAATAGATAACGAAACAAATGGTTCACTTTATTTATCTCAGTTGAACCTTAATGATGGAAAATGATATTCCTTCAATTAAAAGTACCTTTTTCTTCGCCTCAATGCTTTTGTCCAGGTATGTGGACCGGATGGCGTGCCGAGAAAAGGACGTAGCCGTCACGTACGACTCTTGACCCGTACGGTCGTTGCTGGGGGCCAGCTGCTCGACTGATGACGGATCCGCTGCCAGTGTAGTTCCAATTTCGGCAGTCGCAGTCGTCGTTTGCCGTAGTCCTCCTCCTCCTCCTCCGGTTGAAGTCGTAGCGACTGAGGCTACATTCACTGTCGACACTCGGTCGGTGAGGGTGGTCTCGGTTGTGAAACTGTATACGTTCGAGCGAGTGTATGGTTTTCCTTTGGCAGGGCTGGAGCTTTTCATTGGCAGACGGTTCGGAGAGGGGAATAATCCGTTCTGTTTGGCTGCAAGGGTGTTGCAAGATTTTTGCGATTTCGTCGGTTTGGCACGGAACTGTGGGGCAGACAAAAAGGTACGTAGTGAATCTAACTGATTGATATATATCGCTTCATTTTTCGTCGATGTTTATGTGTAGATGGCATAGATAGGGGGATGGGGTAAAATGCACCATACAAAGAAATATTATTTTTGGCTTCGCAATGTTATTCGCGAAAATTCAATGAATGATTAATGACATATCCTACATTTTTCTCCATAATATATAGCGACAAATCATAAGTAATATTCTTCATTTCAAAATCGTTGAAAAATAGCATTTCCGCGACACAGCTTTTTGAGGGCATTGTTTTTTGCATAATTCGATCACAGGAACTGCATCCGGTTATTAACGTTTTTCGAACAAAAAGTGGAATGAACTCATGATGAATGAAGTTCATGTTTGGCAATTCTCTGTGGTTTTTTTACTTTGTCCGTTGCGTGAGTTCGAGTGCATCAGGTGCTCATCTGTTACATTCGCAACCACCGAGAATTGTCAAACGAAGTTCATCCGACTCATTTTGTGAGGTTATGTCGGTTGGAGTAAAACCTAATTGTACTAATTCATCTTATGGATCGTCAAATGGTGAGATAATATAATCGCACTGACAAGTTTCCTATCTCATGCCGCCACGTGAATCTATGGGTGTAGATATTCTACAAAGCTGTAGAGACTTTCGTATCTTGTTATAACAATTGTAATCAGGCCGTGTAGTGCGCAGTGTTGTCGTAGCTAAACAAATCGTTTGCAAAAATTTCTGTAGCGCCAAGGGGATACCCGTGAAAAATTACGATTTTGCAACGCAAATTGGGTCATTAAACCATATGCTGTTTTCGCCCTGTTCCGGTACGGCTGACATTAAAAATACGCAGACGAATATTTTTTTATTTTTTGTACGTTAAAGAACCAGTAAAATTTGTTTTACAAAATTGAGTTAATATTACCACACCTTCCATTCAACTACTTTGACCCCTAACCCTTTTGCAGGCACACATTTAATTTTTTTTTCTACCGAATCTCAGTAAAAGTGACGTTTCATAGCTGATACTCGGAAAGTATTTTACCGAAAATCAGCTAACAAATCTCACTTCACTTAGATATCAGTTTCTAATTTTGCTGATTATACAGCTGTTGGGAAATTTCCGAGCTGAATTGAGTGAGAATAACTGTCAAAATGCGAACCCACGTGGCCTATACCAGAGTCATTCGAAAACACAAAATAGCACCATACTCCCTACAGCGAAAACCAAAGCTCTAGCTACGACGACATGGAAGCAAACACATGCGAGGGAGAAGGCAGACAGAACGATCAGCAAGCAGCAAAAAATAAACCAGACCATTCACCACCGCCAAAGAGAGTTAACCTTCCGGCTGTCGCGCTAGTGCACTGAGTGCACGCTGCTGTGAAAATCTAGCGAAATCGTCTTAGGGTACCAGTGGCTGCTCGTTCAGTGGGCCACAAGCGCGACTTCCGGAGGGTTATTACAGGAAGCGGAAAGCAGTGCGCCCAGAATAGGCGGCAGAATTAATATTCGATAACCTTTTTATCTTTTCAATTTCTATGTAAGAAAAGAGAAGTTGGAATGAGAAATGATGAGACACTATTGAGAGATCCTGTTTTTCGTACTTTGCTTGAGAGCTTAGAAGTGAGTTTACGAAACATTTATGGTTACGGTCGACCGTAATTACGATCTGGACCAAGGAGAATAAAGAGAAAACTCAATGGAAAAAAATTTAAGCTTGGAGAAGAAAAATCAGGACGAATGAAGTGTTTTCCTCGACATCCCAGGGCACTAGGACAGTCAATTGAAAACCAGAACATGAAGTAGAAGAGACGATATAGTTACAATATTTCAATCCCACCCGGTCAAACCATTCGGAATTTGATTCGGAATCCTGAATGGAGTCAGTATGGATTGCAAATCAAATGCAACAACCGATTCTGAGTCGGAATCGGTTGTTGCATTTGATTTGGAATCCATAATGACTCCATTTAGAAATCCGAACCGGTTCCGGAATGAGTTTAACTGGGCATTTGAAATCCCCTCGGTATGATACTGTCCCAGTTAAGCTTAACCGGAAATGAACTGGAATTCTGGCTGGTTCCAGTTTGAATCCCGGCTCCAGTGACACAACCGATTCTGGTTAGAATCGGTTGTGTCACTGGAGCCCATATACGAACTGGAACCAGCCAGAATTCCAGTTCATTTCCGGCTGAACTTAACTGGGGTACCATGATGTGGTCCGGGGGATTTTCCACCAAAGCAGTATTACAGTGATAATCTCACAGAAACTTGGGATACGATTATTTTCTTTTTAGTTAAGCTACATTGTGATCAATTTTAGTACTTAACTTGGCTACCTTTATTATCCACTGCCATGGTCAAATAATATACAATGTGAGTTTAGGGCCAAATTCTCTCTGGAGGCACCCTTCTTATATTGCTATATTTTAACTTAGATCCATGCTAACACTCTCTAACACAAATTGCTTAATCTTTCATATACACACTAATCTCTCATTCTAAACGTCCAAACGTGGCCTTCGCGATAACACAAACCTGGTCACAAATTCGAACGCCTGCGATCTCGCCAATATTCAAACACCCCGATAATTAAGTGAATATTTGCACATGAATCGTTCACGTCCGGAAGTCTCTACCCTTGATCCTAACAGCCCAAACTCATGTCTTCAGTTGGACCAACAGAAATAAAAACTACATACACACTAGCACACGTGTCAAAAATGTCAACATACAAACGCTCGAATCCTTCGCGATCATCCACGTACAACCACACACACGATCTCGCAAGCAGGATAACCCTGGTAACTAAGGTGAACCTCCAAATGCCCGTGTTCGTGCGATCATGAATCGATTTCGTCCAGAAACCCCTATTCTCGGCCCTATTTGTATAAGTCCAATGCCTTCAGGTGGACCAATCAAAAAGGTGATGCTCATATCTTCGAAACTACACGTTCTTTACCCTTCATTCTAACAACTTAGCTCCATACATTCAGTTACACCAATCCAAAAATAAAGCTCATATCCACTAGACAACACGTTCCATGGCGACATGACTGGGAACTCTAATGGTATAGAAGAACCCACTTTGTTCTATAATCTGAACCGCACACAAAAAATTAAGTATCAGATTCACGGTCCGCGCGCGATCGCTCTAGAACACACGCGAATATGCGAAAGGAACACGGTTTTAATATAGAATTTTTACACGCGAAGTTACATACACGTTAGCACACGCGACATACAAACGCACACGCGATCGAACACCTTAACGTACAAATGCTCGAGCCATTCGCGATGATACACGCGATCGCGAAGTCCCTACACCCGCATATACCTGAATCGTACGATGAATATCACATTCAGAATCACGGCCCGCTGCACGTGGCCTAAAGTGTTTTAGTGGGCGCCATTGCCATTGTCTTGTCTGCAATTGTAGTGTGTGATTCTGACGGGGAGCCCTTCCCAGAACTTAGCTGTATAGCTACAGTAGGACAACTCTAAAAAAAAGAATTATCGAGATCCTTAATTATGTTCATTTTTTGAGGTTATGTTAGTCATTTTAGATACCGTAAATGATCACCTAGAATTTGGATTTATCAGTGGATTACGTCGACTATCGACACCTGCACTCTATAATCCCATGGTTTTCACCCACTGTTGTGTTTTATATCCAGATTTAAAACTCCGAATTTCATTTGAGTATAAACCGAAACCGGAGAATGAATTCTTATTCTTATTTTTCAGAGTCCGAAAACATATTTTCTTCATCAAAATTTCTTTTCATTGAAATAAATAACATTTAATTAGAATATTGATAGAGTTCATGAAATTAAAAATTTTCGATGCGTTTTGATAGATGAAAATAAAAACATCATCATTTCGAATTTCAAAATGTTTGCTGAAAATAAATAAGTGAAGCTCGTTCGCTCGGGACGATTGTTTCACGTTCAATAGCATCACCACAGAGAACAGACGTCCTTCTTCAGCATTCAGCTTGTGTAAAAATCCCTAACGTTTTTGAAGGTAGTTTGGATATCTCCACCAGGTGCGCTACTGTCGTCATGTTTTTAGTGGCTAAGTTCGACTGAATTGACAGCGGTTATACCTCTACCCAGTCAAACCATTCCGAAACCGGTTCGGACTTCTGAGTGGATTCCAGCTCAAATGCATCAACCGATTGAGTCGGAATCGGTTGTTTCCTTTGAGCTGGAATCCATTCAGGATTCCGAACCGGTTCTGGAACGGGTTTGACGGGTAGTTGGGATAGGCTGGTATGTTTGTTCGATCATGGACGTCTGTTCTCTGTGCCATCATGGTCTCCTCCTGTTGATAACCTCTTAATTTTGTTTCCCAAAAAGGTACCGGATATACCCGACGCACGTGACGATTTCCGGTATTATTGATAGCTTCCTCGGCATAAAATAGCCCCTAAACATTTCATTGGAAGGCTAACTCAAATACAACCAGCTACGATAGTGTTTGTGAGTTTTTATGCCTTCTGAAGCCAAACATTTCTACCCAACCAACTGACGTAAGACTGTCCCGTTTGGTTCCTTCGTCCCCCAAAAGATAATAAAGGGCGAGTAGAATAAAATTTAATGTTGCTCTGTTGTGATAATGAGATTTCGTTCAGCCGATAATAGAAATAGAACATTTGACCCTCAGCAGTCCTTGGGGAAATTTCTGGTCTGGGACCGCTTGGTAAATAAAATTGGAAACATCGGAACGTACCTTCATGAAATCTTTCAACAATCGAAATCGTGTAGTGGATCGTTG
Source organism: Topomyia yanbarensis (assembly GCF_030247195.1). Taxonomy (NCBI): domain Eukaryota; kingdom Metazoa; phylum Arthropoda; class Insecta; order Diptera; family Culicidae; genus Topomyia; species Topomyia yanbarensis. The sequence goes on along the minus strand of NC_080670.1, from coordinate 175,443,445 downwards.
GTGAGTTGTAGCATTGCCGTTGCTGCTGTTGTTGGTGATGCCCGAGGTGGAGGTGTGGTGGAAAAGGCTGCATCCGTGGTGGGTTGAATAATAGCAATTATTGTTGTTATTACTTTTAATTGAGCTGGGAATAGAGGTGACTACGGCCGGTGAGATTCCATCGCTCTTGAGGTTTACTGGTTTCGAGCTAGTGCAGAATCTGGTGGGCCCGCCACGATTGGTATGGTTGGATGTTGCTCCCCCGGAGGCTGCCATGTTCGATGAAACCAATAGATAACAAGCGGTTTCGGGTCGAACTGATATCGGTTTCCCCCCGGTAGCAGCGTTATTATCAACTTGTCCGTATGGAGCGGAACCGTCGTTCGTGGAACTGTTTATCTGTACTGTTGAAAGAGGAAATAGAGAGAAATGAGTGGTGTCCTTTAATTGTGCAACAGAGGGTTGAAACTTAAAATTATTATAATTGAAACAGTAAGTTAGTTGAGAATAGTGACAGGATAGTTACATAACAGAATAAGAATTAAACACTTGGATAAAGCCGATTCCGTTTTGAAATTGGTCGCTTTTTTAAATTACTGTTGCCCCCCCGAGTTGAAACGAGAAACTTACCACGGTGGTTTGATTGGACTGGATTGTTTATTCAATGATTGAAATTTCATCGGGATTTATCACGTGTTTAAAAGTTATCGGAAATGAAACGAAAGAGATGTGAGAAAATTCTTCACACAAACGTTGAAAATTCAACGCGGTCAGGAGGAATGACTTTAACCTCTAAATAAACAATCCATCCCGATCAAAATGCTGTGATTAATGCCTCGTAGCAACTAGACAGTCATTAAAAGGAAGCGACCAACTTATAAATGGAAGACACTAATTAACGAATTTAATTCAATCCCCCGTGTAGTACGTACGTTTGTGCTTCTGGTAGGCCGTATGGGAAATCTCACGTTTCAGCCCACGCCACAGCTTCGATACGATCATGCAGTAGGCAAATCCCATTGTCAGCAGCGGACAAACCAGTAAGCCAGCGTCAAGAAACAGTACGTAAGCTCTTTCGTAAAGCTGATCCGGCCACATTTCGCGGCACTTCATCGCCGTGCTGTTGCTGCTGTGAATGGGATTCCGATGAACCGGCTGCAGTCGCTGGACGTAACAGAGCGGTGAGTTTACCAGGAAGCTTAGCAACCAAACGATGCCAATCATTTTGTAGGCGTGAAATTGGGTCTGCCAGCGGCGGGAGGAAAGTGGCCGGCAAATGGCGAAGTAGCGTTCCAGCGAGATGGCCACCAGGGTCCAGACGGCTACCGAGACGGAGACGGCTGTGGATTAGAAATTCAGCTGGTGTAAATCATTTCTATTGCTGAGTTTGGTGGTAACAAAAAGCCGGTGAGTGGGATTATTGAATAAGCTTTAAAGAATGACGAGTTATTTATTCTCCCAATTTATTTTAATCCTTCGGAATCATTACGGTGTAAATAAAGCGGTGGCGGATCAGGCTGGTCCCAGGTGATAGCTTCATTTGTGAAAGAGTATTTGCATTCCTGGGCATCGCAGTTCTCGCTGACGTAGGTTGCCACGAAAGCAATTTTCGATCCGGATAATCAGAAAGTCGATTCATTCATGCGTAATGACGATTAAATACAAGCATAGGTAGCAAATAGATAAAACCTAATTAATTAAGAAACTGTGTTTAACTTTCAAATCGATATAGGGTAACAGTGCCCTAATTCATCTTAGCATTTCTTTTCATCCCGCACCCATTTGAGCACATTAGTTAGAGCAATTACAGCATTTATCTTTACTTTCTTCAGGTCAGATTTTTCATTGTACTCCCTCTTAGGAACGAAACAAAGATGTTGAAATTTATTTAAGCGAAATCCAGGCAGTTTGCCAAGTTATCAACGAAATAGTGTGACAGCCTGACCAATGAGATGAATTAGAGCTCGTCCACCCTACATACGTCAAATAATATCAGTGGCTCCCTATAGAATTCAACGTGAATCATTGCACACATGCTACTTAGGCCGTGAACCATTTGGCGATTTTATTAAAACTTTTAGTTAAAATTTGACAGTTCGTTAGTTCTTTTCTCTCGAATGGTCAAATTTAACCGAGAGAGCGAACCATTTCAATAGTTGACATTTGGATAGTTAAACGGGGAAACATTGATCAATTTTTCTACATTTTTTCGAATAACTTTCTTCAAATCAGGTAGATGTATAAAGGTTTTAACCTTAAGGTAATTCGCCTCTTCGGGTTAGAAAAAACTCGTATGAAAAATTTCTAATCCTATGTGCAGGGTCGGGGCTCGAACCACGGTGCGCTGCTATAAAAATAAAATAAATTTGTTGTGAATTTTCATTCGTTGTTTTCGGGGTAGCTTTGATCAGCAAAATATGTGTATCGAAAATAAGAAATAACGCTCCAAATGTTGTGTAAATTGCATATCTGCAGGCGATTTTATGGCCCGATATTGTATCGTCTCGTAAGAAAACAAAATTGCTTGGAAGGATACGGTCGACTTTTATCGAACTTTTTCGGGAAAGTAGTCGAAATAAAATAGTGAGCGATAAAAATCTCGGATTTTTTAAATAAATTATTGCACATAAATATTTCCGGTTTCTAAAAAAGTGACCAGTTCAGTTGAATTTGATTGATTTCATTAATATATCTTATCATACGTTACTGAAAAAAGTCTCATTTGATCAAACTTACCTCGATGATCAAAGATACCCCGTTTTACGGTATGTAGAATTGACAGCAGCGATGACCACATTTGTCGATATTTTAAAATTAGATTTTTTCTTATTACATTAAGCATGACAGTCATACCTCGAAACGTAAATGAAATAACCCGAACAAATCTTGACACAACACGTTATCGATTCCATCTTTATCCCTTCATTTTGATTTGAAAAATATTGACAACCTCAATTAGGTATAGAAAATGTTTCACCTTTTTGTTCTGCCTCATGGGCAACATTTTAACTATCGAGCTGTCAAATTTAACTATCGCTCTGTCAATTTAAACGTGCTCCAGAGCAGGGTTAATTTGCAAATTACTTTCGAAGTGTCAGATTTTAACCAAAAGTTAAAAATTTCGCCAAATGGTTCACAATCTGAGAAATGTTTTTCTCCAGTCTTTCCTTAACGACGCTGAATCCCTCTGAATAAAGACTAGCTATTTCTATCGTTCGTTTACCATTTATCTGCCAGTGTCATTCCAATCGAGCACGAGACCTGTCAGTTGGTGATTCTACGCAGAAACCGTTCACAGCGCTGGAAGCAAAGTGTTGCCGATTTCATTTTGTTTTGTCATAGTGGTTATATTTTCTGTAAACAATGGTAAAAAATTACTTTTAAAAACATATCACCTCTTAATTTGTTGATAATTGCGTACCAAAACGAAGGAAAACTATATTTTTATTGGATGGTGAGTAAACATCTAGCGAAAATGGGGTAAAACATTGTAATTTATGATACCGGAGTGTTATATGTGGTCGATTCCAAAATGTAATTCATGGAGTACTGCAGCATCATTTCTCGTTCCCACTAAGTCGAGCAAAGCCTTTATGAGATCGTGTAAATTCAAGAAACTCTCCGGATCACGAGGGGAAATAATAAGTTGGGTTCATTGGGAATTTCTAGTGTCGGTGGTTAGAAGACGACTTGGTGTTTTTGAACAGCAAAGCTCAGTAACTTTTCTGCCAGAATCTCCTACGTAGTTCAAAAATATCAGGGAGCTTAACATTGGTATTGATTGGGTCTCGGCTTACAGTTTAAATTTTCATTTATGAAATGTAATTTTATAACCACCATAATACTACTATAACATTTCGAAGAAATATATAATTTTTGAATGATTGAAACTCCGAATAATTGCAAATAAAACTAAATTTCTAACTTATTCCATTCATATTTGGGCACTGGAAATGTTTTTCCGTAAATAAAATTATCTTTTTATGGCAACTGCATCACTTTGGCAGTTCATGAGCTGAATCATAGGTGCCACATGACCAAATTGAGTTTTGCGGCAAATCGAAGCAATTTTCTTCGGATTGAGTGCTTTTAACAGGTCTTGTGTTCAATTGGAATGACATTGACAGATAAATCGTAAACAAACGATAAAGATGACATGACAGTAATCAGATGAAAGATATCGAAATTTGACATACATTTTAGTCTTCATTGAACGTGCATCAATCGATTTTTTTTTAAATTTGGACAATATGACCAAAATTTGTGTGTAAAGCTTCTATAGTTTAATAGTATTTAATAATCTGACAGAATGAAAGGTTTGTCTTTTTGTCTGGAAGCCTCAAAAACTCTGGCTGTGTCAGATAGTTCTGGTTCAATGTACAGTGGGTTACGCGATATTCTCGCTAGTATTTTTCTCATATCAGCTGAGCTGTCAGAGACATTTCTGCGAGATTTTAGGCGATTTGAACATAGAATGAATTTTTAACAGCTTTTTGAAGGGCATAACGAAATTTTTTTTTTCATAATTTGATAATAGGAGCTACATCCAGTTATTTTCGTTTTTCGAAGAAACGGTTCATTTTATGGCATTGCATTACTTCATAAAAATTATCCATGTGATTGAATTACATCGTAAAATAACCAAAAATATGTCGCCAATTGATTTATTGTTTAGACAACTCTTTGTCATAACCTTTTATTGAATTCGAACTTCTAGTGCGATAAAAACAACAACGCCCGTGAATGCCCACGATCACACTATACTCATTCGACAGCTATTTTTTAATATTTTTCTATGTAAAATAAGTCAATACTAGTTTTGCGAAAACTTGCGATAAGTAGTCAAAATTTGAAAAAAAAAACAGTGAATGAAGACGCATGGTTATTACTGATATTAAATTTGAATAATCACTTTATAGCTATAATAATGGCACAAATACATGCCCAACTTTCAAATCGCACTGAGAGCATGATCTACAAGGGTTTAACTACTGATCAAGATAGAGAGAGAGAGAGAGAGAGAGAGAGAGAGAGAGAGAGAGAGAGAGAGAGAGAGAGAGAGAGAGAGAGAGAGAGAGAGAGAGAGAGTGAAAGAGAGAAGATCCGAGTGGAAAGTATGATTTTTTAGATGTAAAAGGTATTCGGAATGTTTAAAATTCAGTAAATATTTTCAACCAGTTGAAATATGCTATTAAATGTTTCTGGAACTTTTTCTTGGTAACTTTCGCAGTAACTGTCAAATTGAGTGAACACACTTTGAGTTCTAGTCTTTTGGTAAAACTATTTTGATCAGAATTTGTTTAGAACTTATTTTTCTTAAGGGTAAGCGAAATTACCCAAATAAAATAAGACCATTACCATACGCGAAAAAAGGGTTTCTGATTTATTTTTATATAAGATATGAAATAAGCAATCTAAGTAACTTTAAACACAAGTGCGAGAAAAAAAAATCATTAATCATCCTGTTAATTAGTGAATGTAATTACACATTCCACTAAGATGCTCAAAATTTTTGTTTTAAAAATAAAGAAAATGTAGTTTTCATATCAACTAACCCACTAATGACTTTTACGTTCCAAAATTAGTCGAACGCATCTTATTTGATCCGTAAAAACTAAATAATCGTTTCTGAAGCACCACAATGAGATGTAAAACAATTTGTTCCAACATGAGAAATCAATTAAGCTTACCATAACTACTATTGAAAAAATCATTACAAAAGACATAACATTCATAACCAAAAATTTCTTTAAAGTTTTTTTTGAACCTTCAAAGCAAAATAATTCTTTTTGGGCCACCCTAATGTATAATGGAGGTTTTTTTTTAACAAGTGTTAATATCAAAAACGATACAACGCATGATAATTAATATACAAAAGTTCTAAAAACAATTTCGATAAAATACCTTGATATTTTTGAGACACCCTAATAATTAGTAAATGTTTATTTTTACTATGTTTCAATGTCAAAAACGAATTCATTGTACCAAAATTACATAAAACCGTCCTATTTGAACCGATACGGTAAAGTTTTGACTTTAGTCCAGCTTTTATTCTAAGTCGTACGTCTGTGCAGTGATAAATAAAGCATTCATCGCGCAACAGTCAAATTTGAATGCGTCAAATTGGCTCCCGGCTGGCTCCCAAAATTGCATTACTAACAGTGGCTCGGTTTAGAGGAAAAGGTGGACTAAAGTCAAAACTTTGTCGAATCAGTTCAAATAGAACGGTTTTGCGTAATTTTGGTATGCTGAATTCATTTTTGATATCAAAATGCATTAAAAACTAAAAATTTACTGTCCGTTAGGGCGGCTCAAAAAGTAGTTTTTTGGTGGAAACGGTTCATAAATTATTTTAAAAGTAACTTCGTTTTTGATATTATAACTGGTCAGAAAAATAAATTCTCCCTTATTAGGGTGACTCAAAAATGATTATTTTGATGTAATCGTTCACAAAATTGTTTAATTGAAATATTTGTGCGCTGAATTTGTTTTTTAACATTAGAACATAAAAAGAAAACCTCTCTCATTAGGGTGGCTCACAACAGAATTTTTTGTGGTAGCGTTTAATATTTTTGTGGTAGTAACGTTTGTGTACTGCATTCCTTCCAATATTAAAATATATTAGACAAAAAATGTTTGTTAGTGAAGCTAAAAAGTAATTATTGTGTCGTTAAGGTTTTTTTTTCGTTAAATGTAGTACGCCGCATTTATGTTTGATATTCAAACGAGTTAACTTTCATTTTATTAGGGTGCTTTAAAATGATTGTTACATATGTCTTAACGATTAAAAGCTAATTCTGAATAACTTTGGAACGTTCAATTCATTTTTGACGTAGAGTGAAAAGTTAAAATAACTTCACTAATCAAGCTACGCATAAGTTTTGTTGTTTTTTGGTTACAGGAATTAAGTTAATATTTTATGATAAAGTATCTCGGGGCTACCGTAAGTCTACCCGCATCCATTGCGAAAAGGCTCGAAATAATTGTGGTTTAATATCAAATCACATCACATGTGATTTATTTAAACAGATTTTTTTTACTTGGGTTATTTTGGGATACTGAATCGATTTATCTACAAAAGGTTGAGCAAACGATAATTTGAAAAGATACAGTTTGATTTAGTGCTGATAAAACATTCTTACACACAGAAAAAAAATGTTGGCAAAAATAAGAGTTTTCACTCTTAGCAAAAAACAATTAACGCCTACCATTAGGCTGAAAGTAAAACTTTTAAATTAATCAAGAATAATAATCAAAATAAAAGTTTTCCTTTTAAGCTAATGAAGAATAGTAATCAAAATAAAAGTTTTATTTTCAAACTAAGAGCGTTGGTGGTTTTTTGCTAAGAGTGAAAAACTCTTATCTTTGCCAACATTTTTTTTCTGTGTGTATGTTAGTTTAAGCATAATTTATTTTAATTTTTGTCCGACTCTTATGATGATTTGTACGATATTTCCTGCTTTATGAAATGGATACTATCAACATCTAAGTAACTACAATTTCCATTTAGTTCACTTCATTTGTGCACTTGTATAAACTTCGTCAATTATTCTTTTAATATTATTTGAAAGCTGTGCACGTCTTCATGTCATTATTCTACACAGCAAAAAAAATCTTGTAACTTTACGTCTTGCCAGATGCACATAAAAGTAGCGTTTCAATTCACATAAATTTACATTCAATTACATGTAAAAATGTGAGTTGTTCGGCATTTCCTAGGTCATTCACCCTACATAAAATGTGTCCCAATCAGAGCCTAAAAAAATTGACATTTCTACGTGAACTTGAAAGAAAACCAAATTCAATTCATACCCGCTGCGATGAATGAAATGTCTGTTTCGTTTCTCTCGTCATTCGTTCTCCCGACGCAGCGCATTCAGGTCAGGGCAGGAAAATTTCGAAAAATGAATTGATTGCTGTTCGAAGCTTCACGAAGCACCTTCTCAAGCATACCACATGCAATCGATGAGTTTGACACAATCGCTGCGAACATTTAGGGGTAAAACTTATCTTTGTTCGGACGAAGCGAGCTTCGCATCTAGTTCGCTTTTTACAATGTTCGAAAAAGTTCACATTAACCTTAGAAGCACACATCGTCGAACACGAGGTAAGCTCTTGGCTCGTGGTTTTTGCGTTTTTGGAACATTTCCACAGAGTTTCGAAGCGATATTCGGTGAACACATATAAAGCGAATGCCTCGTTTATTTGAGAATCGCGAACATCGAAGTTTTATATCGCTTCAAGCATCAGCATCATGAGGCCACCGCGAACATGTTCGCTACGTGACTATCTGTCTTAAAATCATAAACTGTAAATCTTATTTTGAGTATAAATAAAATGGATTATTTTAAGATTATAATTTAGGATTTAGGGATTAGGTGCGTCGCATACCTTACCAATTTATGAGCCACGAGTTTGAATGAGCGTAGTGGTAGTGAAATTCAAATTCTTTTTTTCGGAATACAATTATGTTTACTAGCTACTTTCATTGCAAACTCGTATTTTCTTCTTCAATCGGAGTATATTTTCCCTGCCAAAGAGTTAAGGTGAAGATGTATAAAGTATGTTTAAGAGGGTAAGGGTTTCAGCGTGAAAAAATGTTTTGTTCAATTCGCTTCGCCCAAATTTCTAAAAAAAATCGCAAATAGTGTTTTTTAACGCTAAAACCATTACCCCTCTCTTAATAATCTACCTATCTAAAACAAATTCCTCCTAAAAAGAACAATTTTCGGATGGAATCTCACTGCTGACGTCTGAGTTCAGTTAGACGGCGAACTTCATTTATTTGCATCCACTGAGGGGTAGTTAGGCGTAGTTCATTGGCCTTTGTTTTCAACTTGTTGCGGTTTCTAACGTTCTTGCGCAACATTCCTAAATCGGCTAGTCATATTCACTCAATAATATGCGATGATTTGTGTGTTAAACGTTATTTTTAATTTTACCAAATTAATTTATTAACCTAGTACCTACATACTTGAATCCATTATTATTGTCATTAATTGAATTATAATTTCTTGGCACCTGTACCAAACCAAGAGGAAAGCTTCCAAATGATTTTTATAATATTGTTTTATAAGTTTATTGGTTGATTACCTAATCACAAGAGACAAAATATTTATTTTCGACAGAATCTGTTCACTTAATAAATGAAGTGTCAAACTTATTACATGTTCCACTTTTATGAAATTTATTTCCTGACTCCTGTACATGTGTTTTGTGATAAGTAATGAGAAGGATATTCCAACTTGTTTGTATTGTATTTGTTAACTAATTACTGATGGAGAAACGCAAAGAACTTAAAAACAATGTTCTAGTGATTTTTTTTTGTTGGAAATCCAAAAACAATTCTGAAAAGGACAAAATTTTGTTTATCTTCTCCATGATGTAATCTTCCCTTATTCGACTTTTACTAATAAAAAATAAAAGAAAGAAATCTTTAGGGTCCCATGCATTTTTTTTTGAATCAGTTATAGCCGAAATGCTTTATGTAAGGAAAATCTCGGAAAATATGAAGCGAAATAAATAACTCCAAGTAGAATAAAAGTCGTTCTAAACTCTAACTTTTTCGAATACTGTCTTTCCATTATTATTCGCTTTTTGTGGCATTCCATATTTTGATATATTATTTTGAAGACCCATATTTTAGATCAATACAATAGTAATTCTTCAAAAGGGCTAATGAGACTTTTGTAAACAAACTTATTTCGCTCATTTTTCCGCTACAGAGTTGAATTTTATGAAAAATACACATGAATCAACATCTTTGCCCTTGGTAGAATTGATTTCAAATGTTTTGTGTGTTGAAATGATAACAAATTAAGAGAAATCAGCAAAACAAAAGTTTGTTCACAAATCTTATTAGCCCTATTCAAATGTGATATGGAATAATAAAATCAATCAAGATCAATTTCGATTTTTTTTTTAATTTTACGGTGGTGTAATCCCTTAAGTGGTTGATTTAACGGCTTCTTTCAAAATTTATCGAACCTACTCCCATTCGTTCATTCGTTAGAGTAGTTTATGTTAAAGAAAGTGTACTAAATTAATAGGAACACTTAAATTTAGGAAGTTATGACCCTCGCTCCACAATGCAGTTTGCGACAGAATTGCTCAACTGAAAATTATTAAATGAAATGAATGAAAACAAACATTAGACTATAGCATTTTGTACGCATGCACTTCAGAGGTCCAAGGGTTACAATTTCTGTTCTAGTTCTCGGATCGCCAACACATTTTTTTCGATTTTTTGGCCCAGTTCTGAAGGGAAATCCAGTTTTTAACTTTTTGCATACATATTGCATTGAATGAAGAACTTAGATAATGTATTCATAAAGTATTAGTAATAATTCAATTGTCCGTTCATTTTAAAAGGCTATTTTCTATAACTTTACAACTGATTTAATTTCACTTTCAAAATTTCTGGAAATATCATGTTCTAAAAGTTCTCAACCGATATAATATTCGAAAACAGTTATAAAATTGTCTCATCACACTGGTAGATGGATTCAAAGCGTTTTTTTTAAATAAGTGCACAAGATTTACAAAACGACCAGAACTGCCAAATATGAATCGGGAATGGTCGAGTTTATTGACATTCCCATTGACATGACGTTATTTATTTAACTGATAATCGATTTTTTCCTTTTAATGGATATCGATATCTTTATCCTCAAGAAACTGACATAACTGGTAGGTGACTATAGGAACATGACTAAGATAAGCGAGCCACTCAATACGTTGTGTACATTGTGTTTAACTTCATTTTCTAGCCCTAATTTATTTCATTTGAAAATTTATCCCCGCCCTGTCACGAAATCTTGATTTTATCCCTACTGGTAATATATCAGTAGGGTATCTTAAATAAACTTGTTACGTCACTTTTCAGTTAACCCCAGCATCCATAAGCTACACATTGTCACAATTATTTTTCACCTATTCCACCCTTAATACAAGGCCTCTGTTTAGAATATACTTTTTTTGCATAACTAGTAGGTAGATATTTGAATAAAGAAAAGTAATATCGTCCGGCGAACATGTTAGCGATGGCCCTCGCGATGCTAAATTGATCTTTGATGATCTTTCGGTGTTCGTGATTCTGAAATACTTCGAGGTAATCTTTTTTCTGTGTTCGCGAACATCGTTTCGAAGCTCCGTGTAACTGTTTCAAAAATATCGATCACACGAACCAAGAGCTTAGCTCGTGTTCGTCGAAAACTACGCAAAAGCTTTTACATATCTTTCCGAACATCAATGAAATGAACAAGAAGCTTCATTTGTCCTCGCCGAAGAGCATGCAAAAGTATCGCCCAAATGTTCGCAATTACGATGGTAAGCGATTGTGATGCGAAGCTTTTGAATACGAACCAGTAACGCAAAGCTTCGCGCTTTGAAAGTATTCGAACATAGGTTCGGTTCGAATATTTCCTGCCCTGATTCAGGTTCGAACATGTTCGGTTTCAGAAGCAAAGTGAATTTTGTTTTTATGCTGGCTCTGAGAGGGATTATTGAGCAAAAGTGCATCAGATATAGATTACGCAGTTCACTTATGTTTGAAAATGTAGAAGATGCCAACTTTTGCCTTCAAACTGTCGACATAATAACAAATGAATGCTTTGGTTGGTGAATGAATTTATATTTCCTCTGCACTCAAGCATTCGATTCTGCATGAAATTTCAGTCAGTTGGAAAGTGAATGAATGAGGGAGGCGTTGAATCTGAATGTCGGTTTCGGTAAATGCAAGCAGAAATAGGTAACTGATTTTGAAATTTCGTGGCTCTGGTCCCAATATTTAATTTTACATATCAGAACATTTAAAATCCTATTATCAGACAGAAAAATACGTCGCTACGTTGTTTACGTCAAATGAAATTTCATTTTTTCTAAGAGTGTAGCTTTGAAATAATTTTTGAATTTTTATATCAATAATTCCCATGCGTCTCCATATGCAGTTTTTTCAAAATATTGTTTCCTTATCGCAAGTTTTCGTAAAATAGCCATGGGATTATGTGAAAGCGAAAATTAAAAGCTTTCGAATGAGTATAGTGCGATAGCATGCATCCCGAGCAAACGAAAAGCCCATAATATCCCCATGGTCGTGGTCCAATTTCACCCTCACTGCATGGTGTTTCAAATGGGATCAACCCACGAAAATACCAGCACTATGGTCCGGTAGATCCCATATGAAAACCATATTTTGGTTATTGAGAGCATCTTATGATGTTTTCATGGTTGTGAAGCTTGGCATGGATTATATTTATGGTCTTTTTAAGGGGTTGTATGGAGTCCGAACCCATGAGAAAGCCCACTGTGGGACGAGGTAGCACTAACAAGGGCATGCGAAGCGACCATGCCGAGGAATGGGAAACCAAGAAACGGTTGCCATCCGACATACTGCTGGAATACGACGTCTGTCAATCTACGTCGTCGAGCTTGGAGAAGAAATCGGAGACCTGCAATGACACTGAACATGATGAACGGATATTGGGGTACAGAGTTACAAGAACCGTTCTTAACAAAGCGAGGTAAGATAAGTAAAAATCAAGCTTTGAGAAGCTTTATCTAGTCTAGCTAGTCTAGGTCTAGCCGTTTCAATCGTATAGTAAGGAGGATGACTACGAAGAAGAAGCCGAATAATCATCGAAGAGCTGATTGTGCCATGAAAGTGAAGAAGGCCCCAGGACCAAACAGAATCCGAAGCCTGGTTCTGAAAAAAACCGCGATGCAGGAAAACCCGGATATGTTCAGAACAGCGTTTCAGAAATACATCGATGAAGATAGCTTCTCCGTTAACTGGAAGCGACAGAAGTTGGTGTTACCGGCAAAACCTCCTGGAGATCCTTCAGCAACTAGGCCAACATATCTGTTGAATTCGGTCGGAAAACAGTTATTGAGAGTTACTCTGAATGGGATTACCAAGTACACGTAGAGTGGGAAAGGCCTGTCCAACTTCTGTCGACTTCCAGGAAGGCTACAGTGGATGCCATCGGAACGGTTGTGGAAGTGGAACGGAGACAGCCTAGAAAAACGTAGAATTACACGGTGGTAACCTCCAATTTGAAGAATGCTTTCAACTGCTGCAAACTGGGAAGTAATCGCCCATTCGCTCTATAGCATAAGGGTTCCTAAGTGCCTCTACAGGATATTAAAGAGCTGTTTTCAAAATCAAACACTGATCTACGGGACAGACAAGGGAGATAGAAGAATGGTAATTTCGGCGGGCGTTCCTCCAGGGCTCGATGCTATTGAACGCCATGTACGATGGAGTATTGGAGCTGAACCTTCCAAGGGGTGTGAATATTGTTGGTTTTTCGGATGATGTCGTGCTCCAAGTAGTCGGAGAATCTTTAAAACCGGTGTAGTTATGCGCTATGGAGGCGATAGATTCAGTAGAAGACTGAAGGCGGATGAAAAAGCTAGCACATCATAAAACAGAGAGGCTTGTGAGAAGACGACAAAAGCGACCACAGCTTTGGTCAGATTCATTCGGAACAATTCTGCGATAAGTAGTAGGAAAAGGAGACTCCTGGCGAGCGTATCAACGTCAATTTTCCAGTACGGCAGTTCGGCCTGGTTTCCAAAAATACAAAAAAGAAGTGTTTGCACTGTACGGTCAGGTTGTTGAGCAAGGAGCTGGCTATCGCCTACCGGACCATATCGTTGGAAGCAGTCTGCGTGATTGTCAGAATGACACCCTTTGGATTGCCACTGGAGGAGTACCACGAGTGCTACAGAAATAGAGATATCAAAGAAGTCTGACGAAGAACGTTGTTTGATACCATAACGAAGTGGCAACAGTCATGGGACACCGCGGCGAATGGAATGTCCATCATCGATCCATCCCCGACGTGTGGTTGTCACTGGGCCGTTGTGTAGGATAAATCCACCGCCGAGGATTATCTGAGTAGATTGGCACAAAACTGGGAGCTAAATGGCTTACGTAACGAACATCGGTATCGGGAGGAATTCCGCCGCCAAGAAACTCTCAGTCGCAGGAGGGTAGATTCACCTCCGGTAACTATCCTAGTCGATCGTGATAAAGCTAGGAGCTAAATGGATCGTGCGAAATGGGATTTAGCTGCCGACTCTGCGAGCCACGGAAGCTGACCACGATGGGACTATCCGAATAGAAGTTCGGAGCGAAATGGTTCTAATGTATGCAGAGACTGGTGCTGTATAAAAGTAAAGTCGGTTAGCGGCTAAATGGATCAAAGGACGAGAAATTTAATAGACTCCGATTTATCTGCGAACGATTCATGATCCAAGGAAGTGGTGCGAAGAAGCACAATCAGTCTCCCCACGATGTAGTGCTTTGATGTGGTGCCGTGGGGAAGAGGTAAAAAGAAAAGTAAAGAGTTTTTTAGTGCTGAGAGATAATTTTTAAAAATATTGGTGTTGGCTTGTGTGAATCATGAATATCTTATGAGTTGAGTGATATTCTTCTTCGCATTCAAACTCGTGCAAGGCGTAAATGCATGGCATGCTAAAATTACTGACACTTTATACACAGACTAGCGAAGTGTTGAAAATTACAGCCAAACGAGCTGTCAAAAAGTTCGGCCAAACGAGCATGAGGGTTTTGAGAGGGGAAGTACAAGAGGAAGCCCATGCAAAGCTTACAGGAGCTTCCGTGATGCCAGTTAACCTTCATGGTTGCTAGTTTTACTGTTTTTGTATCCGCAAGTCTGTGTATAAAGTATCTGTAGCCAAAATAATTACCTTCTATGAGATAAGCCAACATTGCTTTCTTAAGGGCACGATGTTACCATGTTCAATCTATTGTAAGTAGTGCATTATGCATAAAAGCTAAGACAACAACATAGCCGGAATAGAGAAAGAGTTAGAAACTTGTTTCAATATTTCTCAGAATGATATTATATTGTTCCGGAATCACTTAGCATAAATTTCCGTAGCAGAAAATCCTATAACGCATCCCAACCAATTTCCTCGCACGATGAGAGGAACAAATCTTGACACAATCCCTTTTGATATGGATGCTATCTTCCAAGGGGCAACCGCATCCGGCAAATACTAAGCCAGAACACTCCCTCTCGCATTTTACCGGTCTCTGGAACGAGATTAGACAGTTTTATGAGCGGACGGACAACTTACCTTGAAAATATGGTATCAGCTTACACATGATGCCACCGAAGATGAACTTCCGCAGCACTTGACCGACGAGGGTGAACGGCATACAAAACACACCCAACAGTAGATCCGAAATGGCCTACCGATGAAAAAGTAGATAGAAAGAATGAAAATTAGGATGCTAATTCAAACAATCTTCCGCTCCCAGCTGATACACGGACCCTTAAGTGATATACAATACGAAACGCAACGACCCTTGGGAACCGGATGCTTTTATATCCAATCACGCAGCGAAGCAGCGGATGTGGATGGCAAAGTTTGCTTCCCAACAACAACCGGTTGCTATCGCGAGTTTCGAAAGCGATCCGGCGAGAAAGCATAGCGATGAACGGGTTGGTCGGAAAAGTTATCATATGAACGAAAATTTCGGAATCAGTTTCGTTGGATGCTGGAATACGTTGTGATGCCAGGGCAGCTTACTTTCAACCACTATGTTGAAGTGGTTCTAGCAATATGAAGCAAATATATTCTAAAAGTGCATATCCTCTTACAAATATGAATTCTGGGAACTGCCTGAAGAACAAATGATTATTTTATGAACTATTCAGACCGGTAATGCTGCGCGCAGTGTTTGGTAAAGTGGCATCAAAATGAAAACAAAAGAATTTTTTTTAGTTTTGCCAAACCTCAGCATGCGAATAGCATCTTTTACCGAGATGTACACAGTCGAGCACTCAGCAAACAAATCTTTTGCCGAGGGCTCGGTAAAATCGAAGCTTGGTCTGCTGAGATTAGAAAAACTAACCGCTGGAAAGTGGTAAATAAAGCTCACTTTGTTTAAGGGTTTACTATTTCATTGTGCCATTTCATCCACGAATTTCATTCGCTAGTTGGAACGACTTATGGCTAGGGGCTGGTCACTCTAAGAATGTATATAGCAACTTTGCATCAAATTTGCAAAAATGTATTTTATTTCTATTTTTATATCAATTTTGCACTTTCTTGCAGATAAAATCTGTTCTACAAACGTCTTACGTAGATGCACTTTGTTCGATGTTTTGTTGGATGTAGAGTTTCTTGCAGGGCTTTGACGTTTTACACGCAACGCAAAAAGCATTCGAAATTTATATTTTGAAGGAAAGAAAATGTATTTAATTTCGTTGGTTTTTAAAAATGAATCTCAAGTGATCTGCTCCTAGACTTAGGCTGTGAGCCATTTGGCGATTTTTTGATTAAGGTTTGACAGTTTGATAGTTATCTTTCCCCGAATGTTTATATTTAACCACAAAAGCCCAAGCAAAGCTGGACACAATATGTTTTCGTTTCGATTTTTATACTTTCAATTTCTATTGAAAATATTGACAACCTCAAACAAGCAGAGAAAAATGTGACACCCTTTTTTTCTTCGTCATGGGTAAACATTTAACTGTCATTTTTAACTAAGCTACAGAGCGGGGTTATTTTGATTATAACTTCTGAACGTTTAGATTTAACCAAAAGTTAAAAAATCCACTAAATGGTTCACAGTCTTACAAATGTCAAAAACTAGCCATAGGGGATGTTAGCAGTCCGACCAACCACCAACACGTTCACGGTTTTGAAACAGGTACAGTGTGTGTTAGGATGCCATCCGACAGAGAAGATTTCAGACACGAAAGAGGGTAGAGGAACCCGGTATGTCTTAAGGATGACCTCTAAAAAGGCGTACAACGCTCTGCTGAGTTTGAACGAGCTGATTGACGGTTGAAGTGGTCTCTCACCACACAATTAACATCACTTACGGTGAGGTCTACGACATAGGCAGCAAATACACGACCAATGAATGACGAATTTATTGATGAGTTGAAAGGTCAAGGCGTTGTTGGCTCCCCAAGCCATGCAATCGCCGCGGCAAATATGGGTACGGCAACAGTGTGTGTCCCAATCAGTAAACTGCAGTCTGATCCACCCGTTAGACCCATGCTCCAGTATCTTGAAGTGCAATAACTACTACGGTGAGCACTCAACTGGCGCCAAAAGTGCCCTAAACACATGGAAGAGGAGGAAATCCTTACAGCGAAAGTATCCAAAAACCTTTTCTTCTTTGAAGCAAGAGCGCTAATCGCACAAAAACGCAGAGAACCCAATTACACCGAATTGATTTAAAAAGGCAAGGCACGAAAAGAGGAAGGGAAAGATTCAACTTTCGCTTGACTGAAGGCGAAGAGCTCATGAAGCTAAAGACAGAGAAGAACAATCCGTCAGTCAGAAGAAATTGATCGGAACGATGAGACCTGGCGAACCACCAGCTCAAAACAAGCATAGAAACCATAGCCCATTTAGTGGATAATTCGAGCGAATACGCGCAATAACAGCCTTCATAAGGCGGACCTTTGAACATTCCGGACACCAAACACCACAAACTCCGTGCATGAAGTATCCTACCTAATGCCTAACAGGGCAACAATTGGGGATACCTACAAATAATAACAACTTCAGTAGCAAACATGAAACGAAGCCTGTATCGACCCCGCCTGAGGAAGTTTGGGATACGTCCGATGTACCCCCAGCGAAACAGAACCATTTCTGGCTCAACAGAAAGGTACCTTTGACTTCTCCGTTAATATTAACTCTACCGATTCACAAACACCCACCACAGTCCAACCAAACCGGAATCCAGAAAATCCACCAACACAGCATTCCTAAATGTTGCGACTCGCGACCACAGCCATTGCCCCGCATTTTATTGGGTCCCAGAGCAGGCGATCTCCGCGCCTAACTTCAAAAGCGACACTGGAAATATGAAGAGCAAGCCACACAACTCAATTAAAACGAGAATCAGTTCAGGATTTCCGGTATCCCCGGACCCTGCGGGACAACCGAAAGAACTCTGGGCCGTGAAACTTATACTCACAAACAGCAACGAGTGGGGCGATACCTCAGGCTGGTTCCCGGCTGCTCTTAGCACCCGGTACTTTTTCGACCAGCCAGGAATCCAGCAGTTACCAATCGTGATGACTACTTCCTCATACAGATCCAAAATGGGGACGTTCCGCCTTTTAGCAATGCCAGCCCAGCGGCGGATGGTGCAGCAGGCCTGGACATCCCCGGGTAAGTTCCAGTACACTCATCCCCGATCGAAATCCATCTGCCGGCAATTTTCGTCCACAGATACAGCTGTCAGAGAGTTATACAGCTTAGAGGCACCCAGTACACCGACCACCACCCAACATCGGTGGGAAACTAATCTTTGCCAAGATGAGAGTAGCTGAACCCTCGGCAATAACACGAACGTCCCGCCCGAAGAAGTTTCGCCCCGTTGCGATGCGCCCCCGGCGGCTACTGGTGCGGGAGACCCAGCATTTCTCCGGGTAAGCTCGTCGTATGGTTCACGATACTGGCAGTCCCGTTGAATACAAATGGCCTAGGATGCCTGGCTGAGCCCATCTGCTTGGTGTTGCAGGAGATGCACATCCGGCATCAGATGAACCCGGAATCACCAATCACCAAACTAGTAGCAGTCGCCCGGAAGATTGAATATCTATTCCAATATATCCCTGTATATTCGCGGTGGCACTAGGAATGTAGGCTGAAAACTACAGCGGCTCACTGACTAAGTTGACACCCAATTCATCATCGTGGGAGATGCAAATGGGCACCACAAGATGTGGGGCTCACGTGAATGCAACAGGAGAACAAATGACACCGCAGAAGTAGTCGAAAACAACTATAACGTTGTTCCTAACGACGGCAGTTCGACATTTTTTCGCGGACAGACGGAATCCGCCATCAACGAATCTTTTAAGCGGACTGTTCTTGCCGACCCTTGCAACAGTGATTACTTAATCCTTTTAAGTGTGACATTCCAGTCGCACACACGAGGAGGAGCTACGAGGAGACCATCGACGATCTAATAAATCGGGACGAATCATACACCTCGACTAAACCCATCAGCCTTTTCAATTGGGCCGCCGTTTCCTGCAATCCCAGGACAAGCGGGAACTCTTCCCGACAGGCGGTGGATGACCCGCGACGAATTCAGCGAGCTGATGACTTCAGAAAGGCTGGAAAATCGAAGCCAGGAAAGCGATAGAAAAATGGCAAAAATCACCTTCTGCGCCAGATTTTTTGGAAGGTATCTCTTCAGACTCCGCGATATCAGAACTCTGGTGGAGAGTTAACGCCCTAAGCGGAAATCAGCGACACAGTGGCTACGTCATTGCCATTCACTGGTACACGACGATCGATTCCACGACCATAGGTAATGGGCTGGAGCGTTCAGAGCAAGCCCGTTCTTTTCGAACTAGATTCAGGCCAAGTATACAATCAGCCTTCCACCGGAAGTGAACTTTGTGTGGCTTTAGAATTGATACACAACAAGTCTGCCGGATTCATACCACTGGCTGTCATCTGCTATGACATAGTCAGCCGGTGGCCAAGCGGACGATATTGGGCAGTTTCAATTGTATATGGCGTGGCTAGTCGACGCCCACTTGGTGGAAGGAAGCCCAGCTTAGCTCTATCCCAAAGCGATTCCAGGGGAATAGATCGCCGCATGATTTCCGCCACATCAGTCTGCTCCCTTGCTTCGCTAAAACGACGGAGCCAATGGCCAAAAGACCACACTGCCTGGAAGAGTGTAAACTCTTGGATTAATGAGAGTTCGTGTTCCGATATAAAGCAGGATCCGGTGCCACCCTTCAAGCTTTGGAGAGATATGTATGTCAATCTGTAACCGAAGGCCGACATCGCTATACCCGTCGTGGGGAAAGCATATAATATATGCCGTCGCGAAGTAATGCAACAGCTGGTCAACTGAGAGATCACTGGAAACATGAGTCGCTTGCTGAGCGACTACCTATCCAATCGTGCCATCCGCGTGCGAATCGGAGGGACCCTATTCGACGCTTGTCTGTAGTACAATGGGCTCACCCATGGATCTCTTCTCGACCTCTCACACTATTGCTGGTGGCCAGCCTACCGGAGGGGATTTATTTTTTCGTCTACTTCTACGATATTGTTCTGTTCGCGATGGGAAGGAGCATTGGACGAACTCGTCGAAAACTTCAAGCCGGCGTAAGGGCAGTTACCCGATATGTCGGCTTTAGCATGTCCGTCGCTAAAAACATGATCACGCACAGTTGTAGCATAAGCCATATTGCAACAGGGAGGCCGATCCTGCTGGACGGGGCTGTAGTTTCCTACCGTAAGGAACCGTAGTTCCGGGGGTTGCCATGGTCGTTGCCTTTACTTCGCTTTACACTTTTCAAGCATCAAAGTCGACAGCCTGAGCCGACTAACTGAAAAATTCAGCTTCTGACACATGCGCTGCAATCATTGCATTGCATTGAACATCAGCGAGGCGCTAGTCCAGATTAAGATTTTCTACGGGGTAGAGCTGCTAAAGTGACCTGCGTGGAGGTCGGGTATGCCCCCCTTCGTTGGGTTCCTGCACTCACCATCGCTAGGAGAACACAGCCGGAGATTGCTTCATTTTACAGACAGTCGGCGAGATCCATCGCAAATATACAGAGGAGGATCTACCCCTAATCGCACGCTTACATCGCGTTCGTTACCAAACTTGGTACGACCTCGGACTGGACACAAGTTAGTGTAGATAGTTGAGGGCCGGCGTTGCCGTCGGTGAGACCAGAACCAAATACAACAGACTGATAGCCACCAGATATTGCAATCACGTGCTGGTACTCAACGACTGGTTGCAGATCGGTAAGCGGAATAGGGGAAGGGCTCTCCTTCAAACTAGCGGTGCTATGCGCGGTATTCTACGCCGAGGCGTCGGATATTACACTCGCTATGGCTCAGAAACCGAAAAATAAACCCGTAGTTGTATTGTCTGACTTTCTGGCAGTAATCGGAAATTCTGCCACCTCTAGGCTATCGAGGCCAAGTATGACCTACTCAATACAATTTTCTGGATCACGGTCACTACAGCGTCGACGGTAATGAAAGGGCTAATCGCCTAGCGGCGAAGGGGAGACGCGCTCGTCGACGTTTGTCCCGAACGTAGATATTTTGGGCCAGTTGAAGTCAAGTATGACCGAAACTTTTGTGACTAATTGGCGCAGCGTTGTCAGAAGCCTTCAGCGCGTGAAGGTTCGCATGGCTGCTAGATATATGGACCGATGGAAGGGAATAACGAGTACTGTCACGGTTTGGAGTTAGGAAGACGAAGGTCTCCCATGCTCACGTCGTGTGTCCACCAACATGTGATACCGGTACCCGAATCATAAATCACCGCTCTCCATCAGAGTGATTTCTCGACCTTGCACCGCTGTATGACGGAGCATCCAGATCGGCTTCAAACCTGCTGCCCAGCACTCCCCTTGAAGCCGCCTGCGTTCAAACCGGCGTCCTTCCCTGCCGGTGGGTAGTGGCGGTAGCAGTACTACAACGAGCCGGGGGTTCCTAGAAACTACATCTGGTGATGAATGCCATCTGCTATAGAGAGCCATGAATATACATATCACGTTTGACGATGCCTGGCATGAGAGGGGCCAAACTTAGACATTAGTCTGGCTATATCCACCAGAATAGGTAATCATCCCCGTGCGGTTAGAGCCAAATTTCTCCAGATGGTCGAACACAAAAACATAAATCCTCGCACCACTATACATGAAACTTGGTGAGGGGGTGTGCGCAGGTGTGAGCGGAATTGGAGCAAGCCTACCCTCCGTGCGTTCAGAGTTCTCCGCAGAAGCCGCCGCCATAGACGATGTTGTTACCAACAAACCTGAAGATACATCGACAGTGATTTTCTCCGATTCCCTCTCTCAAGGAACTGGAATCAGGGGAGTTCAAGTACCCCTACGTCCAAGTCATAGAGCAATCCTGTGACCCGCTATCATTGCCTGGGTTCCCGGGCATTATGATATCAGCGGTAACGAGGATGCTGACCACTTAGCCACATTCGGTCGCCAGTCTCACGCCCTATTTTCTAATAATGTCCCGATATCTAATATCATTAGGAAATTCCAGGCGAATACCTTTGAGAACTTTATCACTACCCTAAAGAAGTTCAAGGAAGACTGCGAAAAGTGGGCAGACCTCGAAAACTGAAAAGAACGAAGAGCGCTTTCCTGCCTCCACGTGCGTCATACGAGGATCACCCACGCTCACACCAACCCTCCACTCTGCATTACTTGCACCACAAGATTCACGGTGGAGCAATTACCCATAAACTGCCCAGGGCTGGCGGATAACGTGGGTAGTATGGGTAGTACTACCCACTCGAAAATAATCGAGGGGGTAATTACCACTCGAAATATTGGAACAATTCAAATATTTTAAAATTGCCACGCGTGTATCTCGGGCACACATTGCGCACATTTAAAAGCATCGCACAATTCCATGTGAGCAAACGCACCGCAAGTGATTTAATAAGTATGTAATGCAAGCGTGTTTATATCGAAAATAGGACAAATCCCTAATAATAGAGCCCTCACCCTAAGCTTACTACCCACTCGGGGTAAAAGTGTAACGCCGGCCCTGAAACCGCCAGGAGTTCGAAAACCTGCTACGACATCTCAACTTGCCCTCCTCGATTCGGGAAACACTAGCAAATAACCCAGTACCCGAAGAGGCACTACTCGCTTTTTTGAAAGCTCCCAATCTTCTCGAATCCATCTAAGGCAGCCCGCGAACGAGTTGACCTCACACCATCCACATACCACCACTACTGAGCTGGCCCTCCGCCTCACCCAAACCGGGTGCTGGGGACGTTCTCCCGCGGCTCTTCCACCACAATCCGACGGCCCAACTTCCATCACCGCCCAGAGGACACACGCTCGCTCACATCCGGACCGGGCGGTAGCGAGATTCTTCCGTGGTCCCTCAACAAACTACAAACAGTACCAGCATTCAGCGGACCCAATGACACACCCACACTGGGTGCTGGAGAGGCTCTTTCGCTGTCTTCCCGCGGCTTTCATCCCAGAGCTCAACACCACAACGACGAACTCAATAGCCAACTGAACTCAAGGAAGATAACCAAACTTTGCAAAATATTATGTAACTATCTAACTAGGAGACACCAATTTGTTCTCTTACTCTGTTTAAAATGTTTCGGATCCCTTTTCGCGGCCATGTTTGGCACTGCAACATATTGACAGACACTACTCCCTTATAAGTTCCATAGCTGTGCGGGATGATTTCAGATCGACTAGTAGTCCTCGATAAAGTAGTAGGCCTTCCTTCAATATCTTAAAAAAACCATTTAGTGCTGCAACACCTACTTTAATAAGTTTTTTGGGCTTAACCTTTACGTAGTGGTCAAGTCCACTGCCGTATACTGGAGAACTGAAATTGAACCAATTTACCGAAATTATTATATTTTGTGTACAGATTAATCACTATGACGATGAAAATACAAAGCATAAATGTTTTACGATGTTGGACAGCGTTATTAATTAAACCACGTGGAAAGCATTGACGCTCGAACATCGTGCCAATATTGCACCAATCAGCGCTTAAATTGTTTTATCTGTACAGTTTCCATTCGGGACCAATATGTAACACTCCCGATTGTACGTAGAGAATGCGCTGGGAATATTAACATACGTTCATTGATGAACAGACCCTTCTGCGGTTGGCAATGTTGTTGAATCTATGCAAATATGTAAAGCATACACTCTCGCCGGAGTCCATAAATTGTTCGAATGATAAAACACAGATTTTAAAGGGTAAATAGCGCTGAAACTATATTGATTACATCAGTTGCAGTTATTTACCGCTAAATCGGAAGAATTATTTTCGATTCAATTACATGACGTGTTTGTTTAATTTACCAGTGCATTTAAGTTACATAAATCGATTGAGTTGGGTTATACCACGTGGGTCAGCTTCCTGGACAGTTGAGGCAGTGGAACATTGCAAGCTAACGTCATCTGAGTAGAAATGCTCGATAGTTCAGCGAGCTTGTTTACATGGTGTTAGAATTAAAAGCAATTCGAACCAAGTTTCTTGTACTAAGTGGTATTGAATGTTTTCTAAGTCCAAATAAACAGGCTCTCTCAACTGTCAGAAAAGTGAGGTTATCCATTTTCATGTATTGTCCTGTAAAAGTGGAGGGGTCAAGACGGTTGACGTGAAGGTAAAATAATTTTTTTCCAGCATGTTAAGCATAAAAAACTCCAAATTTTGGAACCAAAGGTTGGATTTTTTTTCCTGATAACACTTCCCCACTTTACTATATATCAATATTAATTCTTCAAAAGGGGTAATGAGATTTTTGTAAACAAACTTCTTTCGCTCATTACTCCGCTGCCGAGTTGAATTTCATGATAAATACATTTGAATCAACATATTTACCCTTGGTAGAATCAATTTCAAATGTTGTCTGTGTTGAAATTATAACAAAATAAAAGAAATCAGCAAAACAATAGTTTGTTTACAAATCTTATTAGCCCTATTCAAAAGTTGATATGGATATTATGTGTCAATTTTGACGTTCCAGATGGATAAAATGTAAATCATCATGCGCAAAATATTGTCACATCGTGTAATAATCCCTTGTTTACTATTTTCCCGCTCCGATGGACACATCAGCAATATTGAACATCATTGAAAAATCACAAAAAAACCACTCACCAAATTCAGCAGATACACATTAGTGACAGTTCGCATTCTTTTGTTCTGGGCCAGCGTGAGAATCACCAGCAAATTGCCCACAACGGACAGTAAGAAGATGACCGCGTACAGCGGTATAATCAAATTATTCTGGATCGTTGAGTCACCGCTTGCTGCTCGATTGGCCCCTCCGGAACCGGCCGATGCTGCTGCCCCACCAGCGGTGGCTACGACGACGACCACCCCAACCGTGCCGTGACCGGAACCGTTTGCTGCACTAACAGCCGTTCCACCCCGCAGGCTCCATTCGGTAATGATGTTGTGACGAAGAATTTCGCCCAATGAGCTTGTGATGTTGTTCGGTTCCCCAACACGGGCCGGGGAGGTTACGTAGTCGACAAACAGGGACGACGTCTGATCCGATTTGACGCCCCACGAATGATACGGTGTGACAGGAAACTGGTTAGCAAACTGTCCCGACATGGCTTTGCTCTTGAGGAAACGGTCGTACTGGGTCAGCTGGTTGGCAACGGTCGTCGGTGGTGGCGATTTCAGCTCCACTCCGTACACGAACGACTCCTCTGTCATCATCAAACACGTTCTGAGGGGGGGGGGGGTGCGGTTTGTTTTACGTCCTACGGATGTTGATTGAGATATGTTTTGCAGGGGCACCTCTTATTCCGGTGTTTCTCGTTGTAAATGAGATTCTGTAAAGATATACAAATATAATTAGTTTCACATTAATGTTTCTAGTTAAGATGGAGGGAAATGGTTTGAGTGGCGTGTTTCAGTTGGGAGTTTCGGCAACGAAAGTTAATATAATTACTTAGATGGCAATAGCCGCAGGGTCAGAAGCATCGTGGATACTTCTAGATGAACACACTTTGTTGAGCTCGGTAATTTCCCGCACAGCCGACTAATCAGTAAATGTTTATACTGTGATATCTCGGAAAAGTTTCATTTGTTTGTTGATTTTCAGCGAAATGTTACCCGAGTGTCAGCAAGCCTTTGTAGTTTTTTCTGAGATCTCAGTGAAAAATGAATTTGCCGAGTGCTCAGCCGTTCAAATCTCGGCAAAAATATTCGGAGATTCAGTAAATTCGGGCAAGCATATCAACAAGTTATATTGTTTACAGTCATCCAGCTCAGGCCAGTAATATTCTTGGCATCCTGCTCCTATATACAGACACCCTCTCGCAAACAACAACTTTGTAAAACAAAACCACAGATTAACAGACATAACACTATGATGAAAATTCCTTCAAAATATATCGATCCACCAATTTTACCAGAACACTAGCTTTACCTTTTACACGCGATCCCAACCACTCATTTGCAAAAGGGTTATCCCTCAGGCTCGGGAAAAATTTTTCACTGGTGGTTTATCCCCCGTATACTTGCGCATATAACATATATCAGCGCCATTGTCGCATATGCGATGACCGTTAAAATGAGCGGAGAATTGTTTTCGAGTTAGTCTGTCTGTTAGTCTGTGACAAAACTTCCATATTAAAGTTTGTATTTGTTCCGTGAACAAATTGTGTCACATAATGACAAACAATCTGTGTAAAATGTAATTCTTCTAAAAATGGAACTGTCATGAAGAAAATGAATGGTTTCTATAGTTGATTAACAAATATGTATTTATTTTTTGAATTCTCAACAAAGTTGGCCACTTTCCAGCTTAACTTTTGTTCCCCATAATCCGCAAACATTCGTTCAATCAAACCACTTTACGAATTACGAGTAGACGTGCGCTTTTGAATAATAATCATAAATAAAGCAAAATAACTGGCACAATGGTTAATTCCGGCCAGAAACATTAATCATAAATAAGGCTCGTGTCTAGCAAACAACCACCACTGCTGAGCGCCATCACATTGAGTGTCAACATTGCCGAACAGAATAGTCACATCGGTGGAGCGAGCGAGCAAGCAAGTGGACGCGTGGTGGATAGGAGCGGGGTAGGGCTTTTAAAATTCGCTGTCGTGGGTTTGACGGTTGTCACCGGCCGAATAAAAACGAGTGATGGAAAAAAAGGGAACCGTTGCTTTTCAATGGATGGTTGCTGGTTAGCGAAGCGGTGTTGAATCCAGGATGGAAGTGGTTTGAGAGCATTGGAAATAAGTAGGCGGAACGGTGGGTTACATCAAATATAAATATGTTAATATGGAATGCTCTGATGATTTTTGAGGACTTGTTTAACACTACTCGATACCTAGAAAAGGTACGTTGACAACATGATAGTTGACTGGGATGAAATAGTGCTGGAACTGATGTTTAAACTCGCTGCTGACATCTTTCTGTGTACAAAATCTATAATTAAATTAGTTAGGGAATTTTCCTTTCCATTTCGTCTCATCAGAATCTGATACTAATTTAGCGACAGGACTACGCCAGTGCCGGATTGACGTTAGCTCCAAAAAACGAAAACACTATTTGTGTTTCTGGGCAAACGCTTTGTCCTGCGTGATGTCCCGCAAGAGAAGAGTTCTGATTAAGCTGACGAGAAATAATTAAATAGAAAATTGGCTTGCTAAGCTAAACCAAGTTTCGATTTAATTAATTCTCATCAGCATAATCAGCACTCATTTTCTAGTGGCACATCACGCAGGATAGTGATTTGGTTTTTTTTTGAGCTTGTGTCAATCCGGTGCAAGCTTAGTCCTGTCACTAAGTTAGTGTAGGATTCTGATGAGACGAAGTCGAAACGCAAATTCCATAACTAATTTACTCACAATTGTTTTTTCTGCTCTTTTCGACTCTACATTCTTTGGAAATAGGTTAATTTTATTGGTTTTTCCGTAGCTCAGAGTTGATTAGGGGTTTCTTCTATCAACCCGAATGAGAAGAAGTTTACACTCGAATCCATCGTTTGCTGAGAAAGGGTCACTAATATCTAGCTGCCGAAGTATTGAAGCTGCGGCAGCACACGTTACCCGTGATTTTCAAAATCATTCCCGTAATCTGTAGCTGAACATTTGAAATTAAGAAGAACTGAACAAATTGCTCTCCGGATTGACCATTGCCCAGGGTAGAGTGTTGCCTAACATCCTGGCCACTTTTGCTGCTGAAGAAGACCTCCGGAACATAAATCGCAACCTCCTTTTCTGGGTGACTATTTATTCTCTTTATATAAAAAATTATTTTGATTTTCTTTCATTAAAGGGTGGTATTGCATCACGGAAAAAACGCTGTCAAAATAAGCCTTTGTGTATTTTCTTTTGAAGATTTGGGTAGAAGTAGTTTAGAGTGTTGTTTACACTGTAGTTTTATCGCTGTCAGTTTTTTTTCGAAAATTGGAAAACATTGCGTTACCTGAAAAGCAACGTCGGTAATCGATTTTGCGAAAGCGCCTCAACTTTTTCATCGGGACCGCGGAAAACAACTCGGAATCGTGCGGCCAACGATGAGTCGTGTGATTAATCGTTACTATTGAACTCTGCGCATCGAACGGAGGGAAACGAGAAATGCGGACATAATGGATGTTCTATTAGTGATCAGGATCATAAGCGTGTAGTAAAAGCGTTTAAGCGGAATCCCAATGCTTCAGTCGGGGATGTGGCCAAAAAGTTGAATCTGTTCAAGTCTTACGTACAAAATGCAGAAGGCTCCAAATCGTGACGAAGGGCAAAATACGATGGGAAATTGACGGGACCGGAAACACGCAGATGCGGAAGCCTCATTGTCTCATCATGGACGATGAGACTTACGTCAAGGCGGACTTCCGGCAGTTTCCGGGGCCTGTTCTTCACCGCCCAGCACAAGTTTTATGTTTCGGAGGAAGTAAGGAAGCAGAAACTTTCAAAGTTTTCCAATAAATAAATGATTTGGCAAGCGATTTGCTCATGTGCTCAGAGTACGCCGTTCGTGACTACCGGGGCTGTAAACGGGAAGATCTTTTGGGTCACCTCTCATTGCTCTATTCCGCGTAATGAAAAGGCCGACTCTTTAGCAAATATGGGCGCATTAGAAGGCCAATTTGCTTTAACGAATTTTTCAGTATTTGTCATCAGAGGATACTCGACAGTTGACAAAACTCGTGAATCAATGGGGAACTTGGACGATGGTTACATTCGATTATCCCGAAGGTATCAACGAAGCTTTGGTTCAGGGGGGGGGGGGGGGGGGTGGGTGGATGTGGGTCGGGATTTCATACGTGTAATGTCCCGGCTTATGTCCAACCACTACACATTAGATGCGCATTTGCAGCGTATTGGGCTCACGGAGAGTAGTCGGTGCGCTTGTAATGAAGGTTATCAAGACATTGGTCACGTTGTCTGGGGGTGCGCCGGGTATTGTGGTGCCAGATCACAGTTAAAAGATTTCCTCCGGGCCCGAAGTAGACCGCCTGATGTTCCAGTTCGGGATATCCTGGCAAGTCACGATCTTCCTTATATGTCTCTCATCTACCTTTTTATTAAAACGACAAATATCCTAATCTAGCCCATATCCTTTATTTCTCGTTTTTAGAAGTTACCTGTCCTTCCTTTTGGAGCACCAGAATGCCAGTATGTGACTGCCGTCACTTTTACCACGCCTGCATAAAATGAATTTAAAGGGAGAGCAGTTCGATGGTCTGATTACTCTTAAAGGATTCTCCGCCGTCAACCCGATCCTAGACATCTACCAGCCTGAGGCATGAGTTAGTCACTGTTCTTCTCTTTGCCTGAAAGTTGCAAGTTTTGTTCTTCTTTCACTGTCATCGTGCTCGCTTACTCCTCCTCTCCCTGATACAACTCCTGCTGCTGTTACAAAATCCAATTTGTGTTATATTCCTAGTTCAACTGAGAAAGCTTGAAAAAGCAGCCATCTTGGAAAACGAAAAAAGCAGTTTTTTCTCCCACCATTTGGAAAACTTCATAAAAATCAATCACTAATACTCTACCAATGCCCCGAATACATCGATTAATTTTCATGAAGTTTTTCCCAACGGTGTGAGGAAAAACTTCGTTTTCCAAGATGGCCGCCTAAAAATAATGCATTTTGGGAAAATAGTAATTATCTGCGCCATGATTGGTCCGTTCCATTTCACATGACACATGTTACAGCGTTGTTAGGTAATACTCTATTTTATATTTACGATCGTTGGCTCATATATTAAGAATGGCATGTTTGCAAATTATTGAGTATTCTATTGTACTGGTTGGATCAGCTCGTTGCCCGGAGCTTGCACCCAAAAAATATATCGGCTACCAAAACAATACACAAAGCATTTGATTGGTTCCTTTTTCTTCAAATTTCCAGTTACCAAAATGTGTACCAATTTATTATGTACAATATTTTATTTTGAACATGTTCTAAGATTCGAAAAATCTACCACCATAAATCGGTATTTGTAATGATACTGTTCCCGTCAATGTGTCTCGTCCGCATGAAGCATGGAAGTGGGAAAGTAGCCACGTTGAACGAAATAGATGGGTAGGTAATATCAGAGATATAATCAAAGTGAAGTAGAATCACGTTTTTGTCTGTTAATACGAATGCTGAAATTTTTACTATTTTCTGAAAGATTGTATTAAAACCAGCTATTCATTTCACAATTCGTTTATTTGTCACGGCTCGATGCGTGACTTACATGAGTTGTGCATAAAAAATAAATTTTGAAAATAAATATAAATAGCCCTTTGTGGTTCAACCATCGATGCTGGTTGCACGATTGTCTGTGATTTACCTTTAGGTGTTGTGGTCTGAATATTTTCAATAGGTTTTCCACGGTGTTCAGCTTGCTCCGAGAACTCACACGTAGCAATTTGTTGGTCATAGGTATATAGTGTGATCTGTGCATGGGGTGTTGTGTTTTAGGCTCACGAAGGAAGTAACACCGTTGGGAATGCAGCCGGAAAAATCCCTGCAAAGGTCGTCCTTAATTGGGTTCACCTTACCGTATTGCGACATGAATCTGAAGATTGGGCTACCAGGAGATAAATCATATGTCGTATGTGCCATCCTCCATATACATGGGGATCTTCACCTTGACATTATCATGTTCAAAAAAGTGTTTATGTTTTTGTAGATAAATTCATCCGCTTGGTGACGTTTGTATTCTAAACAGGTTGAAACTGAATAAGATGAACTTGAAATAATTTTAATTGTAGAAAAACACATAAATTTATCTTCCAATAAGCGCTCCACATCTCACAAAGGCGGGAAAATTCTACTGGTTTTGTTATCAATGATCGCCGTTAAACTCATTGTACTAAGATAACTCGGTTCACAAAGTTCACACATTTCTCACAAGCACTCTTCCCGTGATCTTGATCGGGAAGTAGTTGGGCGACAATATTTGTTCAGCCTTTTGGATCCGACTACTTTGTTTACCGTCTCGATAGATCTTCAGAAAATATTGAGTGTCCAGGCTACGGGTGGTGGCGTTCTTATTGCAGTGAAGCGTCCGTTCCATTCGTACCGCAACTCTCAGACAGTTCGGGTGTGTTTTAATCTATGTACGGTGTGTGATTAGACACGATTATACAATTATACGTTTTGATTTGTGCCTATTTCTAAAGGCCACATTCTTCAGCCTTTTGTTCGCGCAGTAAAGATTAAATAAGCTGGATCGGTGCTTCGTTGGGAACCAGTTTCAAGATCAGGGTTTTTTATCTTAACACGTTTATTGCTTTCTCCCGTCTGCGTGGGCGCTGGCACCGTACATTGACGTTTTAGATGGTTCCCTCTCTGGATGGTCAAATTCAACTCCTAAGGCTCACAACTCTCCGGCCCAAACGCTATCTAGAACTCTTAACTGGTCCGTAGTCTACCTTCGGGCCAAGACTTAATTACTAAATCTTTTTCCGATTTCCAATGACCTGACAGAACGATTCTTGGCAGTGACCAAAATTTCAAAGGGTTTTGTTACCAACTCAAAGCAGGAAAATGATATTACTTACTGTGAACACTTTACGCGGAAGTATAATGTATATATTTCAGCTGTAAAAGTAGAAATTGAAAGTGTTATCGACGATGAGAGGTTGAAATGTAATGATTTACTGCGGTGAGAATACTGTATTGCAACTATTTGAATTCAATTTTAATCGCGGGAGGATGTTCAAAAACTCTTATCGAGTGACCTTCGCCGGGGCTGCTTTATCGAACTACATCTTTCTGCACAAGGTTCGTCTGCCTGTCTGTTTGTACCGCGGGTAATGAATTGCTCTTATTGTAAACAATTAAACAATTGGGCCACACAGCCACACACTGATATCTCGGCATGTCCTGCGAATAAACCACGCGGGGATAAGCTAAAACGCTCTCTTGCGGGACGTACCTAGCGTTTATTTGCAGAAATTTTAAAGAAAGTTACACCACAATCTTCAATGAACCTCTATGAGGCCGAGGTTGATGACCCAGAAGAGGGAACATGTACTAGGGTGCCAAATGCGTAAAGTGTCCCTTGACGGGGCTCCGCAAGTGACATCTCTTGGAAATGCTGTAACCAAACCGAAACAAGTAGCTCCTGGTCTCGGAAGTTTAAGATCAAAGAAGAAGTTTCCAGCACTTCCGGGAACATCAAAAACCACTTCCTTAACTTCAGTTCGAGAGCGATCGCGGCACTGCAATTATCAAACTCATCTCGTCTGGATTATAACAGACTTATATGCGGAGAAGGTCACCGCGTATAACGTCATCCGGGATGACGGTTTTCCTGCTAGCTATCGACAGTATGCGACGACAGAAACGTGAATGAACAGTTTGACGAAAGCCAAGTAACGTGGCTAGTGGTGCCGGTTCGTTGACGGGTTAACGAGGGAAACACCTATGAGCAATGTTTTGAGCGTGGCCTGACTTATGTGAAACCGTAACATTATCAACGAGAACGTGGAATATTCAAATTGTTGGATATTTGATTTCGCTGAGAAGGATGGCCGGATTCCGGCCCGGCACAGAAGACCTACCGCGCCGCGTCCCCTCCTGATACCGCGAACGAAACACCTTTTTGCGATGATGGAGTTCTCACTTGCGCTCTTATCCTGCAACAATAAAGCCCCAGGGATGGACAGAATCAAATTGAACTTATTGAAGAATCTGCCAGACTCTGCCAAAAAACGGTTTTTGAGTTTATATAATAAGTTTCTTGAGAGTAACATTATTCCACACGAATGGAGATAAGTGAGAGTAATCGCCTTCCAAAAACCAGCCTCCACTCACAGCTCGTATCGTCCGATTGCAATGTAGTCCTGTATCCGGAAATTATTCGAGAAAATGATCCTGTACCGTATCCACAATTGGGTCGAAGCGAGTGGTTTACTGTCAGATACACAATATGGTTTCTGCAAAGGCAAAGGGACGAACGATTGTCTTGCGATGTTCTCAATCGAAATTCAAATGGCCTATGCTAGCAAAGAGCAGATGGCATCAGTTTTCTCAGATATTAAGGGGCTTTTGATACTTTTGATACAATATTCTTTCTGAGAAACTGCACCAGCATTTCGCCGATTTTGAGCAACTTTTTGCTAAGCTTGTTAACGGACACTTTAACACTGATTTATTGACATTTCGATTTTGCTAAGCACCCTTTTATACAAGTTTTATGTCAACGACATGGATGAATTGCAAATCACTACACGCTGGACGCGCATCTTCGACATCTTGGGCTTGTGGATAGTGGCATCTGCGCCTGTGGTTGACGGCTACCGCGATATCAAACCAATTGTCTGGGCGTGCACCGAGTATAGTTCTGCCAGGTCCTCGACTACTTTATTGCTTCCGGGTTCGTGAAGGACCACCATCTGATATCCACTATATGTCCCTTATCCACCTGTTCCCAAAATCAGTTGATGCATAGGTTTAGATTGTCGTAAAATTTCTCATAGGAACTTTTGTTGCCTATCGTAAATATTCCTAATGTTAAGATAGTTGTAATTTTTTTTTCATAAAAAAACTATAATTCATGTTAGAACCAAATTTATTTCCAAACCTGTCAAAACTTTGCAATAGATAAACGTTGCAAATCAGTTGCCTCACTATTGCCATCTTCTCAACTTTTCACTCAACGTACTCCAACTATCTTACATCGATTACTGCATTTTGATTGCCGAATATCAGCAAAATTTTGCTGAATATTGTCTTGCTGAAATATCAGCAATACTTCCAGCAAAACCTATTTCGCTGTAATTACAACAATTCAAAACTGTCCAAGTTTGCTGAACTGTCAGTTTGATTAGCTGGAACTCAGAAAAATTGCCATTCTTTCACTGATTGTTTCAGCAATCAAATTCTATAGATTTGCTAATTTTCGTCAAAATAATTGGCTTTACTAAAAATCAGCGAAACAAAAATTGCAAAGCTGAACAAATCCAGTTTTGCTGAAAAGTTTCAGCAAAATCTTTTGCTGAAACAAAACACAAAAAATTGGAGTGTACGTTTTCCAAACGTGTTCCTGATGCTCGCTTTGTTTACACACATTTCGAATCGACTCTAAACGTCTATTGTCTGTGATTCAATTTTTTAGCAAAATGCTAAAAAGCTCCGACATATTTCCCATTGCGACAATTAAGTTGCTGTGTATGTGCGCTTCTGTAATCTGCTACGTTGAATTCCCTCACTTTCGGCGAAACGAATAAATAAATATAAACCGCATAACATTCCGTCTGGCATCTCAAAACATCAAAGCCATATATTCCAAACTCCCAACGCAGACCATAGCGACATTTTACGCATCGAGCTCTTTTTCTTTGGCGGCATCTTGTGAACCTGTCGTTTCTCTTTTATTTTAGGAGTACTCATGATCAAGAAGCGTCTGGTAATTATGTACCTACTGTATTGTGTGATTTGCGGAAATGAGTGGGGTGCCAATGGGAATTTGGGTTCTGTAACTGTTGCGAAGAAGAGAATACGAAACAGATGCGGTTTCTGAAAGAGTCAGCAATTGCTTCGGTTTATTTATGGGTACATAAAATACGGAGACAGAAGCTTGTAATCATACTTTCGGAAATGTAAATGCTACGAAGAAAACAATACACTGGTATAATAGATGATGCAAAACCACCTATTAATAATTTGCGACAGAAGCAGTTTCCCAGTAAAGTTCAACCGGAAATGAGCCGAAACTCTGGTTGCTGCTAGTTAGTAGTCCAGTAATTAGAATCGGTTGTGTTAGAGCACCCGCACCAATGCGTTGCTATGCCTGGTTGGACAGCATTCGGCAACCTTTACCACAACGCGGCAACCACACCGAAGGTTGCCGTACGAGTGCGGGAAATAGCAATTTATACTTGGAGTAGTAGCGAGTAAATAAATCTAGCAACTCGATAGCAACGCATCACCAAGTTGCTAAAGTTTGTTTATTTTCGTTTCTGGCTATTGCCGAATTCTCGTGCGGTTCTAGTCGAGGCAGATTCATCCGTTTATTGTGTCGAAGGTTTATTCCTACAAAATTACAGTCCAGTCCGAAACATCCTTTTGATTTGGAATACCAGAGATGGCCATAATTTGTTGGCCAAACAGTATTTGTGTATTCCCGAAACCAAAAGTGCATTGAATTTTATTTTACTCCGGGATAATCTGCGGCAAATCAATTAAGTTTGAATTTTCGTAGGCTAGTTGTGAAGAACCAGAAATCCCGCGAAAATGTACTGTGATTAATACTCAGATCTTCTGAAAACCTATTATTTATGGTGTAGTTCTGATAGAATTATTAAAGCTACACTCATTAATCTTTGGGTGTAATCAATCGTTTTTTATAACACACCGCTGCAGCAGCACTACCAGAAAACGAACACGTCATTAGGTTTCAATGGACCGTAAAGGATAATTGCACGACTGCACGTCGTTTGCTACACTATCATTGAAAATCTTTTCTGGTCTTATTAAAAATCCTCCATGAAACCACAATGACAGAGAAAATGCAAATGGTTTCTCTATTTCTAAAAAGACATCCAAATAGCATAGGACGATGAACCACACAAAAAATATGCGTGGTCCAACATCGAAAACTATACTCGCAGAACGGGTAAGTTCTCAGGGCAATTTGTCGTAGTTGAAACAGTTCGATGATCTGGGCTAAATATGAATATGAAACTGATTAATCAGGTAGTTCCAAAATTGATGGTGATGTGAACTCAATTGAACCGAGCCATCACCCCTCTTTAAGAAAATTATGAGTTTAAATTACACATACACACATGTCATTCGGCCTAATAATCCTGTATCGAACGGTGGATATTTAGAATACTTTAGAAATACTTCATACTGATTTTTGCTTTCAAGTATGATTGATAATTTTTTTGCAACGCAGTATTCGCAATTGATTTTAGAATGCGCAGTGGACATGTTGAGCCCGTCGTGCATTTTTATGTACGTAAAAAACTATTTTATTTTTTTAAATTTTTGCAATGTAAATGTATTCGACTGTTTCCAACGAAAATAATAAAATATTATACGGAAATGGTGTAATATTACGAGTTTAATATCATGATAATTCGAGAATAATAAATTATTTTTATTGCATCATTCCGTATGCTAAAACGACCATTTCAAACCAATTGGTCATGGTGTGTTCACTACTAAATTGTAGAAGAATGAAAAAGATAGGATTAAAGTGTCGAATAACACGTTATAGCGAATATGAAGAGGCTTAATTACTGAACAATCGCTACGAAGAATTTTATTACTTAAAAAATTAAAATAATTACAAATCTCCTTTGAAAAACACTAATTGTGAGCTATTTTACTAGTAAAAAGTAATTTAGTGCTCTTTACTAAAATATTTGTACATAATTGGGTAGGGTATCTCAGCTTTCCAATGAAACCTTGAAAATATGGATATAAAACATATTTTTTAGACTTTTTACAATTCTTATAAAAGAAATGTATAGAATTCGCTCAAACTTTCAAGATTTTTTCCGAGGCCCGGAGGGCCGAGTCTTATATGCCAATCGACTCAGCTCGACGATTTGGGACAATGTCTGTGTGTGTGTCTGTGTGTGTGTGTATGTAACGGACAAATTCTCATTCGTGTTTCTCAGCAATGGCTGAACCGATCTTATCCAAACCAATTTTAAATGAAAGAACTAAAAAAACAGTATGAACGCTATTAATTTGTTTTTGATTCTGATGTTTAGTTTCCAAGATATGAATGATTGAATGGGTAAAAATGGCGTTTTTTGCAGTTTGTTTGAATTATCTGCCGAAATTGACAATATTAACAATTTATATGTTTTTAGACAGCTTTAACAAATACCTTTCGAACAAGCTATAGATTGTTGAAATCGGACTATTATCAAAAGAGATATTTAACATTAAATGCGGACGAAAGATTTCTATCATTTCCCATTGCCAGAAATATGAACAAAAACATGTAATCTATTATTAACGCTAAAACGGCTTATTTTAGGTCAATAGTATCTTCGGAGAATTTAATGGAGGAAATATGCCCTTTCTTTTGGTATTGTGCTTTTGCTGTTTAATCCCCCTATGAGTGAGATATTTTCACAAATTTTCTTGGAAGTGATTATATCGAAATGATGCCTTCTACAAATTTGTAGCTCTTACTTTTGCGAATAACTTTACTGAAGACTTTAAATATCTATTTTGAATACTTTAAAAGTTATGGCTTGTTGTTTGTGGATTACTCTTTATCGCCTATTTATTGTTCAATATAGTAATAATCCATTGAAATAAGTTAAACATTATTTCGATGAAACGAATTTTGTATTTCATTTTACTATCTACAACCGCTAAAAATAATCACCGAACACGTCAATATTGTCTGGAAGGAACTTGATAACTTATCAGTGCAAAAATGTTCATTTATGCAAACCTTTTGACAGCATTTTTTCTAACTTGATCGATCTGAAACATATAGGAAAATGAAAAGCGAAATAAATAACTCCAAGCAACGGCGTAGCCAAGAGAAGGTTTTGGGGTTTAACGCCATATAACCCCCCCCCACCACATCTAAAAAAATATTGGCTTGAAGATGAAAATTTATTGATGCTGACAGATTTAATTCAATATTACAATAACAATTATCTGATTCGTACATTGATAACCTGTTGTAAACTTCATGAGGACTGTTGATAAATTGTCGGACTGGGGTCCTGATATGTAACTGATCTATTGGTCTTGATTTCACAGTTGTCTAATAGCATCAATATCAAATTCCTGCCTGAAAACATTCCAATAGAAAATTCCTGAGTTCTGTAATCAATCATAATCCTCAGATTTCTTTTCAAATTGAGCTCGCTTTTGTAGAGATGTACTATAATAAGGGTTATTTATAATAAGGGAATTTAAAATTGATTTAATGTCTATGAAACATAGAACTGCTCACCAAAAAATGCATAACTTTCGACATTTGCTAAAAATGTTTTTGCCTTTCTCATTCACTCTAAAATTCGTCAATCTAATCCCGACCGGGAGGGCCGAGTGTCATATGCCATTCAACTCAGTTCATCGACATCGGAAAATGTCTGTGTGTGTATGTATGTGTGTATGTGGAAAAAATGTGACCTCTGTTTCTCAGAGATGGCTGGACCGATTTGCACAAAGTTAGTCTCAAATGAAAGGTACAACCTTCCCATCGGCTGCTATAGAATTTTTTATTGATTGGACTTCCGGTTCCGGAGTTACGAGTTGAAGAGTGCAATCACACAGCAAATTCCCA
This sequence comes from Topomyia yanbarensis, assembly GCF_030247195.1. NCBI lineage: Eukaryota > Metazoa > Arthropoda > Insecta > Diptera > Culicidae > Topomyia > Topomyia yanbarensis. The sequence goes on along the minus strand of NC_080670.1, from coordinate 175,405,212 downwards.
TATAAACTGAAATGAAAAATTTTCAGAATCAAATTTGTATTTTTGATGCCAAATGACTTTAAAATGCATGAAACATTGAGATGTTTGACAAAAATTGACTTTTTGGACTTTGGTACATTTTTGCCTTTCTCATATAGAAAGGTTATGCAATCACTCTAAAAATCGTCAATCATACCGGCCCGGAGGGAGTATGCAGTGAGGGGTTGCTACTTTAAAATTAAAACTAGTTCAAAAAATTTTAACAAGTCCGGCAGAACCCGGACCTCCCGAATCTTTTTCCATGATCCGCCGCTGGTTTCAAGCGATGTTTCAGTATCACATAGTATCTCAAGATCGTGGCTGTCGATCCATTGTATGTATGTGCATATCGTACTGAACATGTAATATTCATTTCCACCTTTGTATTGAACATAACCAGCCATGGAATCGTAGTCTGGACAAATGAGACAAGCACAATTGCACCACTAGGTGGATTAAAACAGGTTTTTTTTGGGAATGCGTCGAGTTGAGACGAAAACGTAATATGATTAATAACGAGGATAACACTCCGAATGTAGAGAGAAATTTATGAAAAATAACGATTTCCATTCGATTCTAGCAGGTTCTGATCGATTTTGATGAGCATTTGATTTTTGTTGTATGACCAATTATATGTATAGGACAAATGTGTAAAAGCAGTAATTTAAGGTCAAGATAGCATCATTTTGAAACCGCCAACTTCGAAGGTTTAGTATCTTCGATGAGTTTTACAAACGTTAAACAGCGCATCATTTGATAAAATAATTTTGACGGAATATCATCCAAGAAGTATTTATGGTGATTTTTCTCAGGTTAATATTCATGACTACAATAAAGTCTCAACAAATTCGCCAAAGACACGAACTCTGTTACTATTTTCTGAAAAATTAATTCTGCATAATTTTAAAACTTCAAAAATTACGGAATTATGCCCTTTGGACAGTATGATCGATTTTCACCAAACCCCCACCAAACCGAATTTCTGGCTACGCCGCTGACTTCAATTAAGTAGAAACAAAGTCGTTCTACACTCGTTCACAAGAAACTTCTTCGAATACTGAATATCTATTATAATACATTGAAACCCTGATTTTATCAGCCAAATATGAACATATGTTTGATGGGCTCTAGTAGACGAACAAGACTGAATTCGAGTAAATCCTTTCTTGAGCATGTTTTCCTTATCATGAAGATGGAAATATGCAAAAATAAAAAGTTCATCATAATCAGAAATAGTTATCAGACTACATCAAGGGACGGGAAGAATATTTTAACAGCTTCAGTTTATTATAAAGAGAAAAAAATTGCTCGATTTAGTCAATTTCTCTATTTTGTCAGCCTAAAATACACCATGAGACTGATAAAAATGGGTCTTTATTGTATGTATTATTCGATGTGTTTCACATTAATAGGTACATTTCATTTTTGGGGATTTTTTATTGTATCGAACTACAACAATTTTTAGGTAATTTTCAAGGGGTTTTTTTTATAGACTTCTTCCAAAATTTGGCGAACCTATTCCAATTCGTATACCAATTAGTTGGTATACTTAAGGGTTAATATGTTGCAGATAGAGAAAATACTGAAATTTTCAGCTTTCTTCTTACACAATATTACGAAAGATTATTAAACAATTTTTCTTAATAAGTTTGTGAAAATTATAAACTATTTGAAATTTTTTAATAGTATAATTTTTTTTTATTTAACCGTGATTTTTTAATAAATAGTGACCATCGCTTCACAACGTAGTCTATTTTTCATGGCTTGCGGTGAGCACGATCTCTCGAATTGCTGAACTGAAAATTATGGAATAGAAATTAATTTTTAGTATTCTTTACTTTACTCGCCGCGCAGATAGCTCTGAATTAGACCCGCTGGTGCCCTAAGACGATTTTGCTAGATTTTCAGAGCACTGTGCACACAGTGCATTAACGCAAGTGACGGAAGGTTATCGAAAAGTTTCGTGAAAATGAAAATTCCAGTAATGATGATGATTTTCCCAAACGGTTAGTTTTCGAGAGGTTTTTATTTGTTCTTTGGCATTAGGATTAGCGATAATAATTCAAATCAAGGATACTACTGGGAAATCACCTTTAGAAAAAGTCGATGTCGAAGTAAAATTTGGAACTATGCACGCATGCACTTCAGAGATAGCGTGATATCCGGAGCTGCGATTTCATTTCAACCCTTTTTTGTGAAAATGGCGATACTTACAAATGTAAACATAAGGCTTTTTTCATACATGCGAATGAGGGCTTTGAAACGCAACCAATTAACCTAAAAATTTTGATTCTACGATATTGCTTTCTTAAACTACAGCAAAAAATACAACGGGCAAAACTGTATTTTTGTTTGTTTATTTAAAGTTTCGCCCTCCACGTTCCATGCAAACAAACAGGGCGATACTTTTTTTGCTAGCAGTTTAGAAGCGAAACTGTCATTTTCGTATTTTTTGAGGATTATCAAGCTGATACCAGCTGTAAATAGTAACAATGATCGCTATTGAAAAAAACCCGGACGAAATCGGTGGTGTAGAACGGTAGTTATTGTAAAAAACGTAAGAACGATACTTCAATGCTGATAGGTGGGACCGAAAAAGTAAACAATCGCCAAAGGGACGATACTATCATTTTGTCAATTTCAATAGCAAAAACAAATTTTAATTTAATAATTTCAATACTTTATGAAGTTTTGGGTTTCGATCACTGAATCATGCAATCTAGGATGTAAAAAACACAATAGTTCTTTAATAGGAAATAAAACCAAGTCTGGAAATATTCACTGTTGATTTTCTTTGAATGGTATCACTGCTAGTATCGCCCTTTTCAAGAAAAAGCGTTGATTTCTTAGTTCTCAGTCGCGTTGGTAATTTGAGTAAAGTATAAACTTCAAATCTATTAAAAAAATGCGATTTTTTTTTGGCTCAGTACAATATATAACCCCTTTAGGAAAATTCAGTTTTCCCACCACAATTTAGATATTTTATTAACAGAGCATTAACAATAATTCGTTGGTATGTCTATTTTATGGGCCATTTTTTCGCTTTCCCATTGATTTGGTTTGAGATTTCTAGCACTGATGTTGTCCTATGCTGATTTGAGAGATTCTCTGAGTCCTGCCACTATCCCATGTAGTATGTGTTATCAAAAACATCGCGAAGCATCAAGTTCTAAATGTTCTCAAACGATATAATATCCGAAGAGAATGATAAGAGTTATAAGAAATGTCTCATCACACTGTTAGGTGGATTAAAAGCGTTTTTAAGTACTAGTCGACTACAGAAAAAGTTTATTGATGAAATTACAAAAAAAACAAGAAGAGATAGGAATACATTGTAGAAAAACAGTTTATGGGTCGTCGTAAAACTCACCTTTTCGGAAATAGAGATTGCTGTGTTCATAATTTGTTATTTTGAGAAAATTAACAAAAACTTCATCACAAATGCTACTTTACCACTAAAAGTTAACTAAAACTACTTAATTTATAGATATGGGGACACCATTCAACAGGAAATTTTCTTACATTTGCAATGGAACTAAAAGATTTCAAATACCAAGTATAATTTTCGAGTTAGATGTATTTTAAGGCAAATAAGTTATTTACATAAAAAATTTCAATAACTCTGTAACGGTTGATATTTGATGGTATGTGTAGAACGATTTTTTCTCCAAATATTACAGTCTATCGCCTCTTGAGAGGTTCTTAATCATGAACCAAATAGACTGTATATGTTATGCTGAGCAAAAAAAAAAAACAAAAAAGCCAAATTTTTCGTATCAATTTGAAGTCTATATTCTCAAAAGCGTTTACTCAAATTTCCAAGACTGCGTACATAGTTCAAACTTTACTCTGATATCGACTTTTTCTAAGTGGCTTCTTAGTAGTATCTGTGATTTGAATTGTTTTTTTATTCAGTTCGTTTATTTAATAGGCACAAATGCGTTAGCTTGGCAGTGCCAAATTCTTTTTTTTACATTTTGAATATCTTAAAACTAAAAGGTTGCAATGCACAAATATTTTTTTAATATTGAGAGGAACATTATTTACAACTATCTTAAACTAAAAATACGATTCGATATAAAAGATTGAACAATAATTATTTTTTACAAAAAAAAAATTACAGCTATCTTAAAACTAGGAATGTAGATTAATATAAAAGAACGGGAACAAATTTTTATGAGAAATTTCACAGCTATCTTAAAACTAGGAATATAATACAAATTGTTTTTTGTAACAGCAGCAGGGTGCACTGCTCTGAAAATCTATTAAAAAATTTCAAATATTTTATAATTTTGCCAACCTTATTAGGAAAAAATTGTTTAATATTGTGTTCGAAAAAAGTTGAAAAATTCTGTATTTTCTCGACCTACAACATATAACCCCTTAAGTATACCAATTAATTTAAGATACCCTTTTAACATAAACTATCACACGAATGGGAATAGGTTCGCCAAAGTCGATAAAATAACCCCTTGAGAACCATAAAAAATTGGTGAAGTTCGATGCAATTGAAAAAATATGCTCAAAAAATTAGATGTATTTGTTAATGTGGGACACCGTGAATAATAAATATAGTTAAGTCATTCTACACTCGTCCACCAGAAACTTCTTCAAATACTGCCTGTCTATAATAATACATTGAAGACCTGACCTGACCTGATCAGTCGGAAAATTTGTCACCCTCATATGAAAAAGTTTGATGGGCTCTAGCTGACGAACAAGGCTGATTTCGAGTAAATCCTGTCTTAAGCATAAAACATGCTTATCATAAAGATCTTAAAGAGCAAAAAAACATCATTTTTTTTTTTATTTTTGCGCTAGAAGACTATATTAAATAGCCAGAAATAGTTATCAGACTACATCAAGGGAAGGGAAGAATATTTTATGTCCCGATTTAGGCAATGTCACCGTTTTGTCAGCTTAAGAGCTAACATGTTGCAGACGAACAAAATACAGAAACTTTCAGCTTTTTTCCTGAACTATATTACAAAAGCTTATTGAACAACTTTCCTAAATAAAGTTGAGAAAATTATAAGGTATTTGAAAATTATTAATAGATTTTCAGAGTAGCGTGCACCCAGTGCACTAACACAAGTGGCGGAAGGTTACCGAAAAGTTTCGTGAAAACGAAAATGCCAGTAATGATGATGAATTTTCCTAACGGGTTTCTCGAAAGTTTTTTGTTCTTTGGCATTCAAATCAAAGATACTATTGGTTAGTCACTTTTAGTAAAAGTCGATATCGAAGTAAAGTTTGAACTATGCACGCATGCACTTCAGAGGAAGCGTAATATCAAGAGCTAAAATTGCAGTGCTTAGTTCTCAGTCGCGTTGGAAATTTGAGTAAACGCTATTGAGAGTATGAACTTCAAATCGATTAAAAAAAATTTTTTCGTTTTTTTTTGGCCAAGCAAAACATATATAACTGCTTTAGGAAAATTCAGTATTCGCTATACAATGCATTGATTGAAGACTATAACTATTTTATTAACAGAGCATTAGCAACAGTTCGTTTGTATGTCTATTTTATGGGTCATGAAAGTCAGATGAAAAATTAAATAAATAAATAAATAAATAAATAAATAAATAAATAAATAAATAAATAAATAAATAAATAAATAAATAAATAAATAAATAAATAAATAAATAGATAAATAAATAAATACATAAATAAATAAATAAATAAATAATTAAATAAATAAATAACTAAATAAATAAATAAATAAACTAATAAATAAATGAATAAATAAATAAATTTGGTTTAGCCTTTGAGATTTCTAGCCCTAATATTATCCTATGCTTATTTGAGCGATTCTCCCTGCCACTATCCCATATAGTATGTGTTATCATAAAACATCGTGAAGCATCAAGTTCTAAATGTTGTCAATCGATATAATCCCTAAGAAAGTGGTAGGAATTATAAGAAATGATAGGAATTATAAGGTGAATTAAAAGCGTTTTTAACTTTAAATATATGCGTTTTAATTAATTATTTCATTCAGCATCTTTTTATTCATTTGGTTCATCTGCGTTCATTTTATCTATTTTATTTGTTTCATTCTTTCACTCTCATTAGTTTATTCTTTTCGTGCATTTTCCTGATATCATTCATTCAACTTATTTTATTCACTGTTTTCATTCTATGCATTCTATTATTTTTTCAGCTCACACATTTTGTTCAGTTTCTTCATTTTAATAATCTGACTATTTTCAGTTTTATTCATTTCATCCAAATAATTTATTTGACGCAATTTATGTTTTTTATTAATTCATAACCTTTTAACATCGTTTAATTTTTCATTTTAATCAATGCACTTTATTCTGATTTTGTTTATTTGATTTGTTTGTTTTATTTATCCTTTAATTTTTTTTATTTTATTCATTTTGTTCATCCCATTCATTTTATTCATTTGAACCATTATATTCACTGGATTCATTGAATTAATTTGATTCATTTGATTCATTTGATGCATTTGATACATTTGATTCTTTTGATTCATTTGATTCATTTGATTCATTTGATTTATTTGAATCATTTGATTCATTCGATTCATTTGATTCATTTGATTCATTTAATTCATTTGATTCATTTGATTCATTTAATTCATTTGATTCATTTGATTCATTTGATTCATTTAATTCATTTTGTTCATATCTTTAATTTTATTCATTTCATGTTCAGTCCTTTTATTTATTTTATTCAATTTTTCTATTTATTCTATTAATCTTATAACTTTTTCAAAACATAGTCCAAATATTCATTTAATGAGTTAATCTAATCTGATTCGTGTATTTTATAATTTTGATTTACATTAATTATTCTACTCATTTTATGAATCTGAACCCGTTTTATTTCATTTTTCGCTTTATTTTTTTTGTTCGTTTGTTTAATTTTCTATAATTCATTCAGTTCATTCGAGATTTTATTCGTGCAGGACTATAAACTGTTTTCATTTCTCCTCTAGGGTGCCTACTTCGCATGAGTTCTGCAAACTAATAAATGATCCAACAGTGATATTTGTAAGAAATGTCTCATCTTACTACTAGGTGGATAAAATCGGGTTTTTCTAACAAATCGCGGACAGGCTAATCAACACACTGGAAAGATCGTTACATGTTATTTTCAACGCATATATGTTTTCCTTTTTGTAAACGGGAGCCAGAATCGAAAATATTATTCTTCAATCTGGAAGTGCGAATATATTGGAAATGCCTATTTAATTGATACGTGGATGTATCGTTGTGGATGTGGTCGTTGGATGTACAATCGAGTTAATATGTTTTACGTCATTTGGACATCATGGTTGTACCAGTTCATATGGGAATTTGCTGTATAACCGCACTCTTCAACCCGTAACTCCGGAACCGGAAGTCGGATCTTATGGGAGCGTTATACCTTTCAGATGAAACTAAGTTTGTGAAAATGGGTTCAGCCATCTCTGAGAAAATTGTGTGAGTTTAAATGGCACACACATACGCACATACATACACACACAGACATTTGCCGATCTCGACGAACTGAATCGAATGGTGTATGACACTCGGCCCTCCGGGCCTCGGTTGAAAAGTCGATTTTTTCAGTGATTGCACAGCCTTTTTCATACGAGAAAGGTAAAAATATAAAACGGGTCAACACTGTCACATATGTTCATGACAAATCTTTCTCGTGAGTATTTTGTAAAAATTATGAATGAGTAAACTAAATAGGAAAGTATAATCGAAACAAAATTTTATTATTTAGAATTAGTATGCAAATGCATTTTTTTCAACCTGTACGGGCATTGATAGCTAAATTTATTTCACTTCATTAAACCCTCAAATCATCTATATCCCGTAGACAGTTGCTATCGACGGGACTAGCCTCATCCGCGAACACTTGGGTAGATCGAAGTTTAAGATTTATGATCACGACACAAATGTGGACGTTTTATATTGTCATCGGCTCTCTCTTTATGGCACACCTGGTTTGGGGACATTCTCTGATTCACATTCAATTTTGATCTTTGAAAATTTTCACCAAACTCTCAATTTCGCGTAGATAGCTGCTATCGATGGGACTATCATCAGCCTTGAAGATATGTGCAAAATCAATCATGCGAGCGCTTGCCCATACTTTGTTGTTGTACGATCCTAATAGATTATCTTTCGTAAAAACGTAATTTCCACGCTTTGTTTTTTTCCTTGGTTCAAAAGTTTAGAAAATAGTTTTATCAATAGATAGATGGTTAACCCTACCTCTTCATAATTATGGTTAGCTGAATGACTTCTTTGAATTTTGAAGTAATGTTGCAGTGAATTGATACCCGTATCTTCCCCGATAGGCGAAAGGTGTACTGGTGAGCTGGGCCAGCGATTGGACTATTCTATTCATCGCTGATACCTGTGGGACTACCAGAACCTACACTGTTGATGTTGGGTACAGAACTATAACTAGCCAGACTTTTCGGTTGATACTGAAGTATTGGTTTCAGACGACGCGCATCGTACACTAGCCAGGACGGAGCTGGAGTATAGTCGAAATGTGGTTTTTGTACGGTCCCATTTCTGGATTGTCCACAGATCGGATAGGAACTGCATCAATAGTTGTCGACAAAGACCACTGTTAGCGCTCAGGAATTTTTTCCGCATATATTTAGATGTTTCTGAAAAGTATACTTTGAACAACCGAATTGCACCTCCTCTGCTCGCCGATCAAGATTCGGTCGTTTCCCAGGTTGGGTTGAGAACCACCTCGGCATCTGCCACTGATTGAATTTGTCGTCCCATATGCGTATGCCAATATTTGTTCCGCGAAATGATTTTCTTCATCGCTCGAATCAGAAAAATGTTCAAGAAAAATTTCCGCGTTCTCCATTATTTTGTTCCACCTGGGAGTAGCAACTTTATTTACCAACTACCGGTGCGAAAAAGAGTAGGTAAAATAACAATCATGATAGTAACTGCCGGTGCGTAACACGGTTGTTAGCCAAAATAGTGACGAATAAAGTTGTCAATCTAGCATGCTTTGCCAACCCGAATAGCAACGCATTAGTGCGGGTGCTCTTAATGGAACCGGAATACGAACTAGAACCAGCCAGCATTCCAGCTCATTTCCGGCTGAACTTTATTAGGTCGTTTCTGTTATCGCTTTATTTGTGTGCGTGGGTTTAGACACAATTGATGTTATATTATTGAATTCTCGAGGTTATTTTTTTACAAAAATGCATCTAGCGATAAGAGACGGTCACTGTTACTTTTCCTTCTGTTAATAACTCGGACGCTTTAACTTTTATCCTTCAACTCTTTGCATAATATGCTAGTCAAATCTATATTGTAAAATTAGTGGAAAGTTCTATAGGACGCCAGAAGAGAAAGTAAACAAAGAGAGTCTCTCATTGTTAGATATGACGCATTCAAAAAAAGCTCTTGAATTATTAGACAAATAATTACTTGACATTTATACCACTTTTGTAAGTTATTTGTGGATGGAATTAATCTATAGTATTACAAAAAAATGTTGCAAGGAAGTACTTAGGTTTTTACGGCTTCATTTTCCCATATCTGTAATGAGAAGATTGAGACAAGGCATAAATGCGAGTTGAACATCCGTACAATTTTTACCAACAACAAAATCCGACAATATCTCTATAAATACTACCAATATGGCACCGTAACATATATTATTTATTGATGTCAATCGGTACTGTATATTTCACACCCATGACAGTCAACAAAAACCTTAATTATGTGGGTTCCCGCTGCTTTCCGTGCACGATTATATGCTTCTGCTAGCTACCCTTGGTGTAGGGTTAGTTGGGGGTGTGCTCGACACTGTGGGTAAGTAAGTCCGACATCACAATATTCAGCTGGCAGCCACCACGGTTTATCAGAGCTACTGATGAATCGGAGTGGAAACACAAAGGTTCGACTTATTAAATTTGAGTGTCGCAAAACTATCCAAATCAGCTAATGCTAATTATACAATCAAATATTATTTGTGAATATGAAAAAATGTATATATTTTTAAAGATTTTTACATTTAATTTTATGAAGCACTGAAAAAGTTTTGCCTTGTTGAGAATCATCTGGTATTAAAAAAATGAACTTCAGCTGTCGGGCTTACCCCAGTTCTCCTATATTCTGTGAATCCTGTCCTGGTTGTCCCAGAAAAATTCTGCAACTAATTAATTTTCATGATTATTTCACCTACCGCAAAAAAAAAAACACACAAACAGTTTTTCATTTCAATCACGCATTCGTATTACTGCCGTATACCGACTGGCATCCTCGGACTGGGATTAAACTCTTGCTTCCTTTTCCGCAGACGGGACCGAACTGTGGAAGTGGATTATAGCACCACAGCGTCAGCGGGAATCTAACTAATGATTTCACGTTCGAGTTGGAACTTTTTCAAATTAGCTGAAAAAATATTATCCTATAAAACTTTGAGGGCTGTTTTTTGCCGTCCGTAATCAATAATTTGCTTCGGTGATACACATTCGGTAGGCTGAACAGAAAACTTTCTACTTTCATTCACGTCACATTCACATTAATTCCAAGTAATAAAATAATGCTAATTTATTTTAATCTCTGAAGTATCAGGAGTTGAGATAAGATGAAATTAAATATAAATCTTTTTTTTTAATTTTTCATCAGGTCCTGCTGGCAAATCTTTTCCTATTAATCTCTTAGCTACCATTCCAGCCGAGCACGTTGGTACGTGCTCCCCCTATGACTAATTTAAAATAACAACAAGCTTAAATTCGATAAAACACAAATTTATTGCTCATCCAATTTCTCAGGTGGCACCTTAACAGAATGTGTGATTTGCTATCAGCAGAGGTAGACTAGATTTTCTTAGACGGAAAGGCCCTGTGTGCTCGAACATAAATCGTTAACAGTTTCCTTTTATATTTTAGTACCGCCTTCTATCCATTCGAACGTATTATTTAGAGCAGTGCCAGCTATATCTTTTATCAAATCAGTTCAAATGGTAGGATGAAAAAAATTGATTCGAATTTTTGCTCATCTGAAACACGAATGTTCTACAGTTTCTAGAGGGATTCGCTAGTTGATCACTTTTTCACTGGACCGGTTTTTAGTTGGACCTTCGCTAGTTGGAACATTGCCCAATCAAAAAGCATCTGAATGTAAACATCTAGTATCAAGTTCACTTTGAAAATCACACTGACAATATTTAGAGATGTGAACAGATCCATTAATATTACTAACGTCTCTTTGGAGAGTTTTTTTTAAGTCTGTCAGGCGGTCCAACTAGTGAAACAAATTCCTTAGTTGAACAGAGGCTGTGGCCCAAGCAGTGAATCAGGACTGTAGTTAATTTTTATGATAATCGACAAAACTAGAAAGAGTAAGTGAGAATGCCATGCGCACACCGGTCAAGAAGCTTGAAAAGGATATCACGTTTAAAGTTAAACCGAAAACGTTGTCAATTTACTCTCAACGTGGTCACCCGCCCGCCGCTGGTGCAAGTGGGATAGCGGGTTGCTAACAAATCAGTGGTAAACAAATAATAAAGAAAGCATCGAAGGAGGAAGATAGTTTAACCACAGAGAACAGACGTCCATCTTCAGCATTCAACTTGTGTAAAATCTCTAACGGTTTCGAAGGCAGTTGGGATATCCAAACCCGGTGCGCTACTGTCGTCATATTTTTGTGGCTGAGTTCGACAGAATTGACAGCGTTTATTCCTCTACCCAGTCAAACTAGTCCGGAACCGGTTCGGACTTCCAGCATGAATTCCAGATCAAATGCATCAACCGATAGAGTCGGAATCGGTTGTTTTCTTTGAGCAAGATTCCATACTGAATTCATTCAGGATTTCGAACCGGTTCCGGAATGGATTTGACGGATAGTTGGGATAGGTTGGTGTAGCGGCGCTAGTGTTTATCGTATATTAATTCAAATGTTTACACACGTTTTTTAAATATTTTTGTTCGATCATGGATGTCTGTTCTCTGTGGTTTAACCGCTTAACCAAAAAAAAAATTGAAAGCAGCGGTTTAAGATTAAGACAGTTATTAAAGCGAAATTAAACTAAATGGCATAAAATGCTTATAAAAATAGTACGAGTGAATCAATAGCTAGAAGTATGGTGTTGAATCGGAGTACATATGAGTGAATTAAAGGTTAGAGGCGAAATGTGCTGTAAAAATATAGTAGAAATAAATTTAACCTACAATTTGTCACAGTAAAATTACAGCTAGTTTGTGTTATCGTAGTGGCGCAGGTAATGGAGCTCACGACAAAGTGAAGAAAGCATTTAAGAAACTGAAACCCAAATAACAACAAAATATGTAGAATCAGGCGACCGTTCGAAACCATTTCCCGAAGGCGACGAAAGTACGTGTGAATACGAAACGTTAGTAAAATTCAGAAAACGATAAAATTATGAATATACATTCGACAGAGAAAATTCAACCAACTCACAATAAATAATTTAAACTATAGATTTCCGGTTGAGTTTGTTCAAATTAACAGAAGTTTATTTGTGTATCATTGCCGTTCGGAAATAGGTCGAGGAAACCTAACCCTCGTTTGGATTAACATGTACTGAAGGCGTTCGAGCAAAAGAGGAAGGTTTCAGTGCGGGATGTGACCAAACAATAGGGCATTGCAAAAAAATTTTTTTTTTGAATTTTCAAAGGCCCCCCCTCTCATATCGTGACAAATGTCAAAGTAAGGTCAGATGCCAAATTTCACATCATTTGGACAATTTTAGACCCCCGCCCACTTCGCTTGAAATTTTTTGAAATTGGTACTATGGGAAAATATGGAGGAAAAATACATTAAATGCTATAACTTTTGAAGTAGCAATCAGAAAATTACAATTTATACATCTTGTGAAAGGAAATAATCTTAGTATTTGAATGGACATATTTTTGTTTCTAGGAAAATACGGGAAAGCGGGGTACTGGGACATTTTGGACCCAAAATCCCATATTTTTAATGATTTTTCTTATCCGTGATGCAAATCATACATATTTTGTAGTTTTTCTAATGTGAAATCTCAGAAATCGATCGGAACCCTTTTGACCTTAGTCCGAATACGAGAAGTTGGGGTTATAGGGCTTCTTGTCATTCATATTAAATTTTATCATTTTCTCATGCATATATCTCTATTATTCTTCAATCAATTTTCATAAAATGTAACTTGTTGAACGTGTAAAATTCTGAGGAATAAAACAAAAATAAAAACGTTAAAAGTAAAATTCAGAAACATCAAACTTTTTGATATTTACTCTACAAATATCATTTTTTCATAATTTGTCCTAATACCTCTACTTCCACTATTTTTCCAGGAATGAAACATTTCTCATGTGATCCCTAAGCATATTTTACACTAAAAGTAGTAAATCAAATAAGAATTTTGTTGTTAAATGGAGTTAATATGTGCGATTTTATGATAAAAATGTGAAATCGACTCTATATGTCAGATAATTTGATGTTCCTGAATTTTACCGGTAACGAATCTATTTTTGTTATAATCCTAAGGATTTTTCACGTTCAACAAGGTATAGTTTAGGAAAATTGAGTGAAGAATAATAGAGATATATTCACGAGAAAATGATGAAGTTTAATATGAATGACGAAAGGCCATATAACCCCAACTTCTCGTATTCGGCCAAAGGTCAAAAAGTCCCGATCGATTTTTGAGATTTTTTCACATTAAAAAAACTACAAAATATGTATGATTTGCATCACGGAGCAGAAAAATCATTAAAAATAGGAGATGTTGGGGTCCAAATGACCCAGTACCCCACTTTCCCGTATTTTCCCAGAAACAAAAATATCTCCATTCAAATACCTAGATTATTCCCTTCCAAAAGACGTATAAATTGTAATTTTCTGATTGTTACTTCAAAAGTTATAGCATTTAATGTATTTTTCCTCCACATTTTCCCATAGCACCAATTTCAAAAAAATTCAAGCGAGGTGGGCGGGGGTCTAAAATTGTCCAAATGATGTGAAATTTGGCATCTGAGCTTACTTTGACATTTGTCACGATATGAGAGGGGGGGCCTTCGAGAATTCAAAAAAAATATTTTTTTGCAATGCCCTACCAAACAAGTTGGCACTTTTACAGTCAGTCCAACAACATCGTGTTCGAGTTTCCCATAAACTGCGAGTTTTTTTACATGGCTTTACTGTACTTCTAACAAGCTACGATGGAATTGTCACTTCGATTCAGTGGTTCTCAACACTCTCTGCAGAAAGGTCTGAACCACCACCAGTCTAGCGGTGAAAATGCTAGAATGTGGGGTTTCTCTGTGATTTGTCAAAAAATTCTATACGAACTTCAAGTACATTGGTCCGGTAGCTAAACTCGATCGATCTGACTCAAATTTGGAGTGAGAACTTCTAGTGAAACTAGGAATTGACTTAGTGGTGAGCCTTTTGAGTTTCCAGATTGTCTAGGGGATGATTAGGTGTGTATGTTTAATTTGGGATGCTTGTTTTTTTTTAAATCGAACTTGAACGCTGAAAACATGGTCAAAATTTATAAACAAGGCCTGCTGAAGCCCACCAAGAAGATTTTTGGCGAGGAAATTGAAAATACGATACTCCAAGTGGACAATAATCACCCTGATTCCTCTTTCAATTTCTTAAAAATTCCATAATTCCTGTTTTCTCATTTATATTCTTTATATTCATGTATTCCTACACTAGCCTTCAACCATCGGTAACTGGGCTGCAGCCCAGTTAAAAAGTAGTTAAACGTCAAAATGTAGACGTCAAATGTAATTTGACATTTTGATGTCAAAACTAGCCAGGGGCAAGCGACTGGAAAACAATGTTGATAAATGAATACCAATAATATTAATTACTTGTTAGGAAAAAAGTGGTCGCAAAATTGGCGATTGGTAAATTTATTCATCTCTTCACTGGGCAAACATTGAAAGGTATTATTCGGTAACCTATTAATTAATCGACTTCTTAACCATAACGTAAACATCCGATTATCCTGTAGTATCGAAAGCGACCTCGGTTGTTTTTGGCATTTGACAGGTCAGCCCAGATAGCGAGCGCCATTTGCTAACTGGGCTGCCGTCTTAGCCCAGTTACCGAACAGTTGCTGTACTTTTTTGTTGAACAAATTGTAACATTGTACTGAGCAACATTTGAATCTTCGAACCTGTTTCAAACTATGCGGATGTTTACCCGGAATCCCCTTCGGTAAAATCTAATCAAGTGGAGTAGTCAGTAGATAACGAAAATTGATGATTGACTCCTTTTCTAAATCCAAGATGGATGCCTTCGGTTACCACAACATGCACATAAAATTGATGATCGAAAGCTCATCAACCCTAGAATGAAGGATGTGCATATTTGAAGCACTTTTGTAGAACATATCAATTTTCTTAAAATTCTTTGAAAGGTTCCGCAAATACGGTTTCGGAAAAAATGGCATAATTTTTCAACAAATTTGTCGTACGGCTTTCAAGGCCCATTTTGACGTAGGACTACGTCTTTGTTTTCGATATGGGGGTGCACTCTGCAAATTCTACAAAAATGGTATGTAACGAAAAGTGGTCCAATTTTAAACGCATATAATTCAGCCATCTCACGATAAATTTTCAAATTTTTTGCACAAATCGCCCCGAAATACTTCTAAGAATAGATTCCAACAGATAAACCCAAAGATTTTCGATATCATAGCATTAAAAAATTAATTAATATACAACCTTGTCAAAATATCGCGCATTAACACACAGAAGATAGCGCTTCCCAAGCCCTGTACGACAGATTGGTGTACCTAGCGCGCTACGCTTCTATGAATGACGTCATCATCGACTATTTAAAGAACGGGCTTGGCCAGACACGCTCAGTTCCCTGTTGAACGGCTGGCGAAGCAGATCACTGCGCTGTGTTTTTTACAGCCAGTGTAGCTGAGTTACAAGTCCGTTACACTGGCTGTGGAGGGACGCTACACTGTGTCGTCCAACAGGCGACCGCTCCAACTGCTTCCTAAATGCCGCTGTAATGTTGCCAGTAAATTTTTGGTTTAACTAGCACATGTATTTGCTATTTGCGCTTGAAATTAAGTAATGTAGTAATGGTAGTAATAAGCTTCCCATTTTGGTTTAAACGCAAGGACAGTTTTTAAAACAGGATTTGATTAATTAATTTAGCTCATCCAAGCAATTTTATCAATTCTGCAATTTAAAATGAATTTTACGGAACTTGATGAATTTGGCCCCACTTGCAACTGGTATAATCAACCTGCACTAAGTGTTGCATAACGCAGGGCTGTTTTTGGAACAAAATGTGTTATCATTCAGCCCTTCGCTATGCAAAATCACGATATTATGACAGATGGGCTAAGCGCGGCCGTTCCTTTCAATCGGGACTGGCCGAGTTGAATTTTGGTGAAATGCGCTAATAGTGTCGTGGTGGTACTAGTTGTCTCTTTCGCTCTACCCATCATCATCAGCGTTGACTCATTTTGCATTGTGCGCTTGGGTTCAATGTTTGGGGCGAATATGTTGGTAGGTAGGGGAACTGGCGGTAAAATGAACACGTTAAGCAAAGTCATTATTTTCTAACTAATAAGTGAATGAGATATTACAATCACCTTATATGTTTCTTGTTAGACTTGTTTTGTACATATCTGGTAAAAATACTTCGTCATAAACACATTTTTTCAAACATGATTCTTGATTTCTAAACATGTCCAAAAATGAGACATGTTTATAGCGAGTGGGTAAATTGAACATGTGGCGGTGGTAAAATGAACAGCTTCTGGTGACTTGCATAATGTCCTGTATGTATGCAATGCGCAGCGTTGGAAAGCATTTTTCCGATCAATGCTGATATCCCAACAAATCATAAGCTTTGCATACACACAGGGCATTTTGCAGGCAAAAAAACAAATGTCACGAAAGAATTGAATTTTCATGACGTAATATTAACCATTTGACAATCCTGTGGCATCGAAACGCATCTACAAACTTAGGGTTATCCAAGGGTGTTTGAACTTTTAGGATCTGTTTGAGAGCAACTAGAAAGCTTGGTCTATACATGAGATGTGATTATATTGTCTAAAATTTGATTTTTCTTCACCGGTCCGGGTGTTTTTCCCACACACTAAGTACTAAGAAAATCAATATTTTACATTAAGTAGTATAGTCCTACGTCTACAGTTCGTGCAACCCCATAGGGCTGCCCCTTGTAGTTTTTTAAATATATTTTTTTAATTTTTCCTGTGGATCTTAGAAACCAAAATGTACTTAACAGTTTTTTAACCGTTATGTGTCCAACAAAAAACACCTTTAACAGGCCAACGAGGGCACCCGGGTACCCACAAATTAAAATGCTCATAACTATGGCTTCCTTTAACCGATTTAGACACTTTTAGATGTTTTAGATTCAGCAATTCGCCAATATTTGATTCGGTAAAATTAAACCCGACGAATGGATCTGGTTCTTGGCAATTGGATTTTCCGGAGTAATGTTCCAGTACTAGGGTATGATTTGTAAATTTTAATAATGTCCTAGCAATATGAGTATTATAACTCTTCAAATTGTCCCGGAAGTCTGTTATTTATTATTACGGGACCCTATGGCAATTTGAAAAATGGAATTGGGATGGAATGGCCCCTCACGGCCCCACGGGAACTTGCTCCGGAATGTCCGTTCCGGGGTCAAATCACGAGATACAGCCTACTGATGCAATTCCAAGAATTTTGATACCCATGTTGCCGGTATTCCATGTAAATTCACAAATAGTATCCCAACACTGGAACATGCTTCCGGAAATCCGGATTCCCCGGAACCGAATGAAGTTACCTGATTCATTTTACCAAGTCTAAAAGTGGATAAGTTCCTGAATCCAAAACACCTAAAATTAAGGTTGGAAATTACCTTAGTTATTGGCGTTTCTGTTTTGTGGGTTCCCTGGTACCCACGTCGGCCTGTTACGCAGTAAAAAAAATTAGGAGTTTCTCCTCACTCCCCCCCCCCTTACGATATCTACAATATTATCAACCCAAAAGCTTGACTTAGTGAACCGAGCCGAAGAATATGAATTGCTAGCGGGTTTGACTATTGAGGCACCAGAACAAGCCCAAACTAAATGCAATCCTGGCACGATAATAAATAGACGGGCTCCTAATCCTTGGTGGGACAAAGAGTGCTCCGAAACGTTAGAAGCTAAACAAATTGTGTAACGTGAGAAAATTGAAAATTGATTTTGCAAAACAAATTTGACAGTTCGTACTAAAAAGTCTAGGTATTGTAGACGCTTCGTTGATGGCTTGTCAAGAGAAACATCAATGAGTATTCAGCCACACTCCTCTCCTGTCACAATATTGCACTGGGTCCAGACATAAATAAACCCAACTTGGTGAGAAATCTGCCTGACCTAGTAAAAAGACGCTTATTGAATTTATTCAACAAGTTTCTTGAGCAGAACTTTGTCCCGCGTGAGTGGAAACAAGTGAGAGCTATCGCCATTCCAAAACCGAGAAAGCCAGCCTCCGATCACAACTGGTATCGACCGATTGCAATGGTATTCTGCATCAGGACATTGCTGGAAAAAAATATCCTTCAACGTATCGACAATTGAGTTTGGGGCGAACGGCTTGCTGTCAGATATCCAGTTTGGTTTTCGGAGGGGAAAGGGAACGAATGATTGCCTTGTGCTACTTTCGTCAGCAATCCAACTCGTTTACGCAAAAAAGAACAGATGTCGTCTGTGCTCTTAGACAAAAAAGGAGCATTCGACTCAGTTTCCATTACTGTTCTCTAGGAGAAACTACATCAATGTGGCCTTTCACCGATATTAAATAATAATTTGTACAATTTATGGTTAGAAATATTTTTCATATGGCGATTTGGCAACTTTCAGAATAAATTCCATGGGCCATGTTTGTGATATTTATTGTCATCATTATAAATTGACGTGATTCATGATCTATTTGGCCATACGAATTGAAAATAGATAAAAAAATGGTTCATATGACTTGTTCAGCACGTATGTCGTTATAATTTTAATTTTAAATCAACCTTTGCATCGTAAAAACTTTTAATATCTTCGTTTTTCGAACATTTCGTTGTTAAAAAAGTATATGAAAAAATAAATATGACAGTTAATCACTAATATTTGGGTTGACGTAGAGATAATTAGTATATGCATGTGTGAAGTTTCATACAATATTATGCAATTTTTTTTTGAAATTTACTTATGTTATTCGATAGTAAATACGTACGCTAAACGATGCACAGATTGATGTTAACAACATTTGTGCATGTTTTTAATCAGCGGCATGCTGCGATAACAAAAAGAGAATAGTGCAACTGAGCTTGTTTGCTTGATTGATGAATATCCGATCTATATCCGTACTGAATAAATTGATACAAATCAAGCGCCAAACACTATTTATTCGTATCACTCTTCCTCGTTCTATGCGATGAAACTACAGAAAGCACATATTTGCATTACACGTACACTTCATCACACACGTCACATTTTTAGCAAAAAACGCTGGAGAAAAAATATAGGATGTCGGTCTAATGTTATTTTGGAAAATGTCATATTTGTAGGTTTTTTGCAACTACAATTTAATTTCAAAATGAAGTATAATTTTATTCTCAATGTTTTGTTTTGAAGAATTGTCGAGCTTGAGGTATCGGACTTACCCCAGTTCCCCTATGTTGTGTTAATTACCAGCCTGATTAGCTGCCCCAGAAAAAATCTGCGATTAATTAATATTCATTTCTGCAAAAAAACACAAACAGTTTTTCATTGGAATCACGCATTCGTAATATTGTCCCGTACCGAATAGCATCCTCGGACTGGGATGGGATTACAATTTTGCTTACTTTTTCCGCAGTCGCGACCAAACTGTGGAAGTGTATTACAGAACCACAGCGCGTCAGCGAGAATCTAACTAATGACATTCACGTTCGAGCCGGAACTTTTTCTAATAAGCTGAAAAAATATTATCCTATGAACTTTGAAGGCTGGTTTTTTGCTGTCCGCGATCAGTTTGCCTCGGTAGGCTGAACAAAAAACTTTCTACTTTCATTCGCATCGCATTCATATTAATATCTAGTAATGAAATAATGCTAATTTATTTTAATCTCTGAATTATCAAGAAGCAGAAATCAAATGTATCCATAACTTTTTTTAATTTTCTATCACGTTCTACTGGTTAATCTTACCCTCTTGCTTCTTTTTCTCTAGACTACCATTTCAATCAGACGCATCGGCACGTACTCTCCCTATACGACTAATACAAAATAACAATAAACTTAAATTCGATAAAACATGAATTTATTGCTTAACCAATTTCTCAGGTGGCACCTTTACAGAATGTGTGATTTGCTGATAAGCAGAAGTAGGGATAGATTTTCCTAGCCGGATATGCCAACCGTGCTCACGTATGGATCGTTAACAGTTTCCTCATATATTTTAGCGCCTCCTTTTACCCATTTGAAAGCATTATTTAGAGCAACACGCCTGCTATATCTTTTTATCACATCTGCTCAGACTCGGTTCGAGCTTTAGCTCATTTGAAAGAAGAATATTTTACAGTTTTTACTTGGTTTTTACACACATCGAATCGGCACGTATCTCAGTGCACGACCTGGTGACGCATAACCCAGAAGTCAAAATGTTGATTTTAGAAAATGATTGGTAATAAAACGGTACATTGCATTGAATACGTATATGGCCCCCCTAAATACTGTCCCAGAAAGTGTAAACGCAGCAAGAAAGTGCGGCCAAGACGCGTTTGACGTATCCAAACGAGCAGAAATCAGACGTATTTCTATTGTGAATACGTCAAATTTCATGTTTGTTTGGATACGTTATGGCCTCTTGGCCACACTCTAACTAGAGTGCTCTAATTCGAACAGCTTTCTCACTTACACACTTAATTTTTTCTGCCGAATCTCAGTTTTTTCGCATCTTTTGCCGAAATCTCAACAGCTGAAATCTCAGTAAACCCTTTTTTGGCTGAGATCTCAGTAAAAGTGACGTTTCGAAGCTGATACTCGGAAAATATTTCATCGAAAATCAGCTAACCAATTTCACTGTACTGAGATATCAGTTTCTAAATTTGCTGATCACATGGCTGTTGGGAAATTGAGTGTGTACACCTTATTTGGCGACTTCCGGGTTCTGCAAACCATTTGTGTACAATATTTCGACGTAGTTCTGCTGGAAGTCCACGCAGTTTGAAACAAACTGTTGGAAACGATCACAGATAAACAACAGAACGCAGCCAAAAAACAAATTTTGTTTTTTTGGCTGCGTTCTGTTGTTTATCTCTGATCGTTTCCAGCAGTTTGTTTCAAACTGCGTGCACTTTCAGCAAAACTACGTCGAAATACTGTACATAAATGGTTTCTAGAACCCGGAAGTTGCCAAGTAAGGTGTAAGTGAGAAAGCTGTTCGAATTAGAGCACTCTACTTAAAGTATGGCCAAGAGGCCATGACGTATCCAAACGAACATGAAATTTGACGTGTTCACAATTGAAATACGTTAGATTTTTGCTCGTTTGGATACGTCAAACGCGTCTTGGCCGCACTCTAACTAGAGTGCTCTAGTTCGAATAGCATTCATGAAGTTCACACAGTTCGTGCTGTCCGTTTTTCATCCAATCATTCTTTGCTGGTCGTTTGCGGAGCACAGCTTGAGAAATGTATGACTTATATTTTGGTAAAAATAAGACCATAGAGGAGTACCGCTATAATAAATAGATAAATAAATGAAGGTACTCTAGCATAAGAAAAATGTTTTAGTGTGGGAAAATTTAACACTTCTAACTCAAATATCCATCGTGCTAAAGAATATTCTGAACCTGCAAAAAACAGTAGCAGCCGATACACAGTCCGAAGCAGCGATCATACCCTGAATGAAACTGCTGTACGACACGATACTATATAGTCATGGACGACGAAACCTACGTGAAATTCAACTACAAATCCATGCCAGCGCCACAATATTATATGGCGCGAGAAGGGTAGATTTTTAACCAATCTGAGACAACCATTCAAGTCGCAAAATTTCGTGAAAAGGCAAGCTATTTGTGGCTGCGGTAAAATTTCGCAATCCTTCATTACAACTGCTTTGATGAACAGCGAAATATGACGGTAAAAACATCATCGTAAACGGTGAAGACATCATCAGTAGCGGGATGATCTTAAAAGGGGTCTTCAGTAGAAAACTAATATTGATGATTTTTGTTATCAAGAAAAATCCAAAATGGCAACTTCCACTTACAATAGAATACTGAAATCCAATCAATATGGGAGTCATGTCAAAATAAAATGGCCAGTACATAACGAAAATCGATAAGTGTCGTTATTCTGAAACACAAGATGTCGGCTACTGCAAAACACTGGGCTTCATCATCAATATGGATATCATTTGAAAGATAGGGGTCATTAGATAACGAGAATTAATGTTTGTGACACTTTAAAATCTAAGACCGTGGCTTCCGCTTGCCGTAAAACACTGAGAACTATCATGAATACGGTTGTTATTTGAAAGAGGGCTGTAGATGACGGAAATTGATGATTGACGCCATTTTGAAATTTAAGATGGTAGCTTTTTGTTATCATACCCATAGTAAGAATCTAAGGCAATACGCTAAATCACGAAATGTTGGATTCATTTCGAGAACTATTTTCCCGAGTTGTCGTCACTCGGACGAAACATTCAGTCTATCGCAGAGGCCAAATTGTCGGAGTACGAGGTCTACGCATTCCGTTCTCCATCTGCACCCCACCGTAGATCGTTTGCAACTCCTTTCGTTCGAAATCGAACCAAGGTTTTGTGGCCTTAGAGGAAAACCGGTATAATAAGCGTTTGCTTCTTGCGGTAGCGTACTTTGACAGAAGTCTTTTTTGAAATTCGCAAATCTCTGAATGTTTATCGGAGCAATTCATTTTATATCTCTTTTATAGGTGAGACATACTACTCCTTCCATTCAATCCTCTGGTAAAATCTCCTCTTCCTAGATCTTTGAAATCACCGAGTAGAGTGCTCTAGTTAATGCCCTTCCTCCGTGTTTGAGCAGCTCGCAAGTCAGAGACTTTATTATTCCGCAACCGTCCGATCTCCGCCTGTTACTCAGGTAGATCCGGTACTGCGCGTGTCTCTGGGTTGATTTTTGCGATTTCTCATCGACCAATGCTTCATCATTTATATGTTCGTCAAAATACTGCTTCCACCTATCGCATTCCTCACACTCGTTCGTGAGAAAGCTCCTATTAGCGTCACTGAACATGTCGGCCTGTCCAACATAGCCTCTGCGTGAGCGATTCACCTTCTCGTAGAATTTCCGTATGTCATTAACGTGGTACAGCTGTTCCATCGTATCGTAATCCCGTTCTTGTTTTAGACGCTTTTGTCGTCGTAAAACTGAACTTTGTCCATTCTGCGTTTTTCGGTATCTTTCCTCTAGACTTGTCGCCGATGACGAGTTTAACATTCCGCCGCGGGTATAGGCTCATTTTCGAACCACGTTTCGTGAGGACAATGCTCGTTGAAGATGCTGTAGTTGAAGAAACGGCCTTTGATCCTCCCTGCGCATATCTTTTCACTGATCGCGTGCCACCTAGGTCATTGCAAAAATATTTTTTTTAATTGTGACAAATGTTAAAGATATCTCAGATGCCAAATTTCACACCATTTGGACAATTTTTGACCGACGAACGCTTCGATCGAGGGGAAAATATATTAAATGCTATAGGTTAATGAGAAGCACTTGGAAAATTACAGTTTCATTAAAGGAAACAATCTTTGGATTTGAATGGAAATATGTTTGTTACTATTTCTACTCTATGCCACAAATCATACCTTTTTCTGAAGTTTTTCTAATGTGACAAAACCTCAGACATCAAGAGGAATCTTTGCGGTCTTAGTTAGAATACGAAAGTTTGAAGCTCTGGGGCTTTTTGTAATCTGTACCAAATTATATTTTTTTGCTCATGCATATATCTCAATTATTTTCTATTCATTTTTTATCATTTGCAACTTGTTGTGGGAGCTCCTCAGAAAGTAAATAGAAGCAGATTAATTATGAATAAAATTGAGAAACATTAGTTTTATTAGTTATTTTATCATATACTTCCTTTGTTCCACACAAATACGTGTGTTAATATAATAAACAACTTAGTAGAAGACACAAAGAACGTAAAAGAATGAAGAATGAAGACATCAGAAAAGAGATTCATTTTAAGGGATCTTTCGTAAACAATGATCCATAACTTGAGAACTGTTGAAGCTAGATATATAAAGTCTTCAGCCATTTTGTTTGCAATAACACAAGCTACAACTTTACTGAAGACATGAAGTCTATCTAAATTACAATGAAAAATTAATTTTGTATTTCACTTATAGATGAATTAATCACTGAACTGTGTAGAAGCGAAATTATAAAGGTACAACTTCTGTGAACAAACTATACTTCAAAAGTTAACGCTATTTGTCCGATTGCAGTTCAACGAATTTGAAGATGTATTTGACTTTAATAAGACGTCTAACGTGTTTTGTGAAGATTGGACCTTTTTCTTAGTTTTAAGTTTTAATTCATAAAAATGATCTATGGCAGATGAATGTATATTAGACCGGGAACAATTTCGACTTTTTTTCGGAACACTGTTAAATTAAACGGTAATTGGCTTTACATAGCATTTATTAAATATGAGCTTTTATTTCCGACTTTCCATATATATTACTATAGAAACTTGAAACCTCTTGTAGGTAAACTAGAGTTATCAGAAATAGCTCATATTTAGCATATGATCTGCGTATCCAATTACCATTTGAATTAGCAGTTTTCCGAAAAAAAATCAACCAGTCTAATGTATATGTTGATAAATAAACAAATGATGATGACGGTTTTGTGATAACCGGAAATCGCCGTCTTTGATTTCGAAATGGTGTCAATCATCCAATTTTGTCATATGCTGACCATTTCATTTCAGATGACATCGATAATTTTCAGTATTTTGTAGTAACTTGAATTTCAAATAGACGCAAATCATGAATTTCCGCCAGCTACTGAGTACTGACCACACCCCCATAGAAAATTCTCCCGGTTTTCCCACCCACTAAATCGGCTTGCGTCGGCACAATCGGCCGAATATGCCACCAATTAATCGGTCGATTGTTGCACCAACTCTTATGGGGGTTTAACATGGACGTCTGCCGACGCGAC
This sequence comes from Topomyia yanbarensis, assembly GCF_030247195.1. NCBI lineage: Eukaryota > Metazoa > Arthropoda > Insecta > Diptera > Culicidae > Topomyia > Topomyia yanbarensis. The sequence continues at coordinate 175,380,019 of NC_080670.1, read as the reverse complement.
AGCCGATTAAATATGACCGACGAAATCTGTTGAAATCGGTTTATTTCAACCAATTAAATCGATCGATTAGTTGGTACGTTAAAACTGGAACCAGATTCACACAGATTAAATTTGGCGATTATTATAGTGACGCAAATTGTTCTCCAACGAAACCCAACTTAGTCGGTTAATTGATCTGTGGACCTGGAAGCACCCGATTTCGTCGGTTGATTGGGAAATTTATGAACTGTCAAATTTTCTATGGGATACCTTTTAAATGATACCCATATTGTTGGACGACACCAAGACGGATACAGGTGTGCACATTTTTTTCTGTGTGTGAGTAAGGTTTTTTTTTTTATTCATTTCGTTTATTTGATAGGCACAAATGCGTTAGCTTGGCGGTGCCAAATTCTTTTGTTTTTACATTTTGGATATTTTAAAACTAGGAGGTTACAATGGTGAAATATTTTTTTTTTAAAAGAAAAATTTTACAGCTATCTTAAGACTAGAAATAAGATTCTATATACAAGAGAGGGAGCAAAAGATTTTTTTTTATGAAAAATTTTAAAACAAGGAATTCAATAGTAATAGTTTTTTAGGAAATATTTACAGTTATCTTAAAACTAACAATATAGTTTGGTACACAAAAGGGGGAACAAATGTTTATGAGAAAATTCACCGGTGTTTTAAAACTAGGGATACAATTCTATTTACAAGATGGGGGACAATAGTTTTAACAAAGAGGTAAAATTACAACTATCTTAAAACTAGGAATACAGAATACAAATTTGAACTTTTTTAGCGGAGACTTATGCTTGGTCAAGATATTCAGAGGGGGCTGTAGAAGCAGTTGTATCAAGGACAGGGGAGAGAAAGCGTAGATGGTGACCGGGAGAGAAGAGCAAAACTTGCAACTTTCGGGCAAACGGGAGATCAGCGAGACAAATTAGCGCCTCAGTCTAGTAGGTCGGATTGGTGGATGGTATTCTTCGGACCCGCGGGGAATCCTTCAAAAGTCATCGGACCTCGAGTCGCTCTCGCTTCAGTTTCCGTAGTGGTAAGTGCGACGGCGGTTACATAGTTGCAGTCTGGAGCTGATCGGTCCCAAAAGGCAGGAGAAAACTTCTAAAACGAGAAATAAAAAGAGAGGGGCTAAATTGGGATATTTATCGTTTTTATGAAAGTATAAATAAGGGACATATAGGGGAAATCACGATTTGCCAGCATATCTCGGACTGGGACATTGGGTGGTCTACCTCGGGCCCGAAGGGAATCCTTTAACTGAGACCTGGCGTCCAAATACCCGGCGCATACCCAGACAACGTGCTCGATGTCGTGATAGCCCTCGTCACAAGCGCACAGACTACTCTCCGCAAGCCCAATACGCCGCAAATGCGCATCCAAGGTGTAGTGGTTGGACATAAGTCGGGACATTACACGAATAAAATCCCGACCCACATCCATCCCCCTGAACCAAGGCTTCGTTGATACCTTTGGGATAATGGAATGTAGCCATCGTCCAAGTTCCCCATTGCTCCACGAGGTTTGCCAACTGTTGAGTGTCCTCTGACGACAAATACTAAAAAATTCGTTGAAGCAGATTGGTCTTTCGTATATGTCACCATTTAATGCGCCCACCTTTGCTAATGAGTCGGCCTTTTCATTGCCCGGAATAGAACAATGAGAGGGGACCCAAACAAAGGTAATTTGATAAGATTTTTCAGATAACGTACACAAGGACTCCCGTATCTTCCCCAGGAAATATGGGAATTGCTTTTTGGGCTTCATCGCACGAAGAGCCTCGATGGAGCTGAGGCTGTCCGAAATGATGAAGTAGTGATCTGTGGGCAGAGTGTCGATGATCCCAAGGGTGTACTGAATTGCAGCTAACTCTGCGACGTAAACTGAAGCGGGATCATTGAGCTTGAATGAAGCGGTGATAGTATTGTTGAAGATACCGAAGCCAGTGGACCCATCGAGATTTGATCCGTCAGTGTAAAACATTTTGTCGCAGTCGACTTCTCGGAATTTATTATAAAATATATTGGGGATCACCTGCGGGCGTATATGGTCCGGGATTCCACGAATCTCTTCCTTCATGGATGTGTCGAAGAATACAGTAGAATCAGAAGTATCTAGGACACGGTTGGGATTGTACGAAGAAGGATTGATGCTCTGTGCCATGTAGTCGAAGTACAAGGACATAAAACGGGTTTGAGAATTAAGCTCGACGAGCCTCTCGAAATTTTGAATTACCAACGGGTTCAGAATGTCGCATCGGATGAGCAATCGATATGAGAGTTCCCAAAATCGATTTTTTAGCGGAAGAACGCCCGCCAGTACTTCGAGACTCATCGTATGGGTCGAGTGCATGCAACCCAAGGCAATGCGCAAGCAACGATACTGGATTCTCTCCAGTTTGATGAAGTGTATGTTCGCAGCGGAGCGGAAACTGAAACACCCGTACTCCATCACCGACAATATCGTTGTTTGGTATAACCTGATCAGGTCTCCTGGGTGGGCACCCCACCATGTTCCAGTTATTGTTCGGAGAAAATTGATCCTTTGTTGGCATTTCTGTTTCAGATACCTAATGTGACATCCCCAGGTACCTTTAGAGTCGAACCAGACCCCGAGATATTTAAATGTGAAAACCTGGTTGATCGTTGCACCCATTAATAAAAGCTGGAGTTGCGCCGGCTCACGCTTCCTAGAAAAAACAACCAACTCAGTTTTCTCCGTGGAGAACTCAATACCCAGCTGAAGAGCCCAAGCAGACAAATTGTCCAAGGTATTTTGTAATGGTCCTTGCAAGTCGGCAGCTTTGGGCCCTGTGACAGAGACCACGCCGTCGTCTGCAAGTTGCCTTAGCGTGCATGAATTGGCAAGACAATCGTCAATGTCATTCACGTAGAAATTGTAGAGCAGGGGACTTAGACATGAGCCCTGGGGAAGACCCATGTAGCTAAACCGCAATGTTGTTAAATCGCCATGCGAAAAGTGCATGTGCTTTTCAGACAACAGGTTTAGCAAAAAGTTATTTAAAATTGGTGAAAGACCATGCTGGTGCAGCTTCTCTGACAGAATGTTGATAGAAACTGAGTCAAAAGCCCCCTTAATATCCAAGAAGACTGATGCCATCTGCTCTTTGTTAGCATAGGCCATTTGGATTTCTGTAGAAAGCAACGCAAGGCAATCGTTCGTCCCTTTGCCTTTGCGGAAGCCAAATTGTGTATCTGACAGTAAGCCATTTGCTTCAACCCAATTGTCGAGGCGATACAAGATCATTTTCTCGAACAACTTCCGAATACAGGACAGCATTGCAATCGGCCGATACGAGTTGTGGTCGGAGGCTGGTTTTCCTGGTTTTTGGATGGCGATGACCTTCACTTGCCTCCAGTCATGAGGGACAATGTTACCCTCAAGAAACTTGTTAAATAAATTCAACAAGCGCCTTTTTGCAGTGTCAGGCAGATTCTTCAGCAAGTTGAATTTGATTCTGTCTAACCCTGGGGCGTTATTGTTGCATGATAAGAGAGCAAGTGAGAACTCCACCATCGAAAACGGTGTTTCGTTCGCGGTATCGTGAGGAGACGCGGCGCGGCACGTTTTCTGTACCGGGACAGAGTCCGGACAGATCTTCTTGGCGAAAGCGAATATCCAACGGTTTGAATATTCCACATTCTCGTTGGTACTATTACGGTTACGCATACGTCGAGCCATACCCCAAAGAGTGCTCATCGCTGTTTCTCTCGTTAACCCGTCGACGAACCGGCGCCAATAACTGCGTTTTTTGGCTTTCATTAGACTCTTCATTCGCCTTTCTAACGACGCGTACTGTAGATAGCTAGCGGGTAACCCGTCTTCCCGGAAGGCCTTATATGCAGTGGACTTTTCCGCGTACAGCTCTGAGCACTCTTTATCCCACCACAGGGTGGGAGACCGTCCATGGGTATTCGCGCTGGGTACTGGTTTAGTCTGAGCTTGATTCGCACTGTCGAGAATCAAGCCAGCCAAAAACCTGTACTCTTCCTCCGGAGGAAGTTCTTGAGTGGATTCGATTTTAACGGATATCGCGGTCGCGTAACTCTTCCAATCAATGTTCCGTGTGAGGTCATATGAGACATTGATTGTTTCCGATGGTCTTGAACCGCTAGCAATTGAAATCACGATAGGCAAATGATCGCTACCGTGGGGATCAGGGATCACCTTCCACCTGCAATCTAACTGTAGCGATGTCGAGCATAGCGATAAATCCAACGCGCTTGCGCGTGTTGGTGGTGTAGGAATCCGCGTCATTTCTCCCGTGTTTAAGATGGTCATGTTGAAATTGTCGCAAAGATCTTGGATTAATGTTGATCTATTATCATCATGAAGACAGCCCCATACCGTACCGTGCGAGTTAAAGTCTCCCAGAACTAGCCGCGGTGCCGGTAAGGATTCCGTGATATTACAAAGCGTTCGGTGCCCTACCGAGGCTCTAGGAGGAATGTAGATGGAAGCAATGCAAAGGTCTTTACCTTTGATTAGAACTTGACAAGCGACAATTTCAATGCCTGGTGTCGAAGGGAGGTTAATTCGGTTGAAAGAATAGCACTTTTTGATCCCCAAAAGTACTCCTCCATAAGGGTTTTCTCGATCCAGACGGATTATATTAAAGTCGTGGAAGTTGAGATTTATATCGGAAGTTAACCAAGTTTCACATAATGCGAAAACATCACATTTTAAACTGTTTAGTAAGAATTTGAAGGAATCGATTTTCGGGAGGATACTTCTGCAATTCCACTGTAGGACAGTGATCGAATCAGTGACCTCGTTTGATGACTTAGCCATCGAAGGATACGATCGCTGCAAGGAGGGGCCATTTAGCAGTCAACTGTTTCAAAAATGTTTGCACCATAGGGAGAAAATGTATCAGAATGCTTTTAAGAGGATCAGTAACATTGAAAGCTGTGAAAATTAAGTCCACTATGTCAGAAAATTTCATTAGTCCGCTACTGGACTGAGTATCTGTTTGAAAAAAGGGAACACTTGGGGTTTTTGGTGTCCCTGGAAGTGGTGGATACTCCTTGTTAGAATTAAAATTTCCAAGTCCTGGAGCAAATTGCTTCGGCTTTAGTGCATCACTTCCGTTGGATTTATTGATTGTAGTTGGCGCACTCTGAGTGGACGACACCTTGGCACCCTTACGAGGCAATCTAGGGGAAGCTTGATTTTTCCTCTTCCTGGACTCCCCTGGGTTAACCAAAGATGTTCCCTCTTGTGGGTCGTCAGATTCTTGCTCAACGCCAGCCAAAAGAGCAAAGGAATTTTCGGAAGGGACAGATGGCGAAGCATTCTTAAGAATTTCTGCATAAGAGCGCTTCGAGCGTTCCTTAAGGGAGCGCTTAATTTTATCCCCGCGCTGTTTGTACACGGGGCATGATTTAAGATCATGCGGAAGGCCCCCGCAGTAAATACACTTCTCAGTTTCTCCACTGCAAGCGTCATCCTCATGTTCTCCCTCGCATTTGCCGCACCTTTTCTTATTGCCACAATAGGTGGCTGTGTGGCCCAGCTGCTTGCAATTGCTGCAGTTCATTACCCGCGGTACAAACAGGCGAACCGGTAGACGAACCTTATCCAGGAGGACATAGTTGGGGAGGGAAGACCCGGAGAAAGTCACCCGAATCGAGTCTGACAATGAATAAGTTGTCTTATTATTCTCAGTTTTTGCTGAATACAATTGCTTGCATTCCAGAATCTTCACATGTTCAAGTGAGGGGTCCTTAAAGCAACCAACTCCATACTTCAACACGTCTTCGCACTTCAAACCCGGTTCGGCAACGACCCCGTCGATCTCCACTGCCAAACAAGGTATATACACCTTAAATTGCTTTGTAAAGCGCTCGCTGCGAGCAATCTGGTTTGCCTGGTCGAGGTCATTCACTAATATGCGTATCTTATTAGCTCTAACACGTGTTATCTGAGCTACGGCCGGGTAGTTAGCAGTCAGCTCCCGTGAGATCTCTAAAATATTAAGCGATTTCGTAATGGGCCGGAAATAGACCACCCAGGGCCCAGTTGAACTGGGTGGGTATGTTTTAATACGAGGAGGACTGGGGGAATCAGGGGAGGGAGTAATTTCGGGTTTATCCGGTATATCCATGGGAATATCATTCCCATCCAATGGTACTTCGCCCTCGGCCATTTAGGCACGAGGATAGCACGTGGTGTAAACGAGAGATGAAACTTATATTCAGGGGAAAGGGATCTAAGAAGTAGCGACAGATCGGGGGAAAGGGAAATGAGAAAAAAAAAAAAGATACTTAGCTTATATAGCGGCTTGTCCGGTTATTGAACTATTCACTTCACCAACCTAGGCACCGGCGAACAAAGCCTGCCGCAAACAATGACTGGCCTTCACAATGTATATATTTATATTGATCCACTCTATGCACAGCACAAGAAAACGATCTACTTCGATCGAGAGTTCAGACGATTGTGGTGTGTGAGTAAGGTTATTTTTCTATGATGAAGCAAGAGGATATGTAGAAGAAAAGTCCAAACAAATGACGTAGTGGGCCTTTCTGTTGCCATAAGTTTTGTTTCGGTTGGGTCATAGTTAATTTAATCGTTTTTGTGGAGGTTAAAAGTGTCCATAAGTGTTCTAGTCGGTAGATCCGAGGTGAAGCTTGGCCTTTTTCACTTTTCATCGTGCGCCAAAGAATCAGGATGCTCGGTCGAATGTTTATGTTTACTTAAAGGGCCCCGGCCGCCATGCCTAATTTTGCAGGTATAATACTAATACACTCAAAAGTGTCAAATGTTCCCACCTTTCTCTCCATCTTGGGACGACACGATGCATTTTGAGAATATCCGTTTGAGTGACAGATGATTCTAGCGGTCACTTTATATTTTCGGTGACTCGCCCATTCATTTAATCTAAAGTAACTTACGGCATACCTCTTCATAAATGAGGTGACTCAAGTCAGATGATGTGACGTGGCTCCTATTTTGATGCAACCTGTCTCTCCTTAACTGCCCGTACTTCGCTCAAATGGTTCACTGAGTGAGCAGCCGCTGATGCCCTGAGATGATTACGCTAAATTTTCATAGCGACGTACACTCAGTGCACTAGTGTGAGTGAAGGAAGATTAAGTGCAAAAGTGGTATGTTTACTTACAAATTTGCCATGTAATCAGGTTTTCCTCCGAATTCAGAAGTCAAAACAACAAAACGCACTTTGTTAAGTTTATAGGGCCCAGTATGTTTTCTTGGCAGTTCAATTATCTGCTGGTACCAAATCTTAACAATATGAAATCGGCTGTTCTAATCTATTTTACGCAGAAATTGCAAAAAAATACTGCAGACGATCAAAGCATGAGATATTTGAATCCAATTAATTTAAGGTTATTTAATCAATCTTAGCATCACATATGAAGAAACTGAAATATAATTAGCAAGTCCTGTCCTATTTAGACAGTTGCCCATTTTGGACTATTTTCACTGGAATCTAAAGACTGAATTACATGATAAATTTATTTTGAACTAAAAGGAACAATTGAAGGGGTACAACCCACTTTTTTGGTTTTAAGTACACACTTGTGAAGAAATTTTCTGACTTTTAAAGCGTGTTTCATCTTCATGCAATATTAAGCGTTTACTCCATGAGTCTCCAATTATGATGATCTGACTTATGTAACAAGTTTATATGATTATGTTGAGTGGACCGTTTCGACTTTATCTCTTCAGTATATGGCAGCCGACACGATTATCACATAGACGTCAAGCCCAACAAAGTACGGAAAACGAATTCAAACAGCTGAAGGATCAATCGATTACGGCCGTAGTAGGAACAGGAAACTCGTAAAAATAAGCTTCCAAATTCGTTCGAAAAAAATAATTCCTGGTGACGCACAACAAAGCGTGTCATGTGAAGGCTTCGCAATCAGGGTGGGATGAAAGGGACTTCAAAGATGGATTAAGGGGAAAGTGGTCGCCCTGGAAAAGTGCCATTATCAAGTAGCATTGTGTCAACCATTACATGATTTCGCTGGATGGGCCATCAACTAACGAATTCGATTGATGTTGAAATCGCATTAATTTTAATTCATAACGATCTGAGGGATTCTATGAGAAACCGGCCGACCGCAAAATATGACCATCGTCGATTCGAACGAAACTTTGCAGGTGTGTTCACTGTATGAATCTCCATGATATTCTCTGGCAATTGGAATATTTTGATACAAGAGTAATTTTTCAAAAGGGCGTAAACGTTTCTACGTGTATGAATTTCAAAATTTTTTTGTTCGATTACTGTATTTTATACAGCAATACTATCTGAGAACAAGTTACAGGGAATGAATACTTCTGTCCGAAAAAAATATGCACTGAAAAAAATGTTGTGTCATTTTTCAAAAAAACAAAAATTTATGATAAAAATTTAAACACGCGAAAAATGCTTTAGCATACAGATGCTTGAGCCGTTCGCGATTATCCATGCAACCTACACCCGCGTTCTCGTAGACATGTTAACATCCCGGTGATAATATGAACGTCTCAGCCCTTATAAACATTCAAACGCGGTCTCAAGCGTGATCCTACAATCTCTGGCGCTCGCGCGATCATGAATCGGTCATTTTTCAGATACCAGAAGTAAGGGTCGATGTCTTCAATTGGATCAATGAAAAACCTATTTTAATCCACCTAGCGGTGCAATTGTGCCTTTCTCAATCATGAATCACGAGAATGTGTGCGTTGTTTATATTCATTAAAAGCTTTTAAATGCATATATTACATTTCATTATTGTACATCACATGACAACTATATACAGGAAAATAAATCATCATTCGAGTTCTAAAATTTTGAAAAAGAAAAAACAGCCACGGTAATATTGAACTGAAAAAAAGGTGCGAAATCGGCAAAGTCCCAAAAAGTCGATTTTTATAAAAAAAATTTTTCGAGATAACATAAAATCTCGACGTTTTATGCATTTTAAAGATGTTTGGCATCAAAAATACGAATTCGATTTCAGAAATTTCATGGGGTCCACCCTTTGAAAAAAAAATTGAGTTCCGGCTTATATGGGAATTTCATGTGTGACCGGACCGTTCAGTCTATATTTCCGGAACCATACAAGCGATCCGTGCGAAATTTTACAGACATCTGTGGGGATAATATAGCTATCATTTGGGACTAAGTTTGTGAAAATCGGCCCAACCATTTCCGAGAAACTGATATGAGTTTGCTAGTTATGAAAGATGGCCGCTTTTCCCGGGCACTTCCGGAACCGTCTATGGTGGTCAATGTAGTCAACGAAAGTTTGTTTGGCCGTCGGTGACCTAGAACTGCAAAGTTAAGTTATTTGAGAGACATTTTAGCGAAATTTTTACCTTTTTTGCTTCCATCGGGGTATCGGTTTGAATCACTATTTGCTATGTGATCGCACGCCACAACCCGTAACTCCGGAACCGGAAGTCGGTTGGGGATAAAATTTAATAGCCATTTACGGGGACGCAATACCTTTCATTTGAGGTCAAGTTTAGTCGAATCGGTCTAGCCATCTCCGAGAAACCGATGTGACTGTTACTCTGAATTTGGATACTTCCGCCGGGGCTTCCGGAACCGATGATGGTGGCCAATGTGACCAAAGAGACTTTGAATGGCTGTTAATGACCTAGTACTACAAATCGAAGCAGTTGTGGTCACATTTTGGAAAAATTTTCACCATTATACATTCATTGCAGAATTTCTTAAAATCGACGTTTTCTGCGTGATCGTACTCATCACCCTGTAATTCCGGAACCGGAAGTCGGATCCATTAGAAATTCAATAGCAGCCTATGGGAACGTTGCACCTTTCATTTGGGACTAAGTTTGTAAAAATCGGTTCATCCATCTCTGAGAAAAGTGAGTGAGATTGTGTTCGCGTACACACACACAGACGCACATACACACACACATACATACACACACACATACATACACACACAGACATTTGCCGAACTCGACGAACTGAATCGAATGGTATATGTCACTCGGCCCTCCGGGCCTCCGTTAAAAAGTCGGTTTTCAGAGCAATTGCAATACCTTTCTATTGAGAAAGGCAAAAAGGTGCAAAATCGGCAAAGTCCCAAAAAGTCGATTTCCAAAAAAAAAAAATTTCGTGATAACATAAAATCTCGACGTTTCATGCATTTTAAAGATGTTTGGCATCAAAAATACGAATTCGATTTCTGAAATTTCATGGGGTCCCCCCTTTGAAAAAAATTTTGAGTTCCGGCTTATATGGGAATTTCATGTGTGACCGGACCGTTCAGTCTATATTTCCGGAACCATACAAGCGATCCGTGCGAAATTTTACAGACATCTGTGGGGATAATAGAGCTATCATTTGGGAATAAGGTTGTGAAAATCGGCCCAACCATTTCCGAGAAACTGATATGAGTTTGCTAGTTATGAAAGATGGCCGCTTTTCCCGGGCACTTCCGGAACCGTCTATGGTGGTCAATGTAGTCAACGAGAGTTTGTTTGGCCGTCGGTGACCTAGAACTGCAAAGTTAAGTTATTTGAGAGACATTTTAGCGAAATTTTTACCTTTTTTGCTTCCATCGGGGTATCGGTTTGAATCACAATTTGCTATGTGATCGCACGCCACAACCCGTAACTCCGGAACCGGAAGTCGGTTGGGGATAAAATTTAATAGCCATTTACGGGGACGCAACATCTTTCATTTGAGACTAAGTTTGGTTGATTCGGTCTAGTCACCTCCGAGAAACCGATGTGACTGTTAGTCTGAATTTGGATACTTCCGCCGGGGCTTCCGGAACCGATGATGGTGGCCAATGTGACCAAAGAGACTTTGAATGGCTGTTAATGACCTAGTACTACAAATCGAAGCAGTTGTGGTCACATTTTGGAAAATTTTTCACCATTATACATTCATTGCAGAATTTCTTAAAATCGACGTTTTCTGCGTGATCGTACTCATCACCCTGTAATTCCGGAACCGGAAGTCGGATCCATTAGAAATTCAATAGCAGCCTATGGGAACGTTGCACCTTTCATTTGGGACTAAGTTTGTAAAAATCGGTTAATCCATCTCTGAGAAAAGTGAGTGAGATTGTGTTCGCGTACACACACACAGACGCACATACACACACACATACACACACACACACACACATACATACACACACAGACATTTGCCGAACTCGACGAACTGAATCGAATGGTATATGTCACTCGGCCCTCCGGGCCTCCGTTAAAAAGTCGGTTTTCAGAGCAATTGCAATACCTTTCTATTGAGAAAGGCAAAAAGGTCTCATATCCACTGGACAACACGTTTCATGGCGAAATGACCTGAAACTCTAGTGATATGAGGTAACTCACTCCCTGTCAGAATGTGAACAGTACACTGAAAACTAAATATCAGAATGACGGTCTGCGTGAACGCACGCGAATATGTGAGTGGCCAAGAACGCACGCGAATATGTCAATGGCCACACGGTTACAAAATCGACTTTATACACGCGAAGTCGTATGCACGTACGCACATGCAACAAACACGTTAATATACGAACGCTTAAGCCCTTCGCGATCAACCACGCACACGTATGCCCGCGATCATGCAAACTTGATAACACCCCGGTAATAAGGTGAATGTTTTAGTACTAACGAAGTCTCAAACGCGAACCTACAAACGTCCGTGTTCGCGCGATCATGAACGTCCGGAAATCATTATCCTCCGTGCTAGTAAGTTAAGTCCATACATTCAGTTGGACTAATCCAAAAATAAAGCTTATTTCCAGTAGATAACACCTTTCTTGACTATATGACTGGGAACTCTAGTGATATGGAAGATCTCACTTTCTTCTAGCATCTAAACCGTAGGGGAGAGTGGGTACATTTGATCCCACTTTTGTTTTTTGCTCATAGCTTTTCAAAGAAACAAAAATTTCAATTTCAAAATTCGCCATCTTGTAGTCAATTCGAATTATAAGAGCTATGAATAATGTGTAAATCCGAATACTATGTCCTCTCAGTAATATGAACAGTTTTGAAAATCATGCTAAAACGAGGTTTTTGTAAAAACGCGTGGTAACTTGATCCCCCGCCTACTGGGGCTAAAGAAACAAAGCACACTATGACCTATAGATACGAAAGTTCAGCTAACCACCTATCATAACAAATTAATTAATAAGATTACCTTTTTAGCTGCACGACAATCTTTAACCACAGTAGAAAGTCACGCATTTGCGCTAAATCACTGCTGTTTAACTGACTTTTTCAACCTTTAATAACTGATACCATCATTTGTTCACGGAAAAACATTTTAGATCAATTAATAGTGCCAGGTACGATATAAAAACGATGTTTTTCTATTTCTTTACATTTCGAAAGTGTTTGAGCGAACTAATGATAGGGATCAAGAATACAGGGATCAAAAATACCTGTTGTATGAGGTGAACAAAAAAATTTTTTTTTGTATGTGTAGTGAAACTTTATTCGAAAAAGGTTTTTTCTAGGCAAAAGCCCTTAGAAAGTAATCTTATTTGAAAATATTTATAAATAATTAGGTTGACGATCTTATACAACCGTTCAAAAAATTTGTGAAAAAAGCTTCGAGATGGATTTGAACACATATTTTCTAAAATATTATACAACTTTTCCAAACCTAATGTAATACATCAGATTTGTTTTTTAAACATCATAAACGACAAAACACTTTATTTTATTTTTATATGGTGATAGCTTTATGCGTATAGATTAGTAGATATGGCCAGGGAATCAAATATACCCAAGGATCAAGTGTCCTTGCTCTCCCCTACACCAAAAATTAAGTATCAGATTCACGGTCCACGCGTGATTATCCAAGAACGCACGTGAATATGCGAACCGCACATGATTATACAATAGAATTTATACACGCGAAGTTACGTACACGTTAGCACACGAGACATACAAAGGCTCGAACCCTTCGCGATGATACACACGATCGCGAATCCCCTGCGTACAATGAATATCACATTCAGAAACACGGCCCGCTGTAATTGGCCTTAAGCAGTGTTTTAACGGGCGACATTGACTGTCTCATCTGTAATTGATAGTATAAAAATATTAGAATGTAGATAATTATCGGCAAACGAATCCAAACAGCTGAACAATGAATTGAATACGGTCATAGTAGGGACAGGAAACTCGTAAAAAATAAGCTTCCAAATTTATTCGAAAAAATAATTCATTGTGATGCACAATAGCACTTGTTATGAGAAAGTTTTGCAATCAGCGCGGGATGAAACTTCAAACAAGGATTAAGGGGAAAAGTACCATTATCAAGTAGCATTGTGGCAATTTGTTTTCGCTGGATGGGTCATCAACTAACGAATTTGAGTGATGTTTAAATCTCAATAATTTTTATTCGTAAGGATCTACTTTTGGCATTTTATTAAAAATAATGTTCGATCAAAGTGCAGGTATTGACATTCTCTTGTGGTAAAAATTCAACTGAACTTGAAACGTATTATCACAGACAAATAGACGTCACACGAGATGAATTTTCATCGCTCACGGTCGATTTAAATTATGAAAAATGCGCCATTTCACCGAGCGTGGCGCTAGTGACGCGATTTTGACACATAGCCATAATATGCGTCACCTTCGCACCACCCGAAAATCAAGATGAAGGGAAAGAAAGGTGGGAACATTCGTAACTTTTAAGTGTAATACTTTTATACATGTAAAATTGAACATGACTTCCGCGACCCTGGAAATAAACATAAAGAGCCGAATGAGCTTCACCTCGCATATTCCGATGCGAGCACTAAGGGACACTTTTTTATCTCGAACCTAAATGATTAAAACGTCATTTGTTTGTTTTTCGACACTGAATCCTTCTGGATAACAACTCGCCATCTCTCTGTCAATGGCCCTCGTTCGAGAAGGATTCGAAGCGATTTTTTTTAGGATTTAGTGCTTCTGACAGGTCTCGTGCTCGATTGGAATGACACTGACAGATAAACAAACGATAGAGATGGCGCGTCTTTCTCTAAAGGCATTTAGCATTTTTAATGCAAACCAAAACTAACAAAATGATCCGGAAACGTAAAATGTATTCCTGTCAAAGTGTCCAAGGCATGAATTGTTCAAAATCATTGCATAGTGTCCCGCACGATACAGGTCGGTGACGGTGAAAGAGCGACGGAAAAGAGTAAACAGAAACAAGAATCGGACAAAAAAGGACTAGAATTGATTACTTCGCACGAAAATTTTTTGTGTTGCTTAATTTCCCGTAACAATAAATGGTTGTGTTGAGTTTTAAAAATGCAGTCGTTACTCTACATTCTTTAAATCTGCCAATTACAATCATTATCCCATGGAGAATTGAAGTACATAACATAGCCGATTTTTCTATTTCGCTCTTCAAATTTAACAACTACAACAATTTCATTTATCATCTTGCATTTGAAAAGTGCTGTGGTCATTGTTGCCAGGATTTCGGTTGAAAGAAATCTATTTGCTATGGTTGCCAGAAACACATTTTGTGCAATGTGTTCAACAGATGACGCTAATATACCGTGGGCGATAATTTTTTTTAGAATTTTCTTCAAGCTGTTACGTCTGTTTGACTGTAGTATTATTGTAAAATTGGTTCCTAAATGACCCGTTATCCCGTTTAAATGGATCTGCTTAAATGGATAGTTTAGTAGTTTAAATGGATCTGCTCACATCTCTAATTATTGACGTCAATAAATGCGCAAATTATTATTTCCTTGTAATCGATGGTTTTGTAAATACATGTTTTTTTTCGTAGATTTTCCCTGTTTAATATGCGAACTGGCACTTGTTTAGTGGAACAGGAAGAAAATTTTCGGTAAACTAACCCAAACGGTTGAACGATAAATTGATTACGGCCATAGTACGGGCAAGAGACTCGTAAAAAATGAGCTTTCAAATTCGTTCGAAAAAATCATTCATTGTGATGCACAATAAAGCGAGTATTATGAAAGCTTCACAATCAGCGCAGGAAGAAGCTTCAAAGATGGATTAAGAAGAAAATGGTCGCCCGGGAAAAGTACCATCATCAAGTAGCATTGTATCTACCATCACTTGGTTTCGCTGAATGAGCCATCAACTAACGAATCCGATTGATGATTTAATCACATTAATTTTAATTTGTAATGAGAGTAGATACAGAACACTAGATAAGGATTGTCGCCAGTTGTACCGTTTTGTCTATTTCCTTTACTCTCCTAGAGCGCTTATTAGTGTATAACTGTCAAAGTACTTGGCGCTCTACGGGAGCGAAAAATGTAAAGAAAACGGTACAACTAGGGAAAATCCAAATCTAGTCTTCTGTATCTACTGTAACGAGTTCATTTGGATATTTTCTTAGAAATCATAAACGAATCAAAATGCAGATATTAACATTTTCACATCGTGCAAATTTAGCTGAAATTGAAACGTATTATTGCAAAATTGTTACTGTTGTATGACACATCACCTCGAAATGCAAATGCCCAAAATTGGGTGAAATGTAATCTTTACATTTTGCCCGAGGACGGGCATAGCGTAGTTGGTAAATCGATTGCCTTGTAAGCAGCTCACCTGGGTTCGAGGGTTAGAGATTTTTCCAAAGAGATTTCTCTAACCCGAAAAGAGGCGAATGACCCTAAGGTTAGAACCTCTATAATACAATAAAAATACATTTTGCCCAGTTTCTGGCTATAAATATTATAGTAGTATACACTACAACGTATCACCCCGTATCACCCTGAAGCTACCCCCTAAGAAAGGTTGGTCCAATGAAGGACGTTTGTTGGACCAATGTTGGACGACGTCCAAGTAAGCGCTCAACAGACGTCCATCGTTGTACCCGTGTTAAGCGATTTTGAAACATTTTTTTGGGCTTCTCAGTGGGCAGGATTACCTTTCGTTGCAGCAAAATGCGAAGCACGTTTCGGTGCATAATTTGCTGCAATAATTTTTCTTGATGGATCGATGACACATTTGGAAAAAAAATGTTATTTAAAAACCTTTTGACGCAGTTTTTTTTATCAATTGAATAAACAAGTATTGTTACCGTTGCCAATTAGCACATATTGCACCTGGGTGATACACACATTTCGTTTGGTTTATTCACGAACGTTCCCATTTATTGCGGCGAATGAATGGTTTGTTTCCAATTGATCATTTTAATGTCATCTATACGTACGTGAAAAGGAAAAACGAAAAAAGTATAAAATCCATTTGTTGTCCCTAAAAATGTCACCATTTCACTGTTAAAGCACTTGTTTTATTTTATTTTTCAAACAAAACGGTCGTAAGTGTTTCAACTACTTGGAAAAGCGAAAAGGATAGATCGAAATCAGGCACGTAATGATAAATGGGAGCCCTTTTAAATCCTTACGATCTCAAATTGATATCATCTGGTCGGTACGATCTAAGTGATTCACTGTTATCCACTTGAGCACCCACGACGAAATTTATTGTCCATGATCTGAGCTTTACGTGAAACGACCTATCCGGCCCGGTTTGATTAATGAAGGAAGACTGTTCTTTTAAATTTTGAACTGGAACTTGTGGGCGTCCATCCAAGTATTTGTTCGTCGAAGTAGAATTTGCATATAGAGTACAGGCACTAAAACATGCCTTTGCGAAACTCAACTTTCTATTTCGCAGTCAGTGACTCACGGTTGTTGCAATGATCCACTCCTGGACGGAACATACAAAAGCACGAGATGCATCGTAGAACCAAACCACGAAATACCGACAGTGAAGCTCATCTATATGGAATTGAAATGGTGTCAAATTCAATTTTCACTTACTTAGTAACGAGTTAATTACTGTTGATTCATTAATCCAAATTCAGCCCAAGTTCCAATTATGTTTCCAAACGCACTCTTGTCAACAATTTCACTTTTCCCGCGGCAATTGATAACTATTGGTTCGCACATACTTCGTCCAGTAATAAACCATTTGATTGAGCATTATCATCAAATCCCAGCATGATCCAACATCCACTACGAATTCGAAAGATGAGTACTATTCAATTTCAGTTTTCACACAACTATATCAAATTACACTCGCACTACAAAACGACTCCCGGCTTTAACAACTTTAATGCTAGTTAGATTCCCTATGAGCTACCTTATCCGATGCGAGAGCAACAAACTTTTGCAACCTGTACCGACGACGGTCAAACGAGGACTGAAGGAAGGAACACCGTCGGTTTACGCTTTCCCTGTGGCACCATCAACAGGACGTGATGAATGAATGGTGCTCGGCACGGATTCTGGTCCTGTTTGCGGTGTGTGTGTGGCAGTGTGCAGCAGCAGAAGCTTTTGTTCTGTCTGGCTGAATTCATCTATCCACGCTGTAAAGGTCACTGCGTCGGTCGGTCGGTCGGTCGGGTTGAGCCCTATAGAGACTGGATGAAGAAAAGGTTGACTCTTGGCTAATGATTATATGGCGACCATTATTACTAGTGAATAGTCTATTTTGATCTACATACACTGACTCGCGGATATAAAAACACGTCCCGAGTAGAAAGACTCCTAAGACAATACTTAATAGAAAATAACGGTGGAGAACCCATTTTGAATTGCTTGAATTCTTTTTTAGCTGTCAAAAACGGATCTAATTGAACATCTGCTAATATTGGATTCTAATAATAATATTCTAGTTTATTTGAAACTAGAATAACCAGGGCCGGTGGAGCACTTGGGTAGTATTTGTAATAATACCCACTTGAAAATAACAGACAGTGTAATTACCCACTCAAAACTTTAGAGTGGGATGCAGTTTGAAACATTTTTAAGGGCTAGATACACGATTTGTTGTTTTTAATAAGAACTATTTGATTAACAATTAAAACAAGGCTAAACACAATTAGGATTATTTTTTTCGTGACCAGATTTCCAGAGGGGTTGTTGGCAATTCAACTAAAAGAAAAGAGAAAACTAAATTTGGATATTCACTGTGTTTAAAAATATGTAAATGATAGTCACATAGGTGGGATCGAGGATAGCCAGTACATCTCGGACTGGAGCGAGGCCGATGGAAAGCATTTGGCGGAGATCTGGCGCCATAATACGAGGTGATCGACCAGACAACATGTTTTATGTCGCGATAACCGCCACCACAAGCGCAGAGACCGCTCTAGACCATCCCAGTATAACGAAGATGTGCTTCGAATGTATAATGATTTGATATGACCGCGGTATCACCCGTTTGAAATCACGACCCTCATCCATCACCTTGAAGCAAGGCTTGTTGATACCTTCGGATTCCTAAACTTTTATTGTTCCACGAAATTGTCATTTTCAAGTGTCTGACAAGAAATACTGTAAAACTCGTTGCAGCTAATCGATCTGTCATAAATATCACTTTTTAATGTCTAAGTGTCCGCCTTCTCATTATTCGGAATTGAGCATTGCGAACGAACCCAAATTAAGGTAATTAGCATGATTTTTTAGATAAAGCACTCAGGAACTTCCATATTTTCCCCAGGAAATACATGCACCATCGGAGAGCCTCCATGCAACTTTCGAGCGATTCGACGTTCAAATTGTCATTATGGGACTTTTTCGCGTACAATTGTAAGCACTCTCTGTCACACCACGGCGTGGGAGACCGTCCACGGGTGTTCGCGCCGGGTATTCGTTTCATCTGACCTTTGATCGCAGAGTCAAAAATCAAGCCAGCCAAAACGTTGTACTATTCTGCCGGAGGTATTTATTGTTTTGAAACAATTGTTTCGGATATAAAGGGCGAACACGAAATTATTGCGACACATTCAACAGGGCATAACTTTTTTACCATTGGGTAAAAATCAACCAAATTTTGCACACTTTCTCATTGATGTGTATTGTTTACAGGCTGTCAAACTCGAAGTCCTGTTTTTCGATTCAACGAAAATGGAGGTGAACCAACGTGAGTCGAGAGAACAAATTCTTTCCAAACACCTGGAATTTCCTGACCTGTCGCACCGGCAGTTGGGAAAAATGTTGAACATTCACCATTCAACCGTCTCCAGAGTGTTGAAGCGGTTCCAAGAGCGGTTGACGTTGGACCACGGCAAAGGAGCTGGATAAAAACCGAAGCGAAGTGAAGCGGATGATTAAAGCAAATCCCAACGTCTCAAGCCGTGATTTGGCCAAAAAGATCGGCATGTCGCAGAGCTACGTCCAGAATGCAAAGAAGAGAGCTGGACTACATACATACAAGGTACAGAACTACCCAAACCGCGATGAGCGGCAACAATCGACGGCTAAAACTCGGGCACGGAAGCTCTACGAGAAGATGCTGACAAAATATGGCTACTGTGTGATGGACGACGAAACGTATATAAAAGCCGATTTTAAGCAAATTCCGGGGTTGGAGTTTTTCACCGGCAAGAGCAAGTTCTATGTGGACGACAAATTTAAGAAGAAGAAAATGTCGAAGTTCGCCTCCAAATATCTCATTTGGCAGGCCATTTGCTCTTGCGGACTGAGGAGTGAGCCTTTCGTGACAAAGAGCACAGTAAATGGCGAGATCTACAAATCTGAGTGCCTCGAGAACCGCCGTTCTTGCAGCAGCACGACGAAGCTCCGCTATTTTGTATGAGGCCAATTCTGTCCATTTTGTTCCAAAGGACATGAATCCGCCAAACTGTCCGAAGCTGCGCCCGGTGGAGCGGTACTGGGCAATGATGAAGTGGGAACTTCGGAAGAGCAGGAAGACAGTCAAAGACGAGAAGGACATGTTAAGAAAATGGAAAAAAAAATCTGAGAAACTGGTACCGGATGACACTGTAAAGACTTTGATGGAAGGCATCAAGCGAAAATGCGTTCAATTTTACACTCAAGGCTCCATCGATTAACTTTTCTTTTGATTTTTGAAGTAAATATATGTATAAAACTACCCTAAAATTTTGGTTTGATTTTAAACATTATAAGAAAATTGGCATGACATTTTCGGTGTCGCAATAATTTCGTGTTCGCCCTTTATGGTAGTTTAGCGCTCAGTATTTTCTCGGTCCTGGCGAATAATGTTAAAAATGTTAAAGATCTTCGTCGGAAGTTGGGCACCTTTTACACAATGCCAATGCATTACACTGCAAATTGTTTATTAAATGTTTCAATGAATCAACGATATATCTGCCAACAGAGATCAAGTCAGTGTCATTGTTTGTCGAATTAATAATAGATTAATTTAGTAGAAAACTGTTTGCTTTTTTGGTGGAATTAAATGGGGGAAAACAGATTTAAGTAGTGAGTTAAACGAAAGCAACTATGCGAAAAAAATCACCTCAGAGGCAGGATTCGAACCTGCAGCCCTTGGGACTTCTTTGGATATCCTGCATGGAATTTTGAAAAAACATGGGTTTCAAAAAAAGAGTCTTAAAAGATTTTAGAAGTAAATAAATCAAATTAAAGGAAACTTACAGACACGAAAGATGTAAATCAGCTATACTCTGGAACTTTGCAAAAATTTTCGGTGATATTAATTCTAACGATTGAAGCAAATAACTGCTACCTGATGAGAAGACCCCCTTAAATAGTTATGTGCAATCGTCCCTGTTCAACAATCTAAATGTCGTAAGTTCGTATCCAACTTCTAAGATAGCAAAAATTATGTTTGTTTGACCTCTGGCCTTATAATCAGTATTTATTATTCTCAGCCCGCTCCCCCACTCCGTCACGTTTATTTTTGAATTTTGTTTTTGTTGAATGGAGATCTATGATGCGTCTAATTTTATTACTGTTTTTATATTTTGATCTTCTTTGCCGACGAATTGCAGTTAATCGTATATAATGTTCCGGATCGTATACCAGTGAGGGATATCGTATAAGATGTGAGCTTGCGTCGTATCTATATATGTATTCGAAAATATATTCTCTAGAATCACTTTAACACTTGATGCTACCATGCGTAACATGTATATTGCTGACAGAAATCGCTAATTTCAGTGGCTATGTACGTATAACACCTACAGTTTAGTACGCATATGCCGATTTAGTGCATTTAGTGCGACTTTTTGGTGCTATATAAATACGTATTCAACAGTTGTAACTGCGATATACTATCAAAAAGGCTGGGTGTGCGGAATGATACTGGTGGAACATAAGTTGTTTTATTATACTCCTCGATTTTTGCTGAACGCAATTGCTTTCAATCCAGAAAATTTTCACAAACATTTCTCCGGCAAAGGGTTCTTAGATGAGCCAACCACTTGCCTTAGCTGATTTTCGCAATTAACGCCCTTGTTCGAGACTACACCATCAATGTCGACTTCTCGGGCGGGTACGTAGACAAGACAATTTTTCGCAAAAAGCTCGCATCGAGCAATCAAATTTAGCTGTTTAAGGTCGCTCACAGACTACCTACGTTTACGGGTCTGACGGACCATGGCAATATCGGTCACAGCCGAGTACGTTTTAGTTAGATCACGCGATATATCGATGATGTTAAATGGCTTATCTTCGGTCCGGAAGCGCATTCTTAATTTGCTGACTACAGGATTGTTGAGAAATTATCGAACTGAATTGAGTGTGTACGTTGTAATCTGGTCTCAATTATTGGCTACTGTTGTTTGAGGTTGAAGAGTGCGTTGATGAAGAATAATTAATGATGGAGTAGGACGGGTTGAAGGTATGGTCACCATTCAACCATCGTTGTCCAAGCCAACAACAAATTGTTCGTATTTCACGATAAGGATAAAATTGATTTCGTAAATAAAGCGCTTCGCTTTTTAAGAGTTCAAATAGTGCATTGTAAATCTGTATTCCTTCCCTCCGGCACGTTTTATATCAGTGGACAGATGGGCGAGCATTATTGTTTTAGGAGTTTATCACTCATTCACTATTCGGTCCACACGATGCGGTCAAAATTTAGAAACAATAATTTTCTTTTTACTGCTCTTCATAGCATTCAGTTTTCGAAACCATTTTCCTTCAACTCTACAGCTAGAAAATGTCGACATACAAAAAACTGGTGTGCGTGGATGATCGCGAAGGTCTTGAGCGTCTGTAGGTTAACGTGCTAAATACTGGAAGAGAATGAAGTTACCCATATCACCAAAGTTCCCGGTTATGTTGCCATGTAACGGTTATTTAGTGGATATGAACGTCATGTTTTCTGTTGGCTCAGCTGAACGCATGAACCTATGCTATTAGAGCCGAGGGTAAGGAAGAATCCAATTCGTGAACAACAAAACTACGGCGATTGGAAAAAATTAAAAAAAACATCTGAGCCAGTTGCTTTATCCACCTAAATAAATCCCTTAACCTTTTTTTCTGATTGTCAGGATCATAAGGTATCGAATCAATCACAGGTGGTTTGCATTAGACCGTTTTGAAAGATGGAAATTTGGATTATTTTGTGTTTGGTTTCGTCGGCCGGTATATCGATAAAATCACGCGAATGACTGCTCATAGTTAAAGCGTTTATAATAAAAAAAATCGACAAAACTTAACTTAACAACATTTAACAATAAGATCGTGGTGGTGATTCTTTTCTCAGATTACAGCATCATCAACATGCATTGCCCTCATGAAGCGAGACTCGAAAACATTATTTAAGCTTTTAATTTTATCTTAGAAATAAGCCCATATTAATTTCGCGACAACTTGCAATAAGCAGTTTAAACGGTTGTTAACATTTAATGAAAGCGAAAAGTTTTCTCTTTCGTCTACTTCGGCGATTTATAATCTGCGAGTAACGATTTGTCCGGAATTTCCCCTCAAAGTGAATTTTGACAGTATGCTTATTGGCCCTTTTCAAAAACATGCGAGAATTCATGCACAACTTTCAAATAAGATTGAGAGCTTGCTCTACAAAGATTTTACTAGTGAACAAAAGAGAGGAGTCGAGCGGAAAGAGAGATTGTTTAAAATTCAGTAAATATTTCAACCTGTTAAAAGTTTTCAATAAATGTTTTTGGAACTATTTGATGACAACTTAAGGAATAACTGTCAGATTTAGTAAACACAGTTGAATTCACGCTTATAGTGAGTCCCCATTAGTTATATGCACGATTTCTATACGAAACCGGACGACGCTAATTTTCACTGTGTTTCTTTGTTTGCATTCTAAAAAACAAATTTGTGTGTCGAAATTGGATTTTGAGCATGAACATGAGCATGATAACCGTACAATTCGTGGTTGCTACTCCGTGATTGACCAGAACAAGCGAAATTGCCCAGAGAATCATCGAATGGCGCCGGCCACTTCCTTACGACAGTATCGGGGAAGGAAAGGAATGTTAGTGTAGCAAACGTTGTCATGGAGACCGTGTATTCCTCTGCATCTCCACGTTTGCCATGGGAAGGA
Organism: Topomyia yanbarensis; assembly: GCF_030247195.1. Classification (NCBI taxonomy): domain Eukaryota; kingdom Metazoa; phylum Arthropoda; class Insecta; order Diptera; family Culicidae; genus Topomyia; species Topomyia yanbarensis. The sequence goes on along the minus strand of NC_080670.1, from coordinate 175,356,739 downwards.
GTTTTTGTTAGTAGGATGGAGTGAGTTACATAAACCTGTGATACGATCTATGTAACTCTCAGAAGTGTTATCATGTGTTTATTGCTCTGGGCAGCCGGCTGCCGAGAATTTGATAGAGTTATTGTTTGTTGAATTAATTTGGAAACGCCCGGTTTGCAAAAAAGCAACTTAAACTCCGTACTACCGACAGTCGGCAGTGTTGCTTATGTTTAATAGAATCCGACGGTATGTGAACAATGTTATTATTCCTTGTTTCTTTATTACGGTGAAACACGTTACTCCTTACTCTACATGCGACAGAGTATGTGCAATTCTGAATATAATAAAATGAAGACTACTTCATTATGGCATTGTTGATGAACCACCTTATAAAATAGGTGATAAGGGACGCGGACGAAAATAGCTGACCAGCAGTTCGGTTCGAGATGTTGGACTGGGTACTTTTAGGAGTAACGTGCCAAGATAAGAACCCACCTAAAAACCTTCAAGAAGCAGAAGATGCCAAAATGGAGTGAAAAGCAAGCTGCAACCGTTGAACCACAGGATCAGAAGCTGTATGACGGTCTACTGTGTGGAAAATCGGAATGTATTGCCATGGACGGCTTTAGCTCTAAGACGCCCCCAGGAGATTAATATTAGGTACACCGTGCGTGAAGGCCAGGACGGCGATGATGTTGATAAGTAAATTTTTACCGAGAAATTCGGTAAAAAAGCTATGATTTGGCAAGCTATTTGCAAATGCGGAATGTGTTCACAGCCATTTTCGACACCAGAGACAATGAATACAGATACGTACATCAAAACGTTTCGAATCGAGTCACTCGAATCGAGATGCGGAATGCCACCCCTGATTCCTGACCGATCAAGACATTTCCGGCTCTGAGCAAGGCATATCAAAGAAGACATGTAAAAGCAGCAGAAACTATCGAAAAATTTGCGATGGACTGAAAAAAGTGTCTAAAACAATTTCTTGGTTTATATTGTGAAAAAGATTCTTTCTTATAGTCTTGCAACAGGATACATTCCACTAGCGTGGCAGGAGGATGCAAAGAGCTTGAGACCGACTAGTCTTTCCCTTCCTTCCCAAATCAGTGGAACGTTTAATCGACCACTACATTCGGGATGTTAGCTTGGGCGAGCACCCGCTGCATGCAATGCAATATGCATATCAGCGGAAGAAGTTGTTTGTTTGTTTGTTTATTTATTAAGGCTTTAACCTCGAGGGTCATTCGCCTTTTGAAAATAATGTACATTTCAAAAATTACAAATTCAAAATTTCATTCAAAATAGATATCAAAATATATATAAACCATCGAACATTATTTTTGTCGACTATCCTGGGTGCACTGCTTTCCGTTTCTTGTGTTGACTTTCTTTCTCGGTGGTGAGCGATGGTCGGGTGTACCTTCTGCTGCTTGCTGATCAGTCTGTCTGCCTTCCCCCTCGCTTGTGTTTGTGTCCATATCGTCATCACTAGAATGGTTGTCGCTGTTAGATTTTTGGTGCTTTTTGTGTTTTCGAGTGACTTTGATATAGCCGTCTTCTTTCTTGTTTATTTCATCCCTGCGTACGGTGAGTATTGGCTTTGGGATGCCGTGGAATATTGTTGGTCCGGCATTCATTTGTTGGCCGGCTGTTTGTTGTGTATCAGCAAATGTTGAAGGCTGTTTGGTAGTGGTGGCTGAAGATGAGTTTTCTTTAGTTGTTTTGGCGCATGGTTTACCGTAGTGTGCAGTCTGATTACAGAACTGACACGTGGGCACCTGCCCAGGGTATGTGCATAGGGTTCTTTGTATGTAGTTAACACCTTGAGATGATCTGCCCTCGAAAGTCAAGTAAGATGGTATAGGTTGGTACAGCCGCATTCGCACAACCCGAACACCGTTGAGAATGCCAGGGAAAAAGTTTCTCCAAGTGTCGTTAGAGACGGATTCCACTTCTCCATACTTCGACATGAATCTTTTAATATAATCCGTGCTAGTACGAGGTGCCAGATCATGGAGGCGAATTTCCGTTAGATCAAGGTCCATATACACGGGGATCTTGGTTTTGACGTTTTCATATTCGACGTCATGTTGCATGTTGTTCTTTGCTACGAACCTTTCTGCCTCGGCTAAGGAGTTGAACGTTATTAGTACTACATTCCTGGTGTGGTGAAGCTGGACGTGTGATATCTCTGTAAGATCAAGTTCCATTTTCACCTTGACCAATTGTTCCACCTCGCGCACTGAAGGTCTAAGACGGGTTTGCGAAAAATCAATCGCGATTGTGTTCTCCCGTAATGGGCGAAATTTATTTTGTTGTTCACTCATTTCACTCGCAGTTAGCTGCAACGGAACTTTCCTGTGTCTATATGCTACACGTACACGTTAGAGCGGCGCGGCGCGGGTAGTATTTTTTGTTTGTGTGCTGTTCGCAAGCAGGTCGCTTTTTGGCTTCTGATCTGTACGAGATGAGGAAGCAGACTGAGCGGAAGAAGTCTACTACCACCCTGTTACACAATGTTGTCTTGAAAAAGCTGTTTCACAAAAGCAGTCAAGTTTAGGAGTTTTTCAATATGAAGGTGCTTTTGACAACGTTTGTTTTGGAAGCAGCACGAGGCCAAGGAGTACCTTCATGTATGACAAACTGGATACACGCAATGCTTAGCAACCGGCATCTCTGCTCGTCGTTAAGACAAGCAGAGATAAGGAAACTAAGTGTCTGCGGAAGTCCTCAAGGTGATGTGCTGTCACCACTTCTATGGAACCTTGTCGTCGATGGCTTGTTGAGGAAACTTAATGAGCTTGGGTTTCCGACGCATGGTTTCGTCGATGATTATCACATAATGATCACCGGCATTTTCACTAACACACTTTTTGATTTGATGCAACAAGTCTTATGTGTTGTTGAGCAATGTTGGACTATCAGTTGATCCCAATAAAACATCAATTGTGCTTTTCACGCAACGAAGGATTACAACCGGAGCTCGTTTATTGCAGTTTGAAATTATTGTCGCAGATCAAGTTAAGTACTTTGGGGTAATTCTTGACTTAAACTCACATTGATTTCAGGATCAAAAAAGCTTGCCTGGCCTTCGGCCAATGTAGACGGGCTTTCGGCATATCTTGGGGGCTCAAACCCAAGTACATTCAGTGGATCTACACAACAATTGTTAGATCAATACTGGCATACGGGTGCTTTGTTTGGTCGCAGAATGGAGAAGTCATGACAAGCCAATCAAAGTTAAACTATCTTCAGAGGCTGGTCTTGATGGCGATGACTGGTAGATACTGTATCCTACTTCAAGCAGAAATCTTTGCGATTCTGTGTGGCGTACAATCATCACTTCAACAGGGAATTTCCGATAAAAGAATCTAATTTGCCTCTGTCCTGAAAGCACTTAGTTCGGCAGATTCGAGATCGAAATTAGTAATCGCATGTCGAACTCAAATCGAAGTACTTAGCATTTCAAATACTATCTACCTTCTATGGGTACCCGGTCGTTCCGGTACTACTGGAAATGAATGGGCGGACTAATTGGCTAGAGCTGGCACTGCGACTGACTTCGTTGGTCCAAAACCACTGTCGATAAGTTGGATAAAAAACAAGATTCGCTCTTGGGCTGCATCCGAACATGCCAACCATTGGCATAGCTTGCAAACTTGCGTTCAAACAAAGACTTTTCTGCCGGATGTGACTCCGAAAATGTCAAAACATTTGTTGCTTTTCCAAATACAACTGCAGTATTCAATTGTCAATTATCACATGGCTACTATTCAGCGTGCTGAGTATTATTCATGTGATCGATATCCCCTCACTGCTTAAATAAAAATTATAAATCCCTCCGGGGGTTAGAAGTTATATTTCTGCTATTGTAGCACCTGCAGATAGTTCAGCATCTCTCCGGGGGTGCAGAATGCTCTGCTTTAATTGTTCTCTGTCGTTATTTTTTTTCTCCTAACCTTACCACTTCCTTAATCCTTCCCATCAGGAAATGATGAAAAGACAATTCTTGGCAAGGCACAAATCTCCGATCAACATGGAGAACGTGCCATTTGAGCCAGACGCTGCTGATTTCTGATTGTGCGATACCCTACCTTATATTCTAGTCGATTGCTAACACTGTTTTGATGTGTAATGTTCTGATCTATCTTAATGGTAAGGAAAATAAACCAAAACAATATAAAATCTTTTTTGAATGAACTACATGGGTAAAAATGCTAATTAAAATATTTTAGATGTTGAATATGTTGAATATTAAATGTTTCAAAGTTATTCAAACACTTACTAGTCATTTATGAAGCATCACTTTGAGATATAAACTAGTACCTTTCAAAAAAATTAATTTAGCGTACCATTATTATTGGTGAAAAAATATTTGACCCGAAACGACAAGATATTTATTTTTGAGCCTCCACAATAACCAGAAAACTCTATTAATTACATATTCAAATATCCAATAGTAAATTAGAGCAAAAACATTTCCTTAAAACTAATCTTTGTTACAACACAATTATTTTTGCGCCACCCTGGTTTTTCAAATATGTTCTAATATCAAAAACGATTCAGCGCACGAAAATCACTAAACAAAAATTCGACAATATAAAGGTTTTTGAGCCATCCTAATGAACAGTAAATGTTTATTTTCAAGATGTTTTAATATCAAAAACGAATATAACAAAATTACACAAAAACATCTTCTATTTTACGGTGAGCCACTGTGCAATCTATCATCGATGCACAGCACAAACAACACTGATTGTACATTGAAGGACCCCTTGGTTAGTGTTCGGATTTGCCAGCTATTTATTTACGCTCGGAAATATGACAGCGCACCACTTTTCGCTCCCAGAAAACGACCGACCACGTGCTTTTTCCCGAAGCCGGGCTTCGCTCTCGATTTCGAGAGCGACGGCAAAACCTGAACCGCTCAAGGCTGTGAAAAGTGAAAAGTATACTTCATCATTCGGAGTTATTCCGCCCGGCTCCGACATGCGGTCCGGGTGGGGTACAAAAGCAAACCGGAAGCCATCGGTATACACATGTATGTATAGGGTGACATAGAAAATGGGTTTCGCGCGATGTGGTGCGTGGGTGGGAGTTATTTATCGTCGTTCTACTGGAACGTACATCGTATCAACAAGTATCCTTGTCACAGTGTGAGCTTGAATTGAAGGCAGGTGATGATGATGTTTGTCGGATTTCTGTTCAGTTTTTGCGCGCATCAAAACGCTTCGAGGAACGTCAAAACATTGTAGTGATGATGATTTTGTGGGGTATCTCAGAGCAGAATATGTTTATTATTTGTATATTGGGAAAAAATTTCAACGGCGACATGACAATATTCTTGTTTTTTTTCTACATATTCGTATAGGATATTGAGACCATTTGAAGGTGTTTTGCTTTAAGCGGGGTCTGCTATCCGTATTCAGCAGGCTGGCTCAAATGGTAGCATGTATTTTCTACAATTTCTATACCAAAACATTATTCCTGGATGATTCCGATTTGTTGTAGGCTGTCGAGTGATCAACGAAATAGTTCCTTCCATGTATAAACCAAATTGGCAAAACTCATGTTGCTTGTGACACCAAAAACCTGGATTCGAACCGCACTGTGCACTTAACATTCTTCTAATAAATTCTTCTCCTAGACTGGTTAGTTCGATTGGCCTGCCATCTATATCACTTGAAATGCATGTGTTTTGACAGCTTGTAGTTTTCAGTAGCATATTGATCGCTCGCACTTTGAAAGTGCGGGGTCCAGCTTAGTGGGAAGTGCGCAATAGTAGGCTAGATTCTGCAAACAAAAACACATTAACCGGGGTATGTTACCGACATAGAATTACTGATTCAGTACACTGCGAAATATCAAAGGCTGCTGCTTTTAGAACATTTAATCATATTTGAGTACACGCAGAAAAATTTCTTTAATAAAATGATGGATTGGATTCAATTAATAAAATTAAATTTCGGGAGACAAAAAAAAGTTGAAATTGAAATTCTGAGGCATCTATACTTTTTTTTTTGGTTATAGAAAAACTGTCCAGCAAGGTGATGTTTTTTTCTGAGTAGAACTTCAACGTTAGTGGAACGATTTAGTGCATTTGATAGTGTGGTGGGTGTATTTCAAAGCTGGTCTCTCTGCCCAACATCTACAATGCGGTCGGTTGATACGCAGCAGTACAATTTCTTTGAACTGGTTCCACATTTCCTAGGAATTGGAGACCCTTTCATGTTATGGTGCTACTGGTAGTAGGTTGTGTTAGCGCTTGGCAAGCGGTATCACACATAAACCAGTTCAGCCCATTGACGATCTGGATAGAAGTCCGATGAGTTTGTTTCGATTTGCTTTGATATTATATTTCAGGAAATCATTTATATGATGTTTATCACTCTGGTCATTACAGAAATGGCTGCATCCTGAAGCCAAAAGAAAACAGGTTGGAGCTTACCAAATATTTTAAGCCGGTTTAAAATTTAATCTGGTTTAACAAGAGTTATCACGCTTTGGAGCTTACGGCAATAGATGATTTAAATAAATCTGGTGGAGTTCCGGTGTTTTTCGACACAAAAAATATTGACGGAGAATGTAGTACCCAATACGTTTCAATATTCTCTAACTAAGGCGCGCAATTTTTGGAATGAGCTGAAGAAAACTACGGTAAGAAATCCACGAAACCAATTTTCTCACTTCTTGTTGGTTTGCCCTTACAACTGTTTTAGTGTTAGTTTGACCAGTTAATCACGTTGTTGTCGGCCATAGAAAGCGTGCATAGGCGTAAAATTGTTTATTTTTCTATCTTCATTTCAAGACAGGCCATACATCTGAAGAACGGATCCTTCTCTCTAACGCGGGTATTAGAATTAGGCGCATTTCCACGCCAATGCTCAATAGTCGATATTACAGGAAAATTAACTGCTAATTGCGTGCCATCTCAGACGGAAAACACAACCCGCCGTGAAGCATTAGTTCACCACCAGGACCAGTTTCTCGGGAGCAATTAACCCGGCTTATCATCTTGGCATGCCATTGAACCCTATGTCAAAATACCGACCCTAATTTCGAGCTGAGCATTTAGCTGGAAACACCGACAAAGACATGGTTCTTTACCCATTTCCCGGAATCGCCGTCTAACCACTCACACAGGCAGACAGAGATGAGGAGGATGATGATGATGGAGTCATAGTTTTGATTAGCACGGTATCATTCTCAGCTGACAATTTCGCACTGCCAGGGATATTGTCAAGGTATAGCAAATGTAACTTTTTTTTACGACCGAACCGGCTACTAACCCTAGAGGGGTATAATCTTCGTCTTCCATGTTGATCGTAAAATTAAATTTCTACTTCCATTGTAAGCGCCACACGCAATTTGGCCGACATATTTTATTACATAAGATAAATAAGTTTTTTTTTTATCAACAACACGGAAATAACACTGGGGAATCGTTCTAGATGGGAAAGAGAAAATTTGGCTGAAAGTTTTTCCCGAAAATGGCACAGTACGTACCGTACCGTACAACGAATATTGGTGTTCTGCAGGAAGGAACAAATAATCTGGATACGGGACTGGGATAATATTATATCGTCGGAATTTGGAATCATCATTTATTATCATATGAGCTCCCGGTTTGTAACAACAAGAGACTAACTCTTGTTTCAAAAGCCTAACTACCCGGAGAAACAAAAACAACCCAACTGATAAGTTCTTTTAATCCCTTTGTGCCCATGTTGTTTGTGGACAACAACGTTTTTAAACAGCTATAGCTTTTGATTGAGGCAAGATTTACTCGCAAAAACAAGTAAGGTTGATAAATGTGACTATTACCTTTAATTTGAGTATCAACAATTACTAGGATCTGCTCTAGAACTGAAGTTTTAGCAGTTAGTCTGATTGGATTCTGATGGAGCAGTTTACGTTGACGACGGAAAATTCATTTTTCATATATCTTCGTTATGTTGCAATATTATTGCAAATTAATAAAACTTATCAATTTAGACTGTCTTTGGCTACGTTTTCCACGCAATTGGACAATTGTAAATGTTCTAGGGGCATTATATTGAGCATTGGAAAATAAAAATTGAGTAGCTTCTAGCAATACGAGGAAAGCACCTATCTTAATGAAAAAAGGCTTTTCGTGTTACTTGACCGCACCGTTTTCTAAGAAAAATACTTTTTGAAACCTTACATGCACTAGTTGTTTTTGCGTTTTTCAAACAAGGCGGTTCATGTTTGGCTTAAGCTTAAAATAGTTTTTTTAAACGATTGGCGTGTTCTCGCTTGTATTTTGTTTGTCTAGTGTCATTTAGCCAAGGAATGTGGGAAATTGTGGAATCGTGTGTAAGATATCTGACCTGAACTCTTAATAAAAGTCAGATTGTGGTAAGTTTTGGTGTGCAATGCCAATTTCACTATTGATTCTTCCTATAGTTTGGTGGTGAATACCTAGTGTAGTGATAAGTTTATGTGAGTAGATAATGAATCCGAAAATAAGTAATATTTGTAATTTTCATATTAGGCAATTAAGGACGATTAAATGGCGCGTTCCCTGGGCGATTTGGGGGCGATTTAAGGGCGAGTAGAGCGGCTAAAAAATTACGGCGGCAAATCGCCCAAATGTTGCATTTTAAATAGCCACCTAATTGCCAGCAATTTGCTGGCAAATTGTAGGGCAATTAGCGCATCCGAGCTGGCAAGTAGCCCCCCGTTAGCCAGGAACTTGCCCTTTTTGACTGGGTGGTGTCCGTAAAGTACACCTAAAACAAAAATCTCTTGCAATAATTGCATGCGACAATCACTTGTAAATAATGTTAGCATCGCTTACAAATTCCTATGTCGGTTGTTATAGCAAAGCACGGCGAGTTTTTATTTACTGTTTGCTTTTTATTCATTCCTCACCAACACCAACCAACAAACGCAGTATTATGGCTTATTTATTACACACGAGACAGCATCGAATTGCTAATTGTACGAGTTTCAACGCTCTCTTCTTACGTGCAAGAATAGATTAGCCCTAATAGTCAGTGCTACGATGCGCAAGGGTATGAGTTCAAATCTGGATGCGTCCTTTAATTTTTTCTTCGATCGTAAAATCATCCAAGTGTTTATATATGACTTTTATCCACTGATAACTATTTGGTAGCAAGGTTGGACGGATAAAGTATTGGTTGGTGATCTGTTCGTGAGGGACTCATTTTTCAATGCCAGTATTCTTTTTTTCTAACGCATTTTAGTCACCAATATACAAACATCGTTAGTACATAGGCAAAATTCGTTTTTTTCTGTTTCTTGCATTACAATTTTTGCTCGTATTTATTGCATTAATGTAAGCGAATCTTACCGGGTACGTTTTGGGTGTACCATAATTTTTAACATCTATAACTTTTGGATTCCACACGTTTTGCTTACACAAACAAGTAAGCTTGATAGCTATCACCTCTCATTTGAGCACTCACAATTGTTAGTAATTTCAGTAGAACTGAAGTTATTGCAAATGAATTGATTGGATTCCGTTGAAGCAGTGCTGCCAAGGCCAGGTTCAGTTAAAGGTGAAAAATTACGTTATGATATAACTTCGTTGCCTTGCAACTTTGTAGAAAACTGATAAAGCCCATCAATTTAGACTGTCTTCGACTATCTTTTCCATGCTATTGGAAAATTGTAAATATTCTAGAAGAGTTGCATTGATCATTGGAATGTACAAATTGAGCAGCCTCTAGCACATTCAGTCTAGTTCTTCCGTTAAATAAGAAACTTTTGGGTTGTGTGTGTCTATACAATTCATCTACCACTGATCGGTAGTGCTTTTATGGAAGAATCTTGTCTGCATCTGTGTAATGATATCAGTATTATCCATAGATTTGCACATGTTTAGTTTTAAGACGGAAGGTGTTAGCTCTACTGTACATACAAATACCCATTCCAAGAATGCATGTTCATACACATATACATTCTGGTCGCCTTCATATACAATAAACTCTGCGCGAATATATCCACGTATTAATTGGATTTTTGCAATCTATTCGCACGTCCAGAATCAAAAATTATCTAGGTATCTACAAAAGGAGCATAGTTGGATAAAATATAAAGAATTGAAAAATAACATAAAACGATCTCACCAGCTCGTTGCTCTGAGTAAATTAATTCATGGCATTTCCGCAAAGAGTTCTTCTACATCATTAATCCATGAATTCGTTGCTTCAACTACTCATGTCCAAATGGCACCGTAGGCGCTAATCGGAACAAACGGGTGTATTTTTTGGTGGCTTGATTCACGCACGTCCATGGCAAAATAATTAGGGTGACGATAAAATCACTGCATTAAATTTCACTATTCTCGCGATATTTCATCCTACTAACACATAACTCAACAGAAAAAACTACCTACTGAACGATTGACTTCGATTTCCTGTTAAATAAACTCTATATCACTGCAAAACTTTTAAAAATATTGGACGAACACAACGACACGTCCGAGCGATTCGGTAGTGTTTTCATTCAACTGTACTCAAAATTAATTAAATTTAACGTAAGTTTGAGTCTGTCTTTCCATATGCACATCGCACGCTCTGGTTCTGTGCTCATATTATACCTGCACTTCGTGTACGAACTCAAACGCACTATTTCGTACCTAAACACATGCACATGTTCGCCTGCACAACCGAGCCCCATGTACGTACACGGTGTGCGTACACGTAGGTTCGAGGCACTAGTTTTCTCTTTCTCACTATCATCATCACTACACACTAAGCCAGCCAAAAATTGTTCAGTAATTTCTTTTGACGACTTGCACAGTAAAGTGAAATTTTTACTGAGCTTTCAGCAAAGTGTTTAAAAAATTGCAGTAAAGTTTTCATTTTTTAGCGATTTTCAGTAATTTTGCGAATAATTTGCTGAAACCCGCAATATGTTCAACTGAATTTCTCAGCACTTCTGTTCTTTTCGGTACATGAACATTATCCAGTAAAATACTGGCTGATTGTTCGGCAAAATTCTACCAACATTACCGAACCTCGTCAAAAACTTACAAAACAGGTACAGCAAACCATCTGTCAAGTCGCCATTTTCAGAGGAAAATGCTGACTGACCAGTATTTTTTGACGTTTGGATAGAACGGATTGCGGAAAGTTCGGTAACCGAATTATTTTACTGAATTGATTACTGTACCCAGTAATTAAAATTAAGTGTGTAGCGTTGAGTTTTTTTGCCTTGTGCAAATCGTTCTCGTGTGCGTACATAGATGTTTGCACTAGAGTTTGTACAACGTTCGCTTGGGTTCGATGTTCGAGGCGAACCTGTACATCGGTACGAAGCATGTTTGAGGTTAAGCACGTGCACGGAATTTTGTGCACAGGTACAAAATTGTCGATGTTCATGGGAAGTCTGGTTTGAGTTTACTTAACTCGTGGTGTTGGTTTTTGTCGTGGTTAAATAGAAACTACCCTAAATTGCGGTGTACCTAAATTTACCTTATAGTCAAATGAACCCAATTTACGGTAGTTTCCGTGTAGAGTTGATACACAGTTAGATGAGTCGGTAAATTTATCACCAAATATTTCAGCACAGTGTGTCCATTTCATTAGTCAGGATGTCACATCATTTCGTCGATAACTCGGCATACAGTAATTGGATTGCGCTTCGATAGGTATCAATAGTGTTGCTTCCTGTTGAATTGCTCAATGAACTATTCAGTCACTTGGGATTTTTCTAAGCCCAGTTCGCTTCAGCTTTGTGCCAAAAAATTGTAGTCATCACAGGGTGGCATTCTTGCAGAGCAAAGAAAGTGTAATGATCTTGCGGTGGTCAGTGGCGAAGCTCTTTTTAATATTTTTGCACAAGAGTGCTTAGAGCGGCTTTTAAGAGGGTGGTTTGTTTTAGGAGGCAAACAATGCTGTTTTCGTGTTGTTTAAGGGAAATACAAGTACTAGATTTTAAAAATTTAGGTGTTTTAGTACTCACATTTGCAAAGCTTTCACGTTAAAAAATTTCACAAATTGACGGAATTAGGGGCTATTTAGTGAAGCAGCTCGTTACTCAGCGCTGTTGTTGTAGAATATTTGCTGGTTAGTCGCCAATTTAAAACTGGGGCGCAACGACTTGGATAGGGCGCAACAACCTGCATGGGGCGCAACGACATTGATGGGGTACGAAAACTATAACGCCACTATACGTAAAGTGGACCGGAAAATGAGCGGCGTGAATGCAAACATAACGAAAAGTACTAAATTGGTGCTTTTTGCTATGAAGGGTGCATTCCACATAAAAATTAATATCCGATTTCTTCGAAAAAAATTTCTCACACCCTTTAACAAAAAAGTGTGTCAATTGTTATTTGTTAAGCTTATTATTCAATAAATTGTACATATACCATAATAACCATAATGATAACTCGTAAACTTTACAATATATGGAAAGAAATTAAAATTAAAGTTGGATTTTTTATTGAACTTAAGAGTTCGGAAATTAGTATAAACAAATTGAATATTTTTATATCTCGAACCATTGTTTACTTTCTAAAATATTTAGAATCATGTTGGAAAGATGGTGTAAAAGATTCATATGGAAGTCTGAATACTTCATGAGATATTTCAATAATACCAATAAAGCAAGGCTACTTTATAGTAGACACCCTGTGATAGAAACTTACAAAATGGTTTGTAAATCTGATGTGAATTTTTTTTGGTGATGGCAATGCCCTGTTTTTAAACATACGCCCTAAACGAACCCCCTGGAACTGTTACTGTTGAGGTATTGGGGCGGTAGTCTAGTACATAATATGCTAACTCTTAACATAGGCTTTGTTCAACAAGCTGAGCCACCCTAGGGACTGAAATATACCTCTATGAAGTGGTTATATACAAAGTTGTGGCGAAAAAGTGAGCTAAGTTCGTGATTTTTTTAAAGTGCTTAATGCAAATTAAGCACTTTAAAAAAATCAAAGTTCCCGAGAGATCCGGTAGCGCGGTTATCGTGCATTCTGTTCTTTGTGCAGAATAATGCGGAAATGCCTCTTTTCGAAATCAACAGGCTGTGTAGCGAAAGTATGAAAATATTTGGAACTTCATGTAAAAATTGTCTTTGTTCCAGTACCGAGTAAATTGGAAGTACTGAGCAAACAGGGAGAAAGTTATCCCGGAAGTCGCTTCTTGTTCTTCCTTTGGTACTATCGATACAGTTGAATTTTACAGTTTTCAACTGAATCGATCATCGGTGTAAATAGGAGCGTGTATTTTCTACTGCTGTTTTCTCCGAAACGATCACATGTAGTACTGGAACAAACCTATACATTGCTCCAAAACAAAAATTAAACCTTGCAGAAAAGTAGTTTTAGAATATTTAAAATAAATCCGAACAGAGACGATTATTCTTGTGACAGAGGTTGCTTGACTCAGAAAGCAACTTACAAAAATGAAGAGGCATGAAGATATTTTTCGTAATGTCCAACAACGAATATATATTATTTTGTTTTGCTGTATTCCGATGGAAAAAACGTTATGATCGTTTAAATGCGGATATAAAGACTAAATCTTAAATTTTTCCAGAAGCATGAAATTGGTACATAATATAGAATATTTTAATCAGAACAAATATACGACCGAAACAAAACCAATATTTTGAAAACATTGGTCGAGTGGGGGTATGTCGTTTTCAACAGGGATTAGTAAAATATAAGAAGAAGCCAGCTGGCGGATCCTATCCTAGATAGATACCACAACGGCATCTGCAAGCTGCCCTAGCGTGACGGAATTGACAAGACATTTGTCAATGTCATTCACTTAAAAATTGTAGAGAAGGGGGCTTAGACATGAGCCCTGGGGAAGGTCCACGTAGCTAATTCGTGATGTCGACAAATAACTTTGCGAAAAATACATATGTTTTTCAGACAACAAGCCCCCTGAGTCAGTAAGAAAACTGATGTCATCTGCTCTTTGCTAGCATATGCCATTTGAATTCCTGTTAAGAGCAACGCAAGGCAATCGTTCGTCTCTTTGCCTTTACGAAAGCCAAATTGTATATCTGACAGTAAGTTATTTGCTTCGGCCCAATTGTCGAGACAGAACAGGACCATTTTCTCGATTAACTTCCGAATAGAAGAGAGCATTTCAATCCGTCCATACAAGTTGTGATCGGAGGCTGTTCTTCTTGTTTTTTTTTGATGGCGTGGACCTTCACTTGCCTCCAGCCATGAGGGACAAGGTTACTCTTAAGAAACATACTAAATTAATTCAACAAACGTCTCTTGGAAGATTCTTTAACAAGTAAAATTTCATTATGTCTGGTCCTGGGGCTTTATTGTTACATTATCGTCCGCGGGGGGAAGCGGCGCGGTGGATCTTCTGTGCCGGGGCGGAATCCGTACAAACCTTCTTGGCGAAATCGAATGTCCAACTCTCTCGTTAGTACTGTTTCAGGTTCGGTTTCTCTCATTAATCAGTCAACGAACCAGCGACAGTAAGCGTTTGTTGGCTTTCATAACAATTTTCATTGGCTCAGGTAACCCGCCATTCCGGTTGATCTTGTACGCCGGTGACTTTTTCGCGTACACGTTTCAACACTTTTTGTCCCACCACGGGTTGGGAGACCTTCCACGAGAGTTCGCGTTTGGTACACGTTTTCTGAGCTTGAATAGCGGTGTCGAGAATAAAGCCACCTAAGAAGCCGTACTCTTCCTCCGGAGGAAGGTCTTGCATGGACTCGAGTTTACCGGATGCAGGATGCTTAGCTCTTCCAATCACTATTTCGTTTGAGGTCAGACGAAATATTGATTGTACTCGTTGGCCTTAAGCCGTTAGCAATAGTGATTAAAATTGACTGAGGATCGCTGCCGTGTCGATCAGGAATTACCTTCCACATGCAATCTAACCGAGTCGAGCAGAGGTACAAGTCTAAGGAGCTTGGGCGCGCTGGTAGAGCAGGGATCCGTGTCATTTCACCGGTGTTCAAAATTGTCAATGGAGTTATCACAAAGTTTTTGGAGTGAGGTAGATTTCGATTATCATTATCATGAAGGCAATCCCATGCTATGCCGTGGGAGTTAAAATCAACTAAAACTAAGTTCAGTGCGGGAAAGAGTTCTGCAATGTCGCAAGATCTTCAATACCTGGTGTCGAGGGAAGGTTAATTCTATTGAAAAAATAGCACGTTTTGATCCCCAAAAGTACTCTTCCGTAAGAGTGTTCTCGATCCAAGCAAATAAAAATTAAAATCTATTTCTGAAGTACGTCATGTTTCGCATAATAAATTTTAAAAGGATCGAGTTTCGGGATAATGTTTTTTTAATGCTACTGTTAAACAGTGATCAAATCCGTGACCTCGTTCGAATTAGCTATCGAAGGATACAATCGCTGAAAGGAGGGGCTATTTTGCAGTCAACTGCATTAAGAATGTTTTTATTACAGTGAGAAAGCTTACCAGGATGCTTTTAAGAGGGTCAGAAATGTTTTGTAAAAATACGGTCCACAGTGCTGGGAACTTCTTTTCTGAGCTCAGGTTTCGGAGACCAGGAGCTGTTTGCTTCGGTTTTGCACCAGTAAGTACTGTTATTTTGGAGGACATTGAAGAGACACCTTCTGAACATTACAACGAATCTTAGGAGAGGAAAAGTTCCTCCTTTTTCTATTGCTTCTAGGCGCAGCAGAAGATGTTCCCTCCTGGTGTTCATCAGAGTCACCATCGTCAGTAGACAAGTCAGTATAGATTTTTGTAGAGACTTGTGGCTTAGCTATTTAAAGCAGCATTTCTGCGATAGATCCCTTAGAGCGTACCTGAAGGGAACTCTTCAGTTTCTCTCCACACTGTATCATCATGTCGGGAGATTATGTTGATTTCCCCCACTGTAAAGATACTTTTCGACACCCCTCCCCCAGGAGTCATCCACATGATTCTCATCGCATTTCCCACAACGAACAGGTAGACGATCATTGTCAAAGAGGAGGTAGGTAGAGAAAAACCGACGAAGGTCACCCTCTAAGTTGACATATGACGTATTCCCGTCAGCTTCCACTGATGTTGAATGCAAACATCCTGTATCTTCCCTGACTGAAGCATGGGGTCTTTAACCCTTGATAAGGCCGAGAGTTTGGGGCTAATAATGAATGTTATATTAATGGAAACACGGTTCTTTCACTTAGTTTAGAATCTACATTTATTTCGTAATAAAAACTGTTTTGAAAAAGGTGGCGATATAGTTGCCACCGCCCGGTAAACACATTTTATGAAACTCTATTTCTTAAGGATAGTATAGGAAGAAATCCAAAATTTGACATGAGATTTTGGCGTTCAGATGTTTTTTCAGTTGGACAAAGGTCCAACGGCACGGCACGAAATATTATCTGTCATTCTGCCCGAGACTTGCGCGCTATTCATTCAACTTTCAGCCAAAATATCTTATGAAGGTTGCAATGATGTTCGGAAGGATTATTTGAAAACATCCATACCATGAAATGTACTAGTATCTGCCGGAGTTAGCATTGTACATTTTTTAGAACACATAGGAAACTGTCTACACAAATTTAAATATGAAAATTTGTGCCACCCTATTAGTCATATGTTTGTTAAACATGTATGTGAAAATAGTTAAAACTGACGAAGCTACGGCATTTATCTTGAAATGTATCCAGTGAAAATGTAATCGTGCACAGAGCATTCGCACGATTGATTTGTTTAGAAATATTTCCTAAATTATGAACGAAGGGTTTTGCATACAAAGATGAATAACTTTTATAAGCATAAAACATTATTTTCATCCTAATTATTAGCGAATTTCCCCAAAATTCCACGCGGCCTTTCCCGATTGAAAGGAACGGCCGCGCTCCATGATACGCCGCGCTTAGCCCATCTGTCATAATATCACGATTTTGCATAACGAAGGGCTAAATAAATGTGAACCAACAGGTCTGTGCCACAAAAGGAGAAGGGCTAAAGGATAACACATATTGTTCCAGAAATATGTTCCACATATTGTTCCAACGTTTTGTGCAGGTTGATTATACCAGATGCAAGTGGTGCCAAATTCACAACGTTCATTCTGAATTGAAAAGTCCTTTTAGATTACAGAATTGATAAAATTGGTTAAATGAGATAAACTAATCAATCAAATTCTGTTTTAAAAATTGTGTTTCCGTTTAAAACAAAATGGGAGGCTTATTATTTCCGCTACATACTAAATTTCAAGCGCAAATAGCAAATACAATTGCTAGTTACACCAAAAGCTTACTGGCAACCTTACAGCGGCATTTAAGAAGCAGTTGGTGCGGCGTGTACGTTTCAGTGAATCTCTCAATAAAAACACTGAGAACTGACATACAAGTAAAGTTTTCAACTTGTGTAAGAAATAAAACTGTCGTTTTGAAATGACAACAGCAGGTAGCAACTTGCCATTGGTCGGCGCTTCGATGGCCCAGCAATCGCTATACGGGACTTGTGTGCAAACTTGGATACAATGGTGATTCACGCATGCGAACCTGTATGCGATGGTGATTTTCAACGTATTTTCATTTAAATGTTTACACAGGTTTTTGGGGAAAGTTTGTTCTAGCTTATATGTCTGTTCTCTGTGATAAAAATTCCAACGTATAGGACGATCTTGTTAATAATTATTGGAGTATACCAAATATCAAACGTAGTTAATTTAATCGTGCGTGCAAACGCGAAAAAGACGGGAGCGGACTTGGTGGGCACAATGTCAGAACCACCACAACGAATTCTCTAGACTATAAATGGTATTGGTTTTAAATTTCAAAGCAAAAACGTGATTGGAACACTTCAGCGAACCACCTGTTTTTTTCTTTTTTCCAATGCGGGGGGAAGGGCATGTCATGTTTGTTCTTAAACGACTTTTTTCTTCGCTCCGAAGAGCGTTGCAGTAGTTCTGTGTAAAAGTTTGAGCTTAGAGATGCAAAGAGGCATGAGTTTCGGGCTTCCGAGTTTTGTTTTTTTTTTCATGAGCTGTATAAGTAGACTTATACTTATGTTTGACTAAAACATGAAATTTCAGAAACAACTAACATACCGAGTAGTAGCACAGCACCGGCTGGCTGGCTTGATTGCAGAGGGGAAGGAGCTAGCTGACCAAGAACTTATTTCTCATAACAGTTCGATATGGCTTAAAGCCGCAGGCAAATTACTCTTACGTATGTGTTGGTGACCATACTGCCATAAAAAGAAATTCGCGTTAAAATAATTACCCAAGGAGACTTGAACCGACAATCATTGTCTCACCGTAGACACCCCTTTACTAACTGAGCTAACGCGATACATAACAGCGTGATGGCAAAGTGGCATACATAAGTTTCGCTTGAGCGTGAACGATCTAAGCGCAGAGCTTCTGCTCGTGCATGCATGGGTATGGGACATTGCAAGATGACGTCGTATGAGTAAAAATGCTCGAAAAAATGACAGCTCAGCGAGCTTGTTTACATGGACTTCGATTTTTTTTTATTCCGATTCAGTGCAAGTGAGCGTGTCATATCTTCGAGCATTTTTACTCATATGACGTCAACTTGCAATGTCCCATACCCATGCCATGCACGGGCCGCAGTTCAATACGCTTGAATCGTTCACGCTCAAGCGAAACTTATGTATGTCGCTTTGCGAAGACACTATCATGTATTGCTATAGCGCAGTTAGTAAAGGGGTTTCTTTGGTGAGATATTGATTGTCGGTTCAAGTCTTGGTCATTGTTTAACGCAAATTTATTTTTATGTTAGGTGGTCACCAACGCATACGTAAGAGTTATTTACCTGCGACGTCAAGCCATACCGAACTTTTGAATGAGAATGAAGTTCCGGGCCAGGGCGCTCCTTTCCCCTCTGCAATCAAGCCAGCCAACCAGCCAGCTGTGCTACTAACGGTAGGGGAGACCGGGGCTAGTTGGCGGTGTTTTCAGTTTTCATTTTTTACTGCTTTGACTTTGGTAGATCTTGCAAAATAGAACACGTTGCATGAAATAGTAGACTGTTGGCAACATCTCTGAATTTTATTAAAATGTTTGATACGTTGTCTTCATTTCTAGAGACAAAAAAAGTAACGCGGAAAAGCCGCCAACTTACCCCAGCCTCGGGGTACTCCATATTCAAAAGCAAATTTACGAAATTCTTCAGGCGTTTGGCTGAAATAATTGTCCATTTCATTGACGAGAGACACAAGAAAAAGTTTCTCTTACTTTGGAGTGAATTCCAGAAATAAAAATATATGATGACTATTTTTGCACTATCAATAGTACCGCCTACTTACCCCGTGTGCGTTACCGCCAACTTACCCCAACCGCATATTTTATAAAAAAGGATTTAAAAAATTACTTTTGGGTATGAATAGGCATAATATCTATACGGATGCTGAAGCCTCTTTTCACGCACTACCGAAAAATATAATCGTTCGGGACCTTAAATTACACAAAATGTTTAACATTAAGAAAATTTACAAATTATGCTCAAAAACACAATTTCGTCCACAGCTTCTACAAAACATAATGTTTCGCAACAAAAACACATTGGATAATGCGTTTCACATTACTTAAGGTACACAACGAGAGACAACGCTTTATGTCTAATACAAACGGAGAAAAAGGGGCTCCGCCAACTTACCCCAACCGCCAACTAGCCCCGGGCTCTCCTATATTATTTGTTTCTGAAATTTTATGTTTGACATATAAGCTGATGAAAAAAATATTAACAAAACTCTGAGGAGCGAGAACTCATGCCTCTTTTTACCTCTAAACCCCAACCCTTACACAGAACTACTGCAACGCTCTAAGGAACGAAGAAAACAGTTGTTTAGGGACGATTCATAAATCACATAACGCTTTTAGGGGGGAGGGGGTACGACAAGTTGTGACATGTTGTGACATAGGGGGAGGGGGAGTAAGCTAGATCGTTACGTAATATGTTTTCACCGAAGAAAAAAAAATCAATGAATAACATAATAGAAGAGGGGGGGGGGGGGGGGTTGAGACATTTGTGACAATTTGTTACATGGGGGGAGTCAATTTTGGGCAATTTTTACGTTACGTAATTTATTAATGGCCCTTATCCACAAGCATGACATGCCCGGTGCATGTGTACCGTATTGTCTAAAAGAAAAAAGAGAAGAAACAGGTGGTTCACTGAAGTGTTCCAATCACGTTTGTGCTTGGAAATTTAAAGCCAATGCCATTCTCAATGATAGGTAAGGGACCATTCATAAATTACATAACGCAAAAATTGCCCAAAATTGACTCCTTCCTCCCCCATGTAACAAGTTGTCATAAATTTCTCTATCCCCCCTCCCCTATTACGTAACAAATTCCTCGAAAAAAAATTGTTTCGTAACGATCTGGCTTACTCCCTCTCACCCATATGTCACAACTTTTCGTACCCCCTAAACGCGTTACGTAATTTATGAATGGTCCCTAATCATCAGATGGAACTTTCTAAATGGAGCCTAACTTTGCAGGGATGATTGCTTTCGACGATAGCATGTTTTTGTTACAGCTCAGCAAAACAAAAAAAAAGTAAAATGCTACAGGCCACCCAAAAAAAAATTTGTTGTTAAAATTTCCAAAAATAGTTAAAATTTGTTTAATGAAGATTACCACTAAACACAAAATAGTTTTTTTTCCACGTTTTCAGCGAATTTTCAACTTTGAGCTTCAATTTCCTTTAACAGAAAGCTACGATTATTCAAACAATGTGTGTGTATGAAAGGTGTGAGCGTTGGGAAGAAATACTAGTGCGGATGACAACAGACAATCATGTTTTAGTAGTTTTATTTAGATTTTTAAAGAGACCGCCTAGAGGCGGTGTTGGGAACTAGAGGGTTAATTTGATTAAAACCATAACATCCACCAGCAAAATCTAACATCCGGACGATTAACATTGCTGTCGTTTGTTTTGTTTTTTTGTGACATTTGACGTACTAATTAAAGTTTAATTTGTCTTCAAATGCTGTACATAATCGAACAAATAATAACCTGCCATAATAAAATGAAGAAAAAATTTATTTATGGAGAAAGTCGCAGAGGATCGGTTTTATTCGTAATTCCCCTAAAATTACTAGTCGTAACTCGGTGAACGTATGGCACTCAGAAAAAAGTTCATGTATGTTATATTTCAACCAAGTGACTGTCTGTTGGTACGATATGGTTCGAAAACGCGCTACGGAGTAAACAAATGGTTGGTGGTAATTGGCCGGTTCAAGCCCATTCCGCTACCTCCCTGTTTTTTTGGTTCTTTTTTTTTTTTTTCTAATTACGATATGATGTTCATATCGCGATGTTATATTTGTAAGATGCTTTTTGTTATATATATATTTGAACGACACGTTTTACTACATCAGATTCAATGAAAATTTACAGGTTTCTTTCAAATTGTTGTAAAATGACTTATGCAACTAGCATAGCAACATAAGTGGCCTTAATGTTCAGATGTTATCGTCATAAACAGCCAGATTTGAAGGGAATTAGTTTTGGCTCTTGATTTTTTTGCTGCCTGTAAGCGGAATCGATAGTATTAATTAATAAGGGAAAGTTCCCGGTTATGGCATATCTGTTATTTCTGGTGTGTTGCACGCTTTATTGCATTTTTGACAAAGTTATATTCTAAGCTTTTAGGTTTATGATGGTATTACCAAATACAAATATGTTTTGTGAATTTGTATTTGGTATTACTATCATTATCGCTGGATGCTCCGTTCAAACATTTTAGGGTTCAATCAAAATGCGCTCCAGGTCCGCAGATTCTGTCTTTCTGGTGTTTAATGACAGATATCGCCAAACTTACTCACCTGCAATATACTGCTCATGATCACATATTTGTCATATATTTGGGATTATTAATTTTTATCTAAATGATTTGTGATCATGGGCAGTAGAACTTGCTGCAGTTTGGCTGAATTTTCTATTGAATACTCATTAGCTCTGAGATACTTACTATATCTGAAATTTTAAGCAGAATAATATTTTTTCGAAATTGCTTATGGTAAACGAAATTGTAAACTTTTGGTTGGTTAGTGAACATAAACAGTGTAAAGTTTTAAAATTGTATTTTTGTGCTCTGTATTAATAGCGTCTAAGCCATTGGTTTTGCGGTTAGTTCGGAAAATTTTCGTTATTTCCAAACGCGTTTTTTCGATTCCAAACAAATTCAAATAGAGCCTTACTCTATTCAGTAAAGTTGTAGCTAATTCTAATACCAACAAAGGAATTTGTTGAGAACACTTGTAAAGTCATGAAGAGGCTGATCATGTTATGTTGATGTCGAGATTCTATGTATGAATAAATGTTGGGTTAACCAAATCGGTTATAATATTATCATGATTTAATCACTGTAGTGTAGTGAGTAGCGTAATGTTTTGTTTGATTAGAAGCACAAGTTCCAGTTTTCTAGCTCCCACTCCCTCAGACCGCCAAAGCTTTAGGGCTTTATAACAAAATCATGATTTTTTCAATATTCAAACCGCAAGTCAATATATTAATGTGATGTTATGTAATATATTTTTGCATTTGCGAAATTGTTTATTAATTACAAATACCTTCAAACTGATCCAATTGACTGACATTGTACTTTGAGGAATCTAATTTTTCGAATTTACCCAGTATTCTTTTTGTTAACTTCTAATTTTATCAGATTGTCATATCACAATAATTAGTCTACAGTATCGAAATAGTAGGCCTAGGTCGTATTTAATATTCCAAATAACAATTGGCTTATTAAATAGAATCAGTCACTAAAAATGATTTTATGGAAACATGATTTTGTGAGGATAAAAAAGTCACCTTTCTCCTAACGTTACTAGAGGCAAACACTGATTGACCTTTTTAGATACTGCGCGCCACTTGTGGAATTCTGCAGAAACGGTTAGAGATACGATCAAACCGACTGAAAATTCACCCTTTAGGGTAACAAAATTGCCTATTCACCCTGAAAAAAAATTATGTTAAAATTTTTTTTTGTTGGTCGTTATTGGGATTCAATCGCCCTCACCTTTATAATTTTAGCGCGAACATAGCGTTGCTGTCTCTAATATGTACCGTTCGAACCGTTCTGTCCCGCTCCAACGCCCCGTTACCCATACCATTACTTATAGGGTAATGAGCTTATTTTCACCATGTTTCTATTTGCCATCTTTGTTCAACGCATTGGGCGACAATTGAGGCACTAAATCCGAATTTTCGTTGCGCTCAAACACGAGCATTTCATTGTTTTCAGGGCATTTGTGTTATTAGATTGATTCTAATCAACGAAGCAAAGCTCTTGATGCCAATTCATACGCGTTCCATCGATTGTAGGCCGAGTAATTAATGAATTAGTGAGATACCTTCCTTAATAGGGTGAAAATAGGCAATTTACCCTTTGTAAAAGTAATGGTAGTGGGCCTTCTTGTAGATGGATATACTGGATATATTTTTCCTAGAATTCATTTTACATTCAATATGTTGAACACCCAGAATTGGAACTTAAAATCGCAACGAAAGACGTTGTAACAATGGGAAAAATTGACAAGTGCTCTAAGCATCAGATGCTCGAGAAAACATGAAAACAGAGTGACTGTCGATCGAGCCAGTAAGAGACAAAACTATTCTGTAAGAACAACATTGCTGCATTGCCTTACAAGTTGTAAGTTACAATATTACATCATCACAAAGTGTGAGGAAGTTGATAGAACTGCTGATCATCGGCAATTGTCGCGTCTTCGCGTTTGAGTAACTAGATACTTCAATGGTTATCAAAGTTGCTAAACTTTCGTATTCTTTAGTTGCTGTTACTATTCAGCTCTCTCTTGCCGAACACCTGAAATGAATGAATGATAAAATACTTTCATACTTTACTTGATGGGCTATATTGTGTCGATTTCGAAATGTATATATAGTTTATTTAGTAACGTTATAGCAGATCAACTTAAAGAACGTGAGTTCAAATCTATGTTTTCTCCGTTTTTTTATATTGCGATTTTTTTTAAAGCTAAAATAGCTCAAGCCAGTTTACTGTGCATCTCTCCTTTTTTATGTGTTCATTACAGCAAATTAAGTTTTCAAGTGCTGCCCACGCATCATTGTGCAGTCTATTTTTTCTTTGGACAGTCAATCCTCAAAAAGGCAAGCTAAAATCGTGGCTTCAACAAGCATTGCTCCTAAGACAGTGAGAGAATTGAAAGCCCGAAAAAGCTCCATCATTTCTGTTCATAATTACAAGTTTATTCAAATTAGAGGATAATTATTGTAACCAGCCGTGCCTCTGAGACCACTTGCCTTTCTGAGGGTTAAAGAATATTATTAATACATATATTTTAAACATGGTATACAACACATAAATGATATGATAGAACGTTTGACAGATGAGTAATTATTGTATTCATCATTAAAGTTGTTTTGTAAAAGGGATATTTTGAAATCAGTGTATCAGTGATTATGCAATGAGAGCAGATGCGTGCCTTAAGAGACATGATCTTCTACTATTAACAAAAAAATCAAAGCTTTTTGAGCGATTTAGTGGAGGGGCTAAGACATGGTCTTTATTAATCACATAATAAAGGTTCAAGTAAATTTTATTAATACCTCGGCATGCAAAAAATGGATTGCGTTAAAATCGTTATTAATATGATGGCTTCATTCGTCAGTACAGTATTAAAATTCGCACAAAAAACGGGTGTTACACGCAAGCCAATGATTAAATTTTAAAAGCATTTATAGTATGTTTATAAAAGTGCACGACAAACCTACATGATGGTTGAATCAGTTTATTTGTACCCTGCGTGTTTGGCTAGCGTATCATCTACTGCCCCCACAAACATTCAAACTATTGACTATGAACACCATAAAAGCACCTAACAAGAAGTATTTTTAATCAGTTTGATTTTTCATTGCGCCTGAGCTAGAAAATATACCACAGAAATACGCCATATGCACCTCAGAGAGCTTGGAAGCGCCCTACGAGTTAGGATAGACTATCCACTACCATCTCATGAGCTCAAATACTCATACCAATGCCCCAAAGAGATACAGTATATGCGCCCCAGAAAATCTGAAAGCGCTCGGCAAGTTAGGATACACTATTCGCATAACGCCCGTTAGCTCAACATACTCATACTACTGACCCATAGAGCCTGAAAACGCCCTGCAACTTAGGATAGATTATTACCGCCTCATAAGCTTAAATACTCATTTATATGCGCCCCAAAGATACTGAAACCGGTTGAAAGTGCCTTGTAAGTTTGGAAAGTTTATTGCCCACCTATCTAATTGCCAGACGAGCCATGGGAATATCATACTACCTCTCCAGCTAGTGTGGAAGTGCTCTGCAAATTCATACTAGCGCCCAATACAGTCTCGGAGTGCCGTGCGAACTATGAGAATATCGGACTTGCGCCCTAGATAGTTTAAGAGAGCCCTGCGGCCTATGCGAATATCAAACTGGTGCCCGAGAGACTCTGAGAGCGCCCTGCGAGCAATATGCATATCATGCTGGCGTCCCATATAGTCGCTGTGAGCTATGAGAAGCACCCCAGCGAGTGCGGAAGCGCTCTCCGAGCTATGGGAATATCATACTAGTACTCCAGAGAATCTTACAGCGCCCTACGAACTATGAGAATATTAGACTAGCGCCCTAGCAAGTTTAAGAGCGCCCTGCGAACTATGTGAAAATGGTAAAAGCACTCGAGAGAATCTAAGAGCACCCTGCAATCCATGAGAATATTAAACTAGCGCCCCAGAGAATTTGTAAGCGCCCAGTAAACTAAGAGAACATCAGACTAGTAACCTAGAGAGTTTGAATGCGCCCTGCGAGCTATGGGAATATCATACTAGTGTCCCAGAGAATCGAAGAGCGCCCAGCGAGATATGTGAATATCATACTAGCGCCCCATAGAGTCTCGGAGCGCCGTGCGAACTATGAGAATATCGGACTTGCGCCCTAGGGAGTTAAAGAGAGCCCTGCGACCTATGCGAATATTAAACTGGTGCCCGAGAGACTGAGAGCGCCCTGCGAGCAATGTGAATATCATGCTGGCGCCTCATAGGGTCATATTAGCACCATACAGAGCTTTTGAGCACCCTGTGAGCTATGAGAAGCACCACAGCGAGTGCGGAACCGCTCTCCGAGCTATGGGAATATCATACTAGCGCTCTTGAAAATCTTAGAGTCTCGGAGCACCGTGCGAACTATGAGAATATCGGACTTGCGCCCTAGGGGTTTTAAGACAGCCCTGCGACCTATGCGAATATCAAACTGATGCCCGAGATACTCTGAGAGCGCCCTGCGAGCAATCTGAATATCATACTGGCGCCCCATAGAGTCATATTAGCGCCCTGTGAGCTGTGAAAAGCACCCCAGCGAGTGCGGAAGCGCTCTCCGAGCTATGGGAATATTATACTAGCGCTCCAGAGAATCTTAGAGCGCCCTACGAACTATGAGAATATTAGAATAGCGAGTTTGAGAGCGCCCTGCGAATTATGTGAATATCGTAAAAGCGCTCGAGAGAATTTAAGAGCGCCCTGCAATCTATGAGAATATTAGACTAGCGCCCCAGAGAATTTGTAAGCGCCCGGCAAATTAAGATAACATCAGACTAGTAACATAGAGAGTTTTGTGAAGATCATCTTAGCGCCCTGAAGAGCTTGAGAGCGCCCTGTGAGCTATGATACTACGTATCACACTGAGGCCCTAGCGAGCATGGAACCACTCTTCGAACTATGGGAATATGATACTGGTACCCCAGAGAATCTGAGAGCACCCTACGCCCTGCGAGCTATGGAAATGTTATACTGGCGCCAGAGAGAATCTGAGAGCGCCATGCGAGCGCTGAGAATATAAAGCTAATCTAGAGAGTTTGAGAGCGCCCAGCGTGCTATGGGAATGTTATGCTGGCGCTCGAGAGAATCAAAGAGCGCCCTATGAGCTATGTGAATATTATACTTGCGCCCTATAGAGTCATACTAGCGCCCTAGATAGCCTGAGAGCGTCCAGCGAGCTATGAGAATATCATTATAACACCCCAGCGTGGAAGCGCTCTCCAAGCGCTCTATGTGGATATCACAATAGCACCCCATAGGGTCTCGGAGCGTACTGCGGGCTATGAGAATATCAGACTAGCGCCAATGTGAGTTTTAAAGTACCCAGCGAGCTATGGGAATATCATACTGGCGCCCCAGAGAATCTGAGAGCGCCCTGCAAACTATGAGAATATCAGACTACCCTACAGAGTTTGAGAGCACCCTGCGAGCTATGGGAATATCATGCTGGCGCTCGAGAGAATCTGAGAGCGCCTCGCGCGCTATGCGAATATCATACTAGCGCCCCATAGTCATACTAGCGCCCTAGAGAGCTTGAAATCGATTTGCGAGCTATGAGAATATTATACTAGCGCCCTAACGAGCATGGAAGCGCTCTTCGAGCTATGGGAATATCATACGAGCGGCCCAGAGAGTGTGAAAGCGCCCTACGAACAATGAAAATATCAAACTAGCCCCTTGTGAGTTCGAGAGTGCCCTACGAGCTATGGGAATATCATGCTGGCGCTCGAGAGAATCTGAGAGCGCCATGATATGCTGGCTGCGAGATATGTGAATATCATTCTAGCACCCCATATAGCCATACTAGCGCCCTGCGAGCTATAAGAATACCATACTAGCGCGTCCGCGAGTGTCAAAGCGCTCTCCGAGCTATGGGAATATCATACTGGCATTTTAGAGAGTCCGAAAGCGCCCAGCGAACAATGATAATATCAGACTAGCGCTCTCAAGAGTTTGAGATTACCCTACGAGCTATGGGAACAAAATGCTTGCGCCAGAGAGAATCTGAGAGCGCCCTGCGAGCAATGGGAATATCATACTAGCGCCCCATAGAGCCATACTAACGCCCTAGAGAGTTTGAAATCGGCCTGGAGCTATGAGAATATTAAACTAGCGCCCTAGTAAGTTTTGGAGTGCCGTGCGAGCTATGGGAATATCGTACTGGCGCCCCAGAGAATCCGAGAGCGCACTGCGAACTATAGGAATATTAGACTAACGCCCCAAAGAAGTTGTGAGCGCCCTGCGAACTATGAAAATATCGAACTACCGCCTGAAGAGTTTGGGCGCGCCCTGCGAGCTATTGGAATATCATACTGACGCTCGAGAGAATCTGAGAGCGCCCTGCGAGCTATGGGAATACCATACTAGCTCCCCATACAGTTATACTAGCGCCCTAGAGAGCTATGATAATATCGAACTAGCACCCTAGTGAGTTTGAAAGTGTTTATGCTAGCGCTCCAGAAAATTCATGAGCGCCCTGCAAACTAAGAGAATATCGAACTAGCGCCCAAGAGAGTTCGAGAGCGTCCTGCGAGCTGTGGGAATATCATGTTGGCGCTCGAGTGAATCTGAGAGCGCCTCGCGAGCTATGTTAATATTTTATTAGCGCCCCATAATCATATTAGCGCCCTAGAAAGCTTGAAATCGATCTGCGAGCTATGAGAATATTATACTAGCGCCCCAGCGACCAAGGATGCGCTCTACGAGTATCATGTAACGCTCCAGAGAGTCCGAAAGAGAAGAATCTGAGAGCGCCCTGCGGACGATGAGAGTTTCATAATATCCTAGAGAGTTTGAGAGCGCCCTGCGAGGAATATCATGCTGGTGCTCAAGGGATTCTGAGAGCGCCCTGCGAGCTCTGTGAATATCATAGCCCTGAAGAGCTTGAGAGCGCCTTGTGAGCTATGATATTATATATCATACTGGGGCCCTAGCGAGTATGAAAGCATTCTCCGAGCTATGGGAATATCATACTGGCACCCCAGAGAATCTGAAAGCGCCCTACGAACTGTGGGAATGTCAGATTAGCGCCCTGCGAGCTATGGAAATATCATACTGGCGCCAGAGAGAATCTGAGAGCGCCCTGCGAGCGATGAGAATATAAGGCTACCCTAGAGAGTTTGAGAGCGCCCAGCGTGCTATGGGAATGTTATGCTGGCACTCTAGAGAACCTCAGAGCGCCCTGCGAGCTATGTGAATACCATACTTGCGCCCCATAGAGTCATACTAGCGCCCTGGAGAGACTGAGAGCGCCCAACGAGCTATGAGAATATCGTAATAGCACCCCAGCGAGTGTGGAAGCGCTCTCCGAGCTATGTGGATATCACAATAGCACCCCATAGGGTCTCGGAGTGCCCTGCGAGCTTTGAAAATGACAAACTAGTGCCCTTGCGAGTCTGAGAGCACCCTGCGAATATCATACTGGCGCCCCATAGAGTCATATTAGCGGCCTGTGAGCTGTGAAAAGCACCCCAGCGAGTGCGGAAGCGCTCTCCGAGCTATGGGAATATTATACTAGCGCTCCAGAGAATCTTAGAGCGCCCTACGAACTATGAGAATATTAGACTAGCGCCCTAGCAAGTTTGAGAGCGCCCTGCGAATTATGTGAATATCGTAAAAGCGCTCGAGAGAATCTAAGAGCGCCCTGCAATCTATGAGAATATTAGACTAGCGCCCCAGAGAATTTGTAAGCGCCCGGCAAATTAAGATAACATATTAGAGAGTTTTGTGAATATCATACTAGCACCCTGAAGAGCTTGAGAGCGCCCTGAGAGCTTTGAAAATGACAAACTAGTGCCCCTGCGAGTCTGAGAGCACCCTGCGAGCTATCGGAATATCATACTAGCGTCCTATGAGTTTTGCAAATATCATATTGGCGCCCCAGAGAGTGTGGAAGCGCCCTGCAAGCGATGGCAACATCAGACTATCGTCCGAGAGAATCTGAGAGCGCCTTGCGTGACTTGTAAGTATCAAACTAATGTTGAAACGCTCTGCGAGGTGTAGGAATATCATACTAGTGCTTTCAAGTATCTGAGAGTATCCTATGAGCATATCATACCAGTGCCCCATACAGTCTGAGATCGCCATGTGAGTTATGAAAATATCATACTAGCGCGGCAGGGAGTTTGACAATACCCTACGAGTTTGAATAGATTCACAAAATTCCAATTAGCTGGGATCATTAATTTTGCCTTCCAGAATGATAAGGCCAACGGAATTTTTTTTTGGCCCAAAAAAATTTTTTTTCGGTTCCAGGAGCTGGTTAGTCGCCGACTAACCGTGACTAACCGCAACTACAGCACTGTCGTTACTGTAGGTTTGGCAAGAATAGCACAAATCGTAATTTTTATGATTTTATTTACTTATTATCATCTGACCTAGTTGGTCTTGATGAAATGCTATGGGAATAGTATTCCCCACGACCATTTTCATCCATGTGCTCGTATACATATGTGGTGCGCCTATCCTATTAACTCTTTAGGGGATTGCAAAATATGACGCGCGGTAGAAGCAGCCGAACACGTCGAAGAAGATGTAAGTAGTTAAAGCAGTCCCGCCAAAGGTCACCCGATGGGAGTTTGAAGAGACATACATAATTTTGTCCCGTTCTGTGCGACTGCCATTCTAAATCTTCCCTCACCGGGGATTCCTTTAACCGTTGTGTGTCCGACGCGGTACCCGGGTACCTTTTTAAGTTTCAATTAATTAAAGTCCTATGTTTTATCCATACCAGGAAATTGAAATTTTGTGACATCTTAGAACTTCACTAAGTTAAGTTTTTGGGTTAATAATATTGTTGATATAGTAAGGGTGGGAGTGAGGAGGGGCTCCTGAATTTTTTTACTACGTAACAGGCCGACGTGGGTACCCGGGTACCCACAAAACTAAAATGCTCATAACTAAGGTAATATCCTACCAATTTCGATACTTTTGGCCGTTTTGGATTCAGGAACTCATCCACTTTTGGACTTGGTAAAAATGAATCGGGTTACTTCATTCGGTTCCCGGGAATCCGGGTTTCCGGAAGCAGGTTCCAGTGCTGGGGCACAATTTGCGAACTTCAATGGAATACTAGCAATATGGGTTACAAAATTCTTGGAATTGCATCAGTAGGCTGTATCTCGTGGTTTAGGAACCATTTGGTGATTTGACCCCGGAACGGACATTCCGGAGCAGGTTCCCGTGGGGCCGTGAGTGGCCATTGCATTCCAATTCCATTTTTCAAATTGCCATAGGGTCCCGTAACAATTAAAATAAGACTTCCGAGACATTTTGAAGAGTTTTGATACTAATATTGCTAGGACATTATTAAAATTTACAAATCATATCCTAGTACTGTAACATTACTCCGGAAAATCCGGATTACCAAAAACCAGATCCATTATTCTGGTTCTATTGTACAGAATCAAAAAGTAGACGAGTTTCTGAATCCAAAACATCTGAAAGTGTCCAAATCGGTTAAAGGAAGCCATAGTTATGAGCATTTCAATTTGTGGGTACCCGGGTACCCTCGTTGGCCTGTTAAAGGTGTTTTTTTTGTTGGACACATAACTGTTAAACATCCAACCTGTTCACCCCACGCATGACCAACTCGAATCGATTACCGCACCGTCGATCTCAACAATTTGAACGGGTATGTAGACGATGTAATCCTTCAAAGAATACTTGTCGCCAATAATTTCACTTGCTTGCTCTAGAAAGGATATTACCATTCTGAGCTTATCTGGGCGAAGTTTCGAGATATCTGTCACAGCTGAATATTTCTGTGTCAGTTCTTTCGAAATTTTAGAAATTTTAGCGGATTATTTTTAAATCAAAAATCAAAAGAGACAGTTTTGCTTTTAATTCGAGCAGGTGGTGTTGTAAATTGAACATATCTCGCGAATTTTTGGAAAAGGATTCAATAAGCATCCGGCAGTAAACGAAAGAGCCGGGCCTAAAGTCCGGCGCAAAGTGAAAATCCAAAGAAATTGAAGAAAGAGACACAAATTACGGCAGATTTAAAAAAAATGAAAGATGAGCCGGGAGATAATAAAGCGAAAAATGTGGTCGTCTATCTTTACTCGATTAATGGCTTGATGATACCGATATTCTTAGCAACTAGCACAAAGAATGTATGAAAACCTTCATCAGTAATAGATTATAAAAGAATTTTTGTTTCACTCCCATGCGCAAAACGATGGATGGGCAGTGTCAGGAATGTCGTGATAGTAAAGGGTGTTCAATAAAAAATGAGAATGATTCAATACCTTTCTGTAATTAAAGTAAAAAGCGTAAATTTTCTTCTCTCCAAGAGAATTGCTCTGTGGACTCCTTAGAAATGGATGGCATATTTTTTATCGCTCGGGTGCTGTCAGTTCAATTGAAGATAGCGTCGAAACAGCAAGCATTCCGCGAGCGTTTTGTACGGTTTTACGAAACGCATGATCATCGTGGAAAAAAGTTTACGGCTGTTACCGTCATTTGGTAACAATTTAGTACGTGTTGGATTTTAGGGAATATTCTGTATAGCTAAGCTTTCGTCAACGGTCATTTCAAACACGAGTGGGTGGTTAATTAAACTGCATTGGTGGCACTGCTGGGGGTGGCAAATTAAACTGCGTTGGTGGCACTGCTGTCGGTGGGGATTGGAAAGCAATCCACTGAACTGATCCAAAACGGAAGAACGGAGAGAATTTGGTTTGGAGAGAATTTGGTTTGGGGAGAAATTGGTTGGAGTCGATTGGAGATGGGAGAAAAATCACGATATATGAGGCAGAAAAGTCACGACCGCTAAACGAGACGCACGAGTTTTTTTTGCATTCGCGAAAATAGTGAGCCGAATGGCTTCCCTAAGGACGAGCCTCGTTAAACCTTAACCCGCACGAGGCCGGTCCCTGAATTATCGCCAGTTGTGTTTGGGTGAACCCAAATTTAAGCCTGAAAACGCAACAATATCAACGGGTGTTAATACCCTCCGGATTGAGCCGTAAGTTCCGACGTACCACGTGCCGTCCACAAACCGTACCCGTGATCGAAGGGATTTTCGCCCCGCCGCAAACCTTCCCTCCATCGAGAGCCGAGAGACCGTAATCGTCAGGATCCAGATCCGCCGTCCAGATCAGCTGCCATCATCATCACCACCACCACCGCCGCCGCAGATCTTCACTACCCCGCCATCCCACCGTGTATCCACCGTCGTATTGACACAATAAAACGTAGAAGGTATTTATTGATTAAGTGTAGGTTACCACACGTCCGAAATCTCCCCCATAGCCACAACGCCCTGGGACTCGGTGAATAAAAGAGGCCTTGAGTGCCCGCTCCAAGACTCCCATACCAGGAGTCGGAGTTTTAGCGAATCCCCATCTGGGACAAGCATTTTCCCGAGGCGAGAGCCTTATATCTGGCGCCCAACGTAAAATTATGGTTCCTAGGAGAGAAAAAATATTCGCAGAATATTTTTTCTTCATTAGTTGTGGGGGAGATTTCGAGTATTAGTCTCTCAATTCCACTCTGGTCGCATCACACTTGAAAAATTGGAAACCTTTGCAATTATTTGATTCGCGGTGGTTAAACCACGTGGCAGTAATTGTACGGTCATTAGGGTCAGGTCGAATGCTCGCACTAAATTTATCCTTGACTGGTTAATGACAATCGGAGACATCTACAAAGCGTTCTAGGGGAAGTGATGTGTGAAACCTAGTTGATTTCTTTTGATTGATAAACAAATCTCCAACCATTTCGCATTTATTCGTCGACTTTATTGCACGGCGCGTAAATCATGCCTACACGTCGGTCCGTTTCTGGTCCGGATTTCGGGATATTATACCATAACCTGCGGGTTGACCACCTAACCGCAGGTGAACTTGATTATGAGCTGCTGCTCCGAAATGTTCGCATCGGTGATGACGAGTCCCGTTGTAAACGCCGGCGTAGGTTGAATGGAATTCTGAAAAATGAACGTGAAGGCCATGAATCCATTATTCACTATCACCAAGATCCAGCATTGGATCTAAGTATGTGCCAGCAACGGTACAACGAACTCACTCGCATTCTAACAACTACGCCGAAAAATGATACAGAATTTTGTAAAGCCAGACTGTTACATTTGGGTCACCGATTGGCGGTAATCGAAAATCATTGTCATGAAGAGCTGCGATTAAAAGTTAGCCAGGAATTCAATAAAGTTCTCGATCTCTTGTCCGAACATTTTTGGGAGGAAGACAACTCTTCTTCAGAGATCAGGGAACAAGAGGTCGTAAACAGCGAATTGTTGGACGAAGCAGCGGGGGGAATCAGCGAGGCCGGTCCTTCATACACCACTACTACTGTAACCTCCACGGGAACCATACCTAGGACTCCGACAGAAACACTCTTCGTTTCCCAGGATGACTTCAATAAAGCTATGGTTAGTATTGGTACTCTGATAAAATCATTGACAACCCAAGTCACCAATTTGAAAGAGCACTTGAACCAACCGCAAGTATCGCAGCCGAGCCGACCAGCGGCGAATCTAAATGAAACTAACCCCTTCCTGTCACCAGATGATTATCTACCAGAAATTAATCCGCAGCTCTCCTATCTCAATAACCCAGATTTCAGAAAAGTATCCCGCTCATCTACAATAACCACCAAAGCCATAACCAGGGGAATACCATTTCCAACACCCGTCTCCACCACCGCTCAATCTAACCCAGTTAGACAGCATAACCCATTTTTCGGGAACGATGAACAAAACCAAACTTTTAACCGCAGAATCGACGAAATTCAATTCAGTCCATTTCACGATGCAAATCATCTCGAGCGGGAAATACCCGTTACATATTCTAACTACCCACCCAGGCCGCGATTTCCCCCCGAAGCTATCCCACGGAAAGTCATTCCAGTGTCTCAATGGAAAATAAAAAAATACTCCGGAAACGACCAGGGTTTGAGCTTGAACGAGTTTTTGAACCACGTTCAGCAACTAGCCATTTCTGAACACGTAAATGAAGCCGATCTGTTTGATTCCGCGGTACATCTGTTCGATGGAGCTGCGTTATGTTGGTACACAGCTCAGCGCAATCGAAACTCGCTGTTGGGATGGGCACACCTAGTCCAAGAACTTAAAAATGAGTTTAGGCATCCAGATCTTGACTCAGTCCTTCGGACAAAAATCTATCAGACACGGCAACAAAAGGGCGAATCTTTCCAGCAGTATTACTTGCAAATGGAGAAGCTTTTCTTAGCCATGAACCATGGATTAGCCGACGTAGAAAAAGTGGAGGTATTGAAAATGAACCTTCGTTACGATGGGAAAAAAGCACTCATTGGACGTAACGTTAGGACGCTCAGAGAATTGATGGCTATAGGCAAAGATTTAGATGCGACCGATTACTCTGCCTTTGCAAAAGTTTTCGGGTCCAATAAGAAGGAAACATGCGCCATTTATTCAAATACTGACGTCATCAACCCCCCAAGGACATTTTACAACAAGAATCGTCAAGGAGAACACAACTCATTGCGTTACAAGGGTAACAAGAGCGAGGGAAACTACTCGAACGGGGGGGACCGCAAACACAACCCGAAAAATGACAATAAACCCTCGTCGTATAATAAAAACGAAAAAACCTATCCTGACGAAGGCCAGGAAGCAGGACCTAGTAAACCAAGTCCGCTTATGAAGCTAATTGCGAATTACGTACCTCCAACCAATGGAGAATGTTTTAATTGCGGAGAGCTTCATAAGCTTAAAGATTGTCCAATTCCCCGTAGAGTATTTTGCGCCAGATGTGCACTTAAGGGTTTTACGGCAGAAAACTGCCCCTACTGTTTAAAAAACTCCATCAGGAAGACCTAAAGTCGCTGGTTCTTCCTACAGCGCAAGAAAAAAATGATTATTCTTCATGGATGTCTGAGATTTGGCGGTTTTATGAGCCAAGGTCAGATAATGAGGAAGAGCACAAACCATCGAGTCAAATTAATAAAATAACGTTTTCTAATTTCTTAGACAATCGACCTCATGCAGTGGTCCAAATATTCGATATTCGAATTAAAGCACTTCTAGATTGTGGAAGCAACCTATCTTTCATTAACTCACAAGTATACCGTCAACTGCACGGGGTCCGACTACGAAATCTGTCTGAACCAGTGGAATTACAAACCGCCGACGGATCACCATTGGATGTGCTTGGAGAAATCATGATTCCCTTTACGTTCCGAGGCAAAACGAGAGTTATTCCCACTTTGGTGGCCCCTAATCTCACCAAGGAATGTATATGCGGAATGGATTTCTGGAGAGCCTTCGGTATATACCCGTCAATTGCCGCTATTCAGGAGACGCAGTCAAAATTGGACCTTCCAAGACCAACTCCAGAACCATTTCTATCTAAAAAGCAACAACAAATTTTAGATACCACTAAACTAAACTTCAAAATCGCCGAGGCTGATCGCCTAGATACGACGAAATGGTGTGAACATAAAATCATCATGAAAGATGAAGTGAAATCCGCCAAACCGATACGACTGTACCCCTACCCCATATCCCCTAAGATTCAAGAAGGTTTATTTGCCGAGCTGGACCGATTACTCGAACGGGGAATAATAGAGGAATCAAATTCAGATTGGTCGTTGAATATCGTTCCCATTCGAAAATCCTCGGGAGCGATCCGACTTTGTCTGGACGCCCGCAAGCTGAATGAAAAAACCGTACGTGATGCTTACCCTCTTCCCCATCCGGGACGGATTCTAGGCCGACTCCCACGGGCGAAATATTTGTCGACAATAGACCTCTCGGAGGCATTTTTGCAAATTCCGCTTGCTAAGGAGTCACGCAAGTTCTGCTCGTTCAGCGTTCAAGGGAAGGGGATGTTCCAGTTCACCCGATTGCCCTTCGGTTTAATTAACAGTCCAGCAACCTTAGCGAGGTTAATGAATCGAGTTCTGGGGCATGGGGTGCTGGAACCGAATGTCTTCGTTTACTTGGACGACATCGTCATAGTAACGGAGACATTTGAAGAGCACGTACGGCTTTTGAACGAAGTGGCCACACGACTACGAAAAGCGAACTTGTCAATTAAGCTAGAGAAGTCTCATTTCTGCCGGAACGAAATTCCTTTTCTAGGTTACATTCTGTCATCGCAAGGATTACGAATTAACCCTGAGAAAATAAAACCAATTGTGGAATATGAG
This sequence comes from Topomyia yanbarensis, assembly GCF_030247195.1. Classification (NCBI taxonomy): domain Eukaryota; kingdom Metazoa; phylum Arthropoda; class Insecta; order Diptera; family Culicidae; genus Topomyia; species Topomyia yanbarensis. The sequence goes on along the minus strand of NC_080670.1, from coordinate 175,319,844 downwards.
CGCCCCACTTCAATCACAAAACTCCGCCGTTTTATCGGAATGTCTAACTATTATCGGCGTTTCGTTGCCGATTTCAGTGAGACTACCGCAGCCCTTTCAGAACTTCTTAAAACGAAGTCAAAATTTCTGAAATGGACTCCTCAGGCGGAGGAAGCATTCCAGGCAGTGAAAGAAAAATTAATTACAGCTCCAATTTTGTCCAGTCCGGATTTCGACCACGAGTTTGCTATCCACACAGATGCCAGTGATTACGCCATTGCCGGGGTTCTCACCCAGAAAATTGACGGCTTAGAGCGAGTCGTGGAATATTTCTCCCGAAAACTGACAACCCCGGAACGGTCATACCATGCCACCGAGAAAGAAGGCTTGGCAGCTCTTCTTTCAATAGAACATTTCCGCGGCTACGTGGAGGGCAGCCATTTTGTTTTAGTCACAGACTCTTCGGCGTTGACCTTTATTATGAGATCGAAGTGGAGAACTTCCTCTCGTCTTAGCCGGTGGAGTTTGTCCCTCCAACAGTACGACATGACAATTACTCACCGTCGAGGGAGGGAAAATGTTGTACCCGACGCGCTCTCGCGGAGCATTATGACAATTTCCACTCGCTCTGACTCGTCTTGGTACAATAATTTGAGACAATCTATCCTGGAAGTACCAGAGGATTACCCAGACTTCCGGATGGAAGGGGACGTGATAATGAAATATGTGTTCAATGATGATTTAGCGGATCATCGATTCGACTGGAAAATAGTCCCCAGCCCAGAGAGTAGAGAGGACATCATGAAAGGTAATCATGACGATTGTATGCACATTGGGACTGATAAGGCTTTAGCTCGAATCCGCCAACAGTACTACTGGCCAAATATGGTTAGGGATGTTAGAAACCACATTCGAAAATGTGCGCACTGCAAGGAAATCAAGGCCCCAAATGCGTCCACCATCCCTCCTATGGGAGACATACGCGACCCCTCCCGACCCTGGCAGATAATCGCGCTAGATTACATAGGACCCCTCCCTCGATCAAAATCCGGTAAACAATATATACTTGTGACCATGGACCTTTTCAGCAAGTGGGTGCAACTGCATGCTTTTCCCCAGATCTCAGTCAAAACCCTCTGTACCGAGTTAACTGACCGCTGGTTTTTTCGCAATTCGGTACCCGCGATTCTACTGTCTGATAACGCAAGCACTTTTACGTCTCGAGAATTTAAACAACTTTTAGATCGCTTTGAAATAAAGCACTGGCTTACGTCGCGGTATCATTCCCAAGTGAACCCGGTAGAACGCGTCAATCGTGCCATTAATACCGCGATACGTTCATATGCGAGAGAAAATCAACGCGAGTGGGATTCGCGATTGTCGGAAATAGAAGTAGTTATAAATTCCACTATTCACTCCTCCACTGGATACAGTCCGTTTCGAATCGCGAAATTTGAAGAAGTCGTTCTCAAAGGAGCAGATCATTCGAAATTTAGGGATGAGACAGAAATTACAATCGAAGCACGGCTTGCCCGGATTCGCGAGGATTCACCACAACTGTACTCAATCGTACAGAAACATCTCGTGAAAGCTCATGCCACATCCACCAATATATACAACCTTAGAACGCGTAAACCCGCTAAACCCTTTGAAATAGGAGATACAATATACAAAAGGAACACTAAGAATTCGAATGCGAGCGAGTTTTATAATGCAAAGCTAGCAGCTCAATATGTACCTTGTACGGTGGTTGCAAAATATGGGTCATCGTCATATGAACTAATTGATTCCATGGGTCGCAACATTGGCGTCTGGCCGGCTAGCTTGATAAAGCCAGCGTAAAATGGCCGCAATCTGTAAAGGAAACTGTTGAAATAAAATGGATACAGCAGGAATGTGTTTTTATTATTTTGTTTAACTCACCATTTTGCCTACTTCGCTAACGGTACGTTCTGATGCTTTCCGCGGGGCATCTCAGCATAGTTGGCGCATTCTGAGCGCTACAGTCGAGTTAAAGGCCGAGTAATTGAAAATGATTTTCCTCTCAAGGTCTTCCAAACAAGCATCGACAAAATGAGAGTGAATTTACTTAACTATGATCCGATGGGTTTCGAAGCTAAAAGTTAACTGAAACCCGGATAATTGATGAACTTACACAACCTTGTTCGTGAAGTTTGGTGTTCCCCTCTAGCAACCACACGAAAAATCGGAATTTTTACAGCATGAATCGATAATATTTGCACGATCTCGATAGGCCAAGTATCGATTAATCAGGAGATCTCACTCAAACAATGATATTTATCTCTAACAATCGATCTCGATGGCGATCCTACCCAAGGTTCGACAAATAACCGATGCAACTTTAATTTAGTCTTGTGCGATCGTTCGTATCTGTCGATTATCTTCGTAGTATAACCCGTGGCGTGTAGGTCTTGTACCCCTGTGCCGTGTAATAATTTGGAAGATGACGTGTGATATGAGAGGCGAGGTCATTCACCTTTCCGGGATGTTCCATCGAATGAACCCAGTGTGCTTTGCTATCGTTTCGATCGTCACAACTGGTCAAGGATTTTGATCATTTATTTAAAAAAAAGGTATTCGAAATGTGCCTAATAATTTGCGCAGCTATTGCCTCGTTCATTTAGTGTTGTAAGATAAGATTTGTTTTCGGTGGCCACCAAATTTTCAAGTGTGATGTTATTTTCGTTTTTTTGTTGTTGTTTAGTTATCTACCGTCAATAGTAAGTAAAAAGTTCTAAAAAAAAAAATCAATTGTAAGTAAATTTATTTTTTTTTGCCTGACCAGAGGGGGAATGTTACCGTCATTTGGTAACAATTTAGTACGTGTTGGATTTTAGGGAATATTCTGTATAGCTAAGCTTTCGTCAACGGTCATTTCAAACACGAGTGGGTGGTTAATTAAACTGCATTGGTGGCACTGCTGGGGGTGGCAAATTAAACTGCGTTGGTGGCACTGCTGTCGGTGGGGATTGGAAAGCAATCCACTGAACTGATCCAAAACGGAAGAACGGAGAGAATTTGGTTTGGAGAGAATTTGGTTTGGGGAGAAATTGGTTGGAGTCGATTGGAGATGGGAGAAAAATCACGATATATGAGGCAGAAAAGTCACGACCGCTAAACGAGACGCACGAGTTTTTTTTGCATTCGCGAAAATAGTGAGCCGAATGGCTTCCCTAAGGACGAGCCTCGTTAAACCTTAACCCGCACGAGGCCGGTCCCTGAATTATCGCCAGTTGTGTTTGGGTGAACCCAAATTTAAGCCTGAAAACGCAACAATATCAACGGGTGTTAATACCCTCCGGATTGAGCCGTAAGTTCCGACGTACCACGTGCCGTCCACAAACCGTACCCGTGATCGAAGGGATTTTCGCCCCGCCGCAAACCTTCCCTCCATCGAGAGCCGAGAGACCGTAATCGTCAGGATCCAGATCCGCCGTCCAGATCAGCTGCCATCATCATCACCACCACCACCGCCGCCGCAGATCTTCACTACCCCGCCATCCCACCGTGTATCCACCGTCGTATTGACACAATAAAACGTAGAAGGTATTTATTGATTAAGTGTAGGTTACCACACGTCCGAAATCTCCCCCATAGCCACAACGCCCTGGGACTCGGTGAATAAAAGAGGCCTTGAGTGCCCGCTCCAAGACTCCCATACCAGGAGTCGGAGTTTTAGCGAATCCCCATCTGGGACAAGCATTTTCCCGAGGCGAGAGCCTTATACGGTGGATCACTTTCAAAACGAAAACGTTCCCGTGAGTGCAGTTTACCGGATCCTTGCAACCCTGAGCGTGAAGCGGAAGGCCGTTAGCGGCCGTCCGGCGAAGATAATGACGAAGAAGGTAAAGGAAGCGTTGAAAAAGACAACAAGGACGGAACTGGCCGTCAACCAACAATTGTACCAGGAGGAGTGTCTTGAGAAAATTCTTCTGCAGTTCTCAAAGGATAATCAAGCGGATGAGAAGTACATCTTCTGGGCAGACAAGGCGTCTTTTCAGTACGCCAAGAAGACGCTGGAGTATATTGAGCAGAAAAACATACCCTACGTGCCGAAAGAAAGGAACCCAGTGCCGTCCCATTGAGGATTTTTTCGGCTCGCTCGGTGCCCTACCCGACCAGGAGAAAATAACTGGCCAATAATCCGAGCATACTACTTTTTGGTATCATACCAAAACCTGGTAGTAATTGATTATCAATTATTAATACCTACATTGAGGTATTAAACAGATATTGAAGAAACATTTTTCAATACCTGCTTAATACCTTAATGAGGTATAATACTTTATTTTGGTATTATTGATGTATTTCAGTAATTTTTACAAATACCAAATCAATACATTAGTGAATATCTCCATACAGTGAATTTTGTTATTGGAAGGTTGAAAAGGTTTTGTGATCATTCAGGGATTATAATAACTCGTTTCATTATCAACTAGTTATTCCTAGTACATGTCTCAGTTATTATTTCAGCTATTTTACCTCTTATGCAAGGCTGCCTAATACCTTATTGTGGTGGTCAAGTATTGGGTGCAGTATACCCGAATTTAGTATTCTGAAGTTATTTTATTCTGCTCGGGTAGTGTACAAAAATAACTGGCTTGCCAAGGATACTAAGCAGTTGACCACCAGGATCTGGAATTGTATCCGGAAGATGGACGTCAGTGCCGTCCAGTGCTCTTGTGAGAGCATCGCGACTAAGTTGCGTCGTGCGGCAGACCAGAGCCTCTTCTCCAATACTCATGCACGCTTTTTTGAAGAATAAACATTATGTTTTAATAAAAAATACTAAATTCGCTGAATTTTGACGTAGGACTACGTCTTTGTTTTCGATATAGGGGTGCACGTTGCAAATTCTACAAAAATGGTATGTAACGATAAGTGGTCCAATTTTAAACGCATATGATTCAGCCATCTCACGATAAATTTTAAATTTTTTTGCGCATATCGCCCCGAAATACTTCTAAGAATAGATTCCAATAGATAAACCCAAAGATTTTTAATATCATGGCATTAAAAATTTAAATAATGAACAACCTAGTCAAAATATCGCGCATTTACACGCAGAAGATAGCGCTTCCCTAGTCCAGCACGATAGATTTGTGTACCTAACGCGCAACGCTGCTATGGATGACGTCATCATCGACTATTTAAACGGACCGATTTCGCCGAACCAGCTCAGTTGCTTGTTGAACAGCGGGCGAAGCAGATCACTGCGCTTTGTGTTTTCACAGCCAGTGTAGCTGAGTTAGAAGTCCATTACACTGCCTGTGGAGGTACGCTACCCAGTGAATGCGACTGTGCTTGCCGTTCAAACACTATGCTAGCTTTTGGTTGTGCTCGTTTCCAGCACACTTTTATGTATAATTATTCGTACACAAAATAGTTTGTACATGCGAGCTCCACTTGCAAACACGGTTAACATAGTGTCGTGGTATTAGTTGTCTCTTTAGCTCTACCCATCATCATTAGCGTTGATTCATTTTGCTTTGTGCGCTTGGGTTTAATGTTTGGGGCGAATGTGTAGGTAGGTAGATCTAATTTGTTACTAAATTGCACAACGAAAGTTTATTATTTACGTTCGATCAATTCATTGATTCATTTCCCAATCACGTGATTCATTTCCACTCAGCCTATAGTATTTTGATTCTACTAATAAGTACATACTACAAAGCCTATTTATGAATGAATACACTGCCACTTGAAAAACCGTTGCAAAAACGCATCTTGTCCATATATAAATTGTTTTTGATTATTATATATTTATATTTCGATACATGATTAAGACCACTGCATTCGCTATATTTGTATGCGTACTTTAGGAAAGTTACAATAATGGCAAAATATAACTAGAATGCTGGGTCTATACATGAAATGTGATTATATTGTGTAAAATTTGATTTTTCTTCACTGGTCCGGGTTTTTTACCACACACAATCGAAAAGTTTTTACAAGCTAATCTTATGGTATAAAGATTTAGTTCCAGATATTAGTTCGGTCACAGTTTTCTGTCTTCTTTCTTCAGATCTTCTTAAATAAGTTTAATCGGATTCGATCACCTACTACAAATGAAATGACCTGATAACCAAGAAGGTTTGGTTCAATATGTAATATTCGATGTTGAATGGTTGTGATTAAACCATACTTGAGAAATATGTTTGTTTTATTATTACTATAAATGTACTAAGAAAATAAATATTTTTCATTAAGTATTATAGTCCTACGTCTACAGCTCGTGCAACCCCATAGGGCTGCCCCTTGTAGTTTTTTTATTGTTTTTAAACTACATGACTGAAAAAATTCGCATTTTTTATTGAACACCCGTTATTCAGCGCGCTGAGTCATTTTCGTGTTATCTTTGTGAATCCGACTACGGAACCTCAAATCATTGGATATCCAACTGTTTAGCAGTAGTGCAATTGTTATTTTGAGTTTTCGGTCGTCCTCACATGTTTGGACGACTAAAAACCAGAGACCTTCCTTATCGACAGCGGTAAAGAGCTTTAGACTTTCCTGCAAGCGACATGAACTACTTGTGAGTTTAACTTACCTGCTGTGTGTTTTTGTGCAGTCATTTTTCCCGATCCTTCCCATTCTACTTCCTCTCTCTTCCTTATCCTTTCCTTCCGATCAGCAAAATGATGAGAAGACACGGCAAGGCACAAATCGCCGACAACACACGACGAATTCGCCATTTGAGTTAATATATTCTGAAACGTTGCAGTTCATTGAAGCTTCTTCGTTTACGAACAGGAGGCCCAGGGTTCGTTTTCGTCTGTTGTTCACTATACATTTGCAGCACGTTCAATACAGACATTCCGTCCACTGAAGCGATAATCGCTCTAGAATAAATTGATTTGGAAGAATCTGGGAAGGCATAGCTGGAGGCGATAATCTCCCAAAGAAGTTCAGTTTGATGATAATCACCAAACAGCAGATGAGCCATGTTAGGTTGAGTGGAAGTTGCGATGTCAAGTACTGAGTCTATGTGCCATTGAATAATATCTACATCACTGGCAGAATCGGGGGAAATATGTATCACACCCACACAGATATTAGTAGCACGACCACTAATATGTACCCATAGTTGTGCGAGATCGTGACTCTAAGTTTTATGCTTGGATGAGTGCCGATTGGAGACTGCGATAAGCACACCACCGCCTGGTTTTTTAACCTGTACTGTTTGGTTGGCGGTCGTTACCGTATGTCATGTACCTTGAGCCGAATATCTGGAGTAAGTTGATTTGATTATTCAGCGAAGTTACGGTCAGAACAATAACATCATGTTCGGCATCTGAAGCAGCGACAAACAATTTGTCAATTTTTGTGTGTAATTCTCTATTCTCTCACGTTCTGGAGCCAAATTCTAACAGTTACGTCCCCTAGTAACTAGAAGAATAGTTCCTTCAATTCACAATGTGGCGATACTGTGAGAATAAGACCCCTGATAGTAGATACAAAGATGCCCCTGCCAGTAACATACGCTTGCAATGGAGGTGGACTTTCAGCGGAGGCAGTATATGTATGTCCTACTTTGGAAGGACACATACATTCATTGCATTTACCTGAGCTAACAGATGCGAGACCTGCAAATCGGTTTAACTGACCGGAAACGATCGTAGTCATGGCTTTCAGGCGGCGTCAGTGATGGAGTCGAGCCGATTGTGTACGCTGGAAAACTGCAATTGTTGATCGGATTCAGGGTGCGCAATATCTATAGTAACTATAGCTTTACCTGAGCGAGAAGGCCGCTACCATCACATTTATGTTCCTTGGAGAGAAGATGGACGTCGGTGACGGAGTCTCGCTGATCACGCTTGCCGGTGGACTACAATTGTGGTTCTTAGTTAAGATGCGCAGCGTCCTGAGTAACTTCGGAAGGACATATACCCTTCTTGACTTCACCTGACCGGAAGTAGTCGCAGCCATTGCCTTCAAACTCCGTGTCAAACAGATGACGTGAGTGATCGAAACGAGCTGTTTACGTCCGTTGCTAAGCTACAATTGTGGTTCAAACTTAGAATGTGTTGTATCTATAGTATCTTCGGGAAGACATATATCGTCCTCAGCTTTACCTCACCCGAACAAGTTTTATGGCTAACAGATAGACGTCGATAATGAACTCATGTTGATCACACCCATCGTCAAGCTGCAATTGTGGGTCTAGTTTAAGGCGCGCAGTATATGTGGTAGCCTACGACTTATACCCTTCTTGGCTTTACCTGGTTAGACAAAGTCTCTGTCATCGTTTTCTCGTTGTTCTAACCGTGTTTCACTTGTTCTTGCGTCAGTCCGCCGCTAGCTTAGTCCTATCACCAAGTTAGTTTCAGATTTTGATGAGACGAAGTCGAAGCTTTTAGGACGTCAACAATGCACTTTTCAGATAAATTTGCTTCTACTGAACTGAGTAGACTAAGCGCTGATTTATGAGAATCACGTCGAACCGTTGTTTCACCGATGGATCGGAATAAGGTTTCTTTAACATGTAATCTAAACAATCGGTTTTTCTACGTCTCCGGAATAAGTTTTACAGCGGAACGGAGCATTTATAAAATGCTTTAGGCGATTTATTTTAAATGTTTAAATTGACTGACAGTTTTACATATGACAGCGTGTATGGAATGATTTGAATAGAACTATATATACACGGACTTCAACATTGTCACCCTCAATCACAAGTTTTATGTTGTTCTGCTAACCGAATCCTTCTGCTTGGTCTAACACGTTGAACGATAACAGTACTGCATATCTTAGGTGATGGAACATGATGAAGGTGACTTCCGTAATCCTAATGTTCCTTCTGTTTTCAATAAATGTGCTACCTTGCGATTACTCGCACAAAATTTGAAATCCACTACTAGACCGTAACAACGCCTTTTACATCCACTTTATTCATGGCGACAAGTTTCTATGTTTTTGAAACAATGTATACTAGATCGAGCGATTTTTATGCTGATTTCGGTTTTTGTAAAGACGCTGAATCGCTTTGGATAAAGACTCGACACGTCTATCGTTTGTTTACCATTTATCTGTCAGTGTCATTCCAGTCGAGCACGAGACCTGTCAATGGCCCTCGTTCCAGAAGGATTCGAAGCAATTTTCTTCGAATTGATTGCTTTTGACAAGTCTCGTACTCGATTGGAATGACACTTACAGATAAATAATAAGAATAAGATAGAGATGGTGAGTCTTTATCCAGAGGGATTCAGCGTCGTTAGGTTTTAGATTCGACTCGCTGTAGGTTCGCTCTAATGTTTATGAAAGTATATACAAATGACAGTTCCGAGCGAATCTACAGCGACTCTGATCTAAAAAATGAAATCAGCATCATTTGTCGTCCGTTGCTAATACAATGAAAGGATATTGAAAGTGCTCAAATAACTTACCAGAAGTAAATTTTGAATATTACCTTTTCTTTGTAAGTTGAGTGGCTTTTACATAAGCCCTATAGCAGCCTGAACTGATTGCCCTGAACGCTGAATGATGTGTTGAATAGATAGAGCCAGTTGACGGTCTCGAAAAGCACGTAAAGATAAAAAATCAATTTCCCTCCTTTTCTACCTTTGCTGCCCGCAGCAAACTGCCTTTTTCGTTTCCGTCTGATAAATCTTTTTTATTCAATCTAGAAATGTTATTTGCAAGAAACCCCTACCGTTGCCATTGTAGTGTGCCACTCGCATTTTATTTGCCTTTTCGATTTTTTCATAAAGGGTAAAGCGAGCTAGTTATGGCAAACGTATCAGTATTGGCGCGACAAATATTCGAGTGGAATTTATGCTTGTAATGGAACAACCTGTGTGAACATTTGAAAAATCGAGTTTCTTGTATGCGTTTTATCTTCGAGAGTGTCTTTTTCGTAGTATAATTTGTTCTATACTTTCAGGTTTCGTTATAGCGTTATTTTAGATAAGTGACTGTAAGTTAGAAAACGGCAACTAGCAATCATGTCAAACAAAAATGAAACCGCCAAGGAATGGAATAAAATCCAATGGAATCAAACACAACGCACAGTATACAATTATCTGAACTATAAACTGTTGCGAAATTAAAAATGAAAAACCTGCATCCAGTACCTCAAAATAAACAGCCAGCACCAACAATGAGGAAAGTAATACCTACAACGGAGTGTTCACCACACATCTGATCGCTAGTATCAAGGCAGTAATAAAGATGATGGGTGTAATAGACCCGTTATGAAAGCGTTGCGATAAATGGCACTTTGAATTTTGCTGCGAGGAAAAATAATCATTATGATTGCTTTGGAAAAGCACGGACAATAACGTAACTGGTGTATTAACCCTACCAATAAAGTCCTTTACCATGCAAACGGTTATCCGTTCGATGGCTTTCTGCTTATCGATAGCAACCTGTTTGCTTGCAGTTGCTACCCGTGTGGGTTAATTTCTTCTCTATGGTTCACATTGACGACCATGGGCGCCGTGGGGCTTTCCCCCCAGCACGTGGCGTCAGGCAGAGGGTAGTCGTAAAGAGTGCATTTAATCATTTCAGAGAAATTATTAAAGCAATTAACGCACTAGACTAAACAATATACTGCAGTTGTTCTACAGATGGTTTATTAGCATTTTCAACGAACTAGCATTGGCTTTGAAGACTGTAGGGTCGAATGCAATAATCTAATCAAACCAATCCATTTAACTCGTTTAACTCGTGGAAATTAATAATCCTGTTTTTTTCTTGTCTCATGATTTTGCACATACGATTTCCTAGAATCGTATTTAAAAACGTTATTAGATGTATGATGATTTGTTTTTACCTTATCATTTATGAAGAAGTATACAATAACCACAATTTATCGATTTTCTAGAAGACCGATTTTCCTGGTACTACAAAGAGACGACATTTTTCCCTTTTAATGGTGCACACTAGATAAAATAAAAAGGAATACGATATTGGCAGGACGTGTAGCGATAAAGTGTTTCTATCGTTCTGTCTTCAATGGAATGTCCGGCACAGACCCAAATTGAACTTGACAAGGAGACAGCTATTGGCTATTTATATGAAAATAGAACGGATCCAATTCCCGCATGTAGTGGAACGTAGTGGTTCTGTGGAAAAGTTTGCTATCTCTTGAGACAAGGATGAATCGAGCAAAGTGGTTTTTGATTAGCGAGCGTATTATTGGACTTGTTTTACCGACGGAAGGGATTAGAGAATCAGACATAACTAGTATTTATATCAGTGAAATAGTGAAGCTATCACAATAAAATTTCATGTAACATTAATTTTGTTCATTTATACAATGCAAATTGACATCAAATGAACTAACGAGGTCTATGTTTAGTTTAGAAAATGTATGAAAAAAACCTATTTTAATCCACGTGGTGGTGCAATTGTGGCTTTCTAATTTCTCCAAACTTTGATTCCATGGCTTGTTATGTACAACAAAATTGTGGAAATGTTTATTATATTCTTAGTACACCTTGAACCTATGTACAATGGTCGCCAACCACGAATTTGATAAGCTACGTGCCGACTTTGAAACGAAAAATTATTACATTTAATAAGGTTAATTAGCTTTAGTTCAATGTTGTCATCTTGCTAACTTATTTGGGCATGCGGGGGTGGGTGCATGAGGAGGACGAAAGGTACTATTCACATCATTTAAAACTAAACCTATTATACCCCCATTTATGACTATACCTTTCATTCAACTCTCCGGAAGTCGCGCAAATGGCTCACTGAACGAGCACCCGCTGGTGCCCTAAGACGATTTGGTTAGATTTTCAAAGCAGCGTGCACTCAGTGCACTAGTGCGACTGCCGGAAGGTTAAGATTAAGATTGTAAGAATCGAGTCAGCAATATATGAAAAACGGGAATGATTTCAATTTCGGAACTTCGCTATTTCTTCGGATCCTCCGGAATCCTCAACGATTGTCAATGGGGTCAAAGAGACTTTGATTTGTAGTTAGTGGTCTAGATAAACACTTGCACTAATTTAGAATTCATCTCAATTAGTTTTGCATATAATAATTATACCGGTTTGTATGGGAATTTCGCATGTGACCGCATGCTTCAACCTGAAACACAGGAACCAGAACTCCCATTCCAATGGAATTTAGTAGCAGTCAACAGGGATGCTGTAGCTTTCATTTGAGACCAAATCTGATAAAATCAAGTAACACATTTCTGAGAAGCAGATGTGAATTCAATTCAGGAACATAGCCACCTTCCCGCAGGATCCGGTTCTGCCGAAACTGTTCAAATTGGTCATTGTGGATTCGATTGGGCATCAGTGAGCCAAAACTATAAATCCAAGCAACTCATTTTATGAAGTTTTGCATATTTTAGATAACATGCTGATACCTTTTTATTTGGAATCTCATTCATGACCGCACTCTTTAACCCGTAACTCCGGAACCAGTAGTCGGAACAGAATGGAATTCAATAGCAGCCTATGGGAAAGTTGTATCTTTTATCTAAGACTAAATTTAATAAAATCGTTTCGGCCATCTTCGAGTAACCGATGTGCAATTATTGGTCACACACATGCACAAACAATACAAGGAGACTGGTCAGAGCTGACTCGTTGGCTAAGTGGCAGCAAGAGTTGGACAACGAGGAGAAAGAAAGGTAGACTCATCCCAAATGTGGCGGCTTGGATGCATAGGAAGCATGTAGAGGAGAACTTTTATTTGACACAGTTTTCGTCACCCGTTTACTGTGTGTAAACGTGCAGGAGACACCGGAACCTGTGGTCTTCGAATATTCTAGGTTCGAAGAAGTTCGAAGGGAAGAGCCTGGAGTGATACTTGACAATATCGTTGAAGAGATGTGACACAACGAGCATATCTGGGATGCTGTCAATAGAGTAGTTACGAGTATACTCTCCGATCTGCAGAGAAAGTGGCGAAGGGACGAACAAAGTAGTTCCACCGCCGTGGAATCACAAATCGGATCCCGGGAAAAATTTCGCAACCGGGGACCAGTTGAATAGTACGCGACGTAGCACAGTCGTCGGGTCATCAATGAACGGGATGTCAGGATTCACCGGAATCACCGGACCGACCTCGACACCCTACCGGGTAGATCGTGAGTAGGTTAGATCCACCGCCGTGGATTGGACCGAGTAGACCACGTCGAATAGCTAGCAGTGGGTCGTTGGGGCGTCAGTGAACCGGAATCTACGCTCCATTCGGAATCGCTGGATGGAGCTCACCACCTACTGGCTGACCCTTCGGTTGAGTAGGCTAGGTCCACCGCCGGGGACTAGATCTCGTAGATCGGGATGAATCGGGGAGCTAAATGGGTCATGGAAACGAACATCGGTAGCGAGAGAAATCTACCGCTCGGCTTCGGGAGAACCTCTCTCGCCGGGAAATTCTACGCCGGAATAGGCTAGATCCATCGTCGGGGACTAAACCGAGTAGTCCGCGAACAAGATTTTAGTAAAGTCAGCAGCTGAATTGCTCATCGGGGAAGTTGAGCGAAATGGAACAAGAGGGAAGCCAAAGGGCCTAAAGGAGTTGCCGTATTAAATGGTATCGGACAGGGAGCCAAAGGGCTCAAGCATTTGTGGTGCGAAAACCAAAGAAGTATCGCTATTGGGAGAACTTCCTTCGCCGGAAAACTCTCCGTGGGCGCAAGTTAGATTCACTGTCATGGACTAGACTGAGTAGACCGCGACGAGAAACCACCAGTCGTCGGGGCACTAGCGAACCGGGCGCCCAGCTCACCGGAATCGTCGAACTGACCACGACACCTGGCTGGTTGGCTCGGTTTCGGGAAAATTTCTCTAGCTGGGGAATTCCTCGTCGGAGTAGGCTAGGTCTACCGTCGAAAACTAGACCGAGTAGTTCGCGAACAAGTCGGGAGCTCAACGAGAAAGTGGTGCTGAATAGTAGGAGAAGGGAGTTGCGATGCTGAATGGCACAAGGGATCCTAAGGGCTCGGTAAATCAGACAATCTGAAGTTTGTTGCCAAATTGACTTCGTAGGCGAAGAGTACTAAGTCTCGACACGCAGCCAGCTTTCCGACTGCTATGCAGAAATTGCCAGTCTGTGTGGATGGTAACCTTACTGAAGAAACTAACTACTAAGTCGTTGAATTAGAGTGGGTGCAATTCACATAAAAAAATTCTTCGGCGAAGTAATGCCGTAAGGTAGTACCGGGGAGGAATTAGGTTCTGGACAAGAGCAGTGGTTTTTAGCGGGTCGGATGATGGCAGCCCAAACCCGTTCTCTGAGACGTTAGGGTTTTTGTACATTTTTTCTGCAATCTCAGGGCTTGTTTGAAAGTTTTTTAATGCACTATTAAAAAAACACAGAACAGTGCGAGCTTGGAAAAGTGCAGATTTTAATCCGAATGAGGATCCGATCTGGCAGTGCAGATGACTATCCGAATGACGAGCATCGAGATAACGATTTCGAGAGAACTTTCGACGTTAGTAAATTTCTCCGTCGGGTAGGTTAGGTCCATTGCCGGGGGCTAGCTCGAGTACATCGTGAAGCAACACCGGCAAATAGTCGGCGAGGCGCCTGTGAACTGGAATTCTTCGTCGGAGTAGGAAAGATCCACTGTCGGGGACTATTGCGAGTAGTCCGTAGCGAATCGACGGCTTGAATCGTCGGGGTACCTGTGAATCAGACGCTCCTTCCGGAATCGCTGGACAGACTTTGGCACTCTGCCGGACTGCATCGAAGCAAGAATAACGCGTTCGTCAATGGTTTCGGTTGACATTCTTTCGTCGGGTAACTTTCTGCCAAGGTAGGCTAACTCCACCGTCGGGGACTACACCGAGCAGCACCGAACGCGACAAACCGCCAGTATAGGATCGTCTGGGAATCAGTGAATAGGTACTCACCCTCCAACCGGAATCGCTGGATCGACCACGGCATACAACTGGTCAACGCAGAGAGGAGTGTATGTAAAATATCATGTCGTGCAGGACTGATGGGCGGTTATGAGATCAGCGAATTAGCACGACAAACTAGACCTGAAATCGCTACCGCTCAGTCGGACTAAAACTAAGGTTAGCCCCTACGTTTGAATAAGCCGGGCAAACGTGTTCGCTTTGGCGCATCGGCGGCCACCTCACCTGGGGATCCTCAGTGGCTAAGTGCCACTTCGGTTCTTAGGCCTTGGTTTGCGGCTTTGCCGCATCGTACTGGTACACCTTAAACAGGGGTTCCTGAAGTGTATTGGCTGATTACCGAAAGTTTGTGGGATATAAAATTTTTCTGGCAACTCTACAGCTCTTCGTAGAAACTCTAACGATTTCGCCACCTGGTCGCCTGTTCAATCTTGTCGGTCTTCTCATTTGACGGGGAATTTAATTTTCTGCAGGTGTCCCTGGGGCACCCGTCAGTGACCGATGAAGTTGTTGTTTAGGATCTCTGCGAAATGCCGGATGATGTCCGCCGCAACCACTTCCTTGGTGAGGGTTCTTCTGGCTCTCCAACCGCGCACTACCAGGTAGTCTACTTCAGCGTTCCCCTGTATTCCACAGTGTCCAGGAATCCAATAAAGGGTGGAGAGCATATCGGCTCCGATCTCTATTGCCTGAATGAAAGGGTATCGGGACTGGCCGCTTTCGAGCGCGCAAAGTATCGAGAGGGAATCCGTGAATATCGTGGTTGCAGTGTCTGCTGGGTTTTGAGGCAGAGCCAGAGCGCTTGCTGCACTTTGGCGGAGAATACCGAGCACTCAGGCGGGAGACAATCGGACGAACCTGTTCTGCCATTGCTGAATCTGACTTCTATTTCACCGTCCTTCCTCGATCCGTTTGTATGAATGCGGGTGTGATTCGAGATGCGCCACTGCACTGTGCAATGGATCTGGGACAGGGATATGTCAATTTGAGGATGTTGGGTGTGTCAAGGACGGAGCCATTTCCGTGCAGCCGGGAGTAGTGCGGATCCTAAAAATTCCGCGTTTTCGTCACCTTCTATGTCGCTGGCGCCGACTTCGACCCGAAACTGGCGGTTTTTGTGGGAAGTGCTGTATGTAGAGGACAAGTGCTGTATGTAGAGGATGCACATCACCGAAGATCGTTCTCAGCACCCTTCTTTCGAAGACTTCAAGTGCTTGCAGATTCTCCTCGAGCATTGTCCACGTTTCGTGCCCGTAGAGAACCACCGGTCTAATCAGTGTATTGTACATGGCGCATTTCGTGCGGTGGTGAAGCTTCCTGGATCTCAAAGTTTTGTGGAGCCCATAGTAAGCACAACTTCCAGAGATAATACGCCTTCTGATCTCCCGGCTGGTGTTATTGTCCGCAGTCACCAATGAGCCTAGATAGACGAACTCGTCAACCAGCTCGAACTCGTCGCCGTCGATCGTAATACTACTGCCCAAGCGTTCCCTATCGCGATCGGTTCCGCCAACCAGCATGTACTTCGTCTTAGACACATTTATCTTCAGTCCTTCTCGTGCTTCTTCGCGCTTCAGTCGTCTATACAGCTCTGTTAACGTCTCCTTGTTTCTACCGATTATGTCCACGTCGTCAGCGAAGCACACGAACTGTCCGGACTTCGTGAAAATCGTGCCCCGCATGTTGAACCCCGCTCTTCGCATTACACCTTCCAGTGCTATATTGAACAGCAGGCAGGACAATCCATCGCCTTGTCTTAGTCCCCTGCGTGTTTCAAACGGACTCGACAAACGGACACCATTCATCGTAGTCAGCTTCCCAGGGAAGCCGTTCTCGTCCATCATTTTCCATAGCTTTACACGGTCCACCGTGTCATATGCGGCTTTAATTTGCCGTATAGTAAAGATTTGGTCGTTTGTTGATCTGCCGTTGATGAAACCGGCCTGATAACTCCCGACAAATCCATTTACCAGCGGTGATAGGCGCCGGAACAGAATCTGAGATAGCACTTTGTAAGCGGCATTTGTCACTGTGATCGCTCTGTAGTTTTCACAGTCCAATTTGTCGCCTTTCTTTTATATCGGAGTGATGACCCCTTCTTTCTACTCCTCCGGTAGCTGTTCTCTGTCCCAGATTCTTTCGATTATTCGGTGCATGCTTTCCATCAGTTTCTCCGGACCCATCTTGAAGAGTTCCGCTCCTAGAACATTCTTACCAGCTGCCTTGTTGTCCTTGACCTGTTGAATAGCCTCGTTAACCTCATTCATAGTGGGCATACACTGACATAATCGTCCTCCTCGAACGCCCGATTGTCCGCCTGCGCACCATTCAGATGTTCATTGTAGTACTGCCTCCACCTTTCGACCACCTCACGTTCGTCCGTCAAGATGCCACCTTCCTTGTCTCTACACATTTCGGCCCGTGACACAAAACCGTTGCGAGAGTCATTCAGCTTCTTGAAGAACGCCCGTGTTTCTTGAGAGCGATACAGCAGCTCCATCTCCTTTCTTTCAGACTCTTCAAGGCGGCGCTTTTTGTCCTGACAAAAAACAAGTGTGCTGTTTTCGCTTCCGTCGATATGACTCCTTGTTCTGACGAGTGTCTTGAAGCAACATCACTGCGCGTGCTGCATTCTTCTCGTCCAATATCTCTTGGCACTCGTCATCGAACCAATCGTTCCGTCGACTTCTCTGTACGTATCCCAGGACGTTCTCCGCAGTGCTGCTTATGGCTGCTTTAGTCCTGGCCCAGCAGTCCTCAAGGGGAGCATCGATGAGCTCTTCCTCCGGTGGCAGCGCTGCTTCAAGATGCTGCGCGTACGTTGCGGCGACGTTGATTTCCCTCAGTCGGTCCAGGTTATACCGCGGCGGGCTCCGGTTTCTTACACTATTCACTACGGATAGTTTTGTACGCAGTTTAACCATCACCAGATAGTGGTCCGAGTCGATGTTAGCGTCCTGATAGGTCCTTACGTCGATAATGTCCGAGAAGTGCCGTCCATCAATCAGAACATGATCAATTTGCGTCTCTATTTGCTGCGGTGATCTCCAGGTGTATTGGTGCAGGAGGCGGTGCTGGAAGAAGGTGCTCCTTATGGCCATGTTCTTGGAGGTGACGAAATCGATTAGTCGTCTGCTGCTGGGCGCTGAATCTTCAAATTACCGGTCTGTATGCCACCTCCTGGCCAACCTGAGCATTAAGGTCACCGATGACGATCTTGACATCATGTCTTGGGCAGCGATCGTATTCACGCTCCAGCTGCGCGTAGAATTCGTCCTTGTCGTCATCGCTACTTCCGAGGTGGGGACCATGCACGTTAATTATGCTGATGTTGAGGAACCGGCCCTTGATCCTCAACCTGCACATTCTGTCGCTGACCGGCCACCATCCGATCACACGCTTTTGCATCTCCCCCACCACCATGAAAGCTGTTCCCAGCTCGTGTGTATTGCCACAGATCTGGTAGATGGTGTGGTTCCCGCGAAAGACCCGCACCGTAGACCCCTTCCAACACACCTCCTGCAGCGCCACGATGTAGAACTTGCGGTCTTTCACTATATCGGCAAGTTATGCGAGTGCCCCCGATAAAGTTAAGCGACCTGAATGCGGCCCTGGCTCGCCTTGCCACGGCTGCTTTAGGGCATGTAATATTTAGGCCTAGAACGTGTAGGGCCCACTACCTCGTCCTACCACACCCGCAGTTAGCCCTCGCTACTGGTTCGGGTCGCGAATCACAACTGGTTGCTATCGCGACTAAGCATTATCCACCACCTATGACCCGCCCGGTTGCTTGCAGCTCAGCTTCCCACATAGCGTTCCTCTACCACCACGGGGCCCGGGTAGATCCAATGAGAACCGTTCTTATTTGCAGCAATACACACTGTTCGTGTTTTGG
Source organism: Topomyia yanbarensis (assembly GCF_030247195.1). Classification (NCBI taxonomy): domain Eukaryota; kingdom Metazoa; phylum Arthropoda; class Insecta; order Diptera; family Culicidae; genus Topomyia; species Topomyia yanbarensis. The sequence goes on along the minus strand of NC_080670.1, from coordinate 175,301,118 downwards.
ATGAATGCAAAAGATATGCGACTATTTGAACTTCATCTAATTGGTGCTAGTTACTGATGAGCAGAATCCAAAACATGAAAGCTGTTTGCATACGAGGCAACAGGATACACACTACTAAAAATATTTGCTATGGATTTTGTTTTTCCTATTCCAACGCTCTAACTATTGCCGCGTTGTAAATACTTTTGGTGGCATGTCCGTACAACTCAAAAGTCAAACGTTTAAAGTCGGATTAATTTTTTTACCAAAACCGGACCATGTCAAAATATACCTGTGCCTTGGCAAAATGTACCGTGCCAAAATCAGTACCCTACAAATTGAGAACTTGAGTCATATTGTGCTAGGAATTAATGCGCTATCGAATGAGAAGATGACCTTTTCTTCAGCCACACCGTCATCAATGTGCCCACCCACATGGAACAGGAGTTGATGTAAAGAAAGGTAACTCCATCATTTATGTTCCACATCGTATACGTTCCCATCTCCCTCTGAGTCTCTCATCTGTTGGCACGGCACAACCACATAGACCGAGTGAACCGGAGAAGACTCCTTGATATACCTAGCAAATGGTTTTACGGTTATTCTCTCTTTAATTGGTTTATTCGTACAGAAGATTTAAGCCCAAAATCTTGTTGTTTGAAAAGTGGCTCCTCTTTCTACACTTGCACCAGCTGACAAGATGATGAGCTCTTTGTAATCCAGTATACGAAAGTTTGAGTTTTTTACATTAGTAGAATCAGTTGCCGTGTTGAATTATTAACTAAGTACGTTATGTGTGATAGCGCTACAATACTGGAGCTTACAAAGCCACAGAAAGCCCGTGATCCGGACTGCTGAAAACTGAAATAGCTTAACAATGAGCTAATTGTCTCAGTTTCATCCTGATTTATTTATTCGCTTGTCTCGTACTGAACTCGTCCAAAAATGCTGTCGTCGTTTCGCCCCAAAATTCCATTATTCGAACCATCGAAAGCGTCCCCTCTGGAAAAACAACCTTCATTAAAACATTAATGTTTGTTAATTAACACCATTTAAACTTTCGGTTTCTTGCGTTCGCTCGTAAAAGTCGCCCCTAACTTTCCCGAAGAAGCATCATTAAATAATGGTCCTGCGTGTCGTAAAGCTCACCCCCCCCCCCCTCCGCACGTCGCTCCCACGCTGCCCCGTCTGAGTTTCCTCTTTCTCTTTCCGATTTTCCGCGAATCTATGGGGAAACTTGTGAACTTGTTATCCGTCATTAGATTAATTTACGGCTGAGTGTTACGCCACGTTGCGCTCATTAAGGTGGTGGCTGTTGTCTTCTGCACCATCCTGTGCCTTATATCGTCGATCATCAGTCATTCGATATTAATCGAACTGGCATCGGCATCGACAGCCACTTGTGATGGTAAGACTAGACGGTGTGATTTTCTTTTCACTCTATGTGTAGGAAAAATTCAAACCGAGCTTTCTGTTTTTTTCCTGATGGAATGTGCTAAAGGAAAAACCTTTTCCGCTTGAAATAGTTATCGATCGGTTTGGGACGTGCAGGATGTACAGGATTTTGTGCTTTTTTTATTTTAGAGACGATTATTAATAGCAAACACCTTTTTCTAATCTCGGCACAGCTCAGCTCAGAAGCTGATCAAAAGATTTGACGGTTTCGAGCTGCCTGTGAAATGCTCGTTAAACTGCGTCCTACTTTGCTTCGAGTCATAAATTTCGAGCAAGGTAGAATGTGGGGCTGGATCAGTTTTACGAAAGCTGCAAATATTTGTATGTGTGCAATCGTGATTCGAGGGTTGGACACTTTTTAGCCGTTCTTCAACTAAAAAGCAACTGAATGTCAAAATTGAAGATATTTACATTGTCTCACCCTTCACCATACGGCTTGACGGCTACAGGTGTTTGACCGATCTGGTAACACTGTTTTTTATGTTTGTTTATGTTTATGTTTGATTTGAAGACGACAACAACAATCGTCATGTGTAACTGAACCGCCATAAGTGAAATATACTTTATTCTTTCTAAAAAGGTCCTTCGTTGTCTGTTTCCAATTTTATTATCTTGTACTAACTCTGTCAGCCAACAGGTTATGGGTCCAGTGCAAGTTACGAAAGGTGACAGAATTGCGAGAAAAAAAGTGATCCCTCAATCTGGCTTAATTAAATTTGCCTTTTATGTTGTGTGAAGATGGCGAATTGAGATGCTTGCGAACAACAATTGGTACAGCTGAAAATTCTATACGAAAATGTTATTAATACCGGAAAAATTCTGGTATGTAATAGTCGACGCGAATCCGGAATTGGTGACGGCACAATAAATCAAAGGCGAGAAAAAGTTCGTGCGAACATCGCTTTGAGTTTCAAAGATAACCAGTTTTGAGTGGAGTTACTATATTAAGAGTTAGGCGGACACAAAAGCCGGAAAACTGGCAGCTCTTATTTCAGGAAAAAAAACACTGGCATCCCATGTAAATGTTCAAGCTTTAGCTTAATAATTTCAATGTCGTCGTAAGTAAGAACTTTACATGCACGAATAGAAAAACCAATTCGAAGATCTGATGATATGATTTCATACTTGTGCGACTATCTCTTCTTGTTACAGATTGGCTTGCTCGATTGGCTCCGGTATTTGACATGTTCAATTGGCTCCGCTCAGTGTCTCCACCTAACTATGAATATAGTAACTATAGTTTTGGGATGTTTTGTTTGTTTAACATGAAAAGTCATTGATGACGCATTTCTTTTTTAAAGAAATTATGCTCGTTAAATTTGTGCGAGGATGGTCATACGAAGAAACATCTTCTGGAGAACGAAGAGCTGTATGACGTCAACGAGGCAAGATTTAGGAGAACCTTTACGAATCGTCGTGATTATTCGTAGTTTGCCGGACTTCTACAATGGGTTAGTGATAGTCTTGGATGGTCGGCCGATTACGGACTAAACTATGGTACTGGTGAAGTCAAAGTTGCTCGATGAACATAAGCGCGATGAATAGTTGAGTGCATGTCCGGAGTGTTTCCACTGTGGAAAGTCAGGTTACCTACGGTAAGGTTGTCGGTTGCTTACAAAGCAGAAACAAGATGGCGAAGAGAGGGAGATACCCGGAAAAAAGCAAAGCGGAAAGCAAGCCGTTCTGATACTCAAAACGGCAACATGGCTTCGCTCTCTGATGAACCTGATCTGTCCACCAATAATACTGAGGTTTACTACCAGATAGCTTAAATTGATCAACGGACACCTATTTGCTCGCGACCACGAGCTGGTGTTATGGAGTTATCGCCTGGGCTGAGACGTGGCTTGACAACTAAAGACAGAGGTCTCGCCAGGTGTTTGGTTCAACATTCGATATCTACCGCTGTGACCGCAACGCCCTCAACAGCCACAAGACAGGTGGTGGTGTGTTTATTGCAGTTCGCCATGGTATAAAAGCCCAAGTGATCAATGATGACCGGTGGGCGAGCTCCGAGCAAGTGTGGCTATCAGTGAAACTTGCCAATCGCAATCTGTTCCTATGTGTCGTATGTTTTCCATCTAATAGCATTCGTGATTTCAGCCTAATCGATGTACATCTTTTCTCAGTTCCTTTTATTGTTATACTGGGTAACTTCAACTTACCTGACATGACTTGGTTCCAGACAAGTAATGGATTTCTACGATTGGATATCGAAAGATCTGTGCTTATGAACAATGCCAGTTGTATTCCGGACAGCTACAGCAGTGAAACCTTTCTGCAAATCAATAATGTCATCAACGCGAATGAACGTACATTGGACCTCTGTTTTGTAAGTGCCCTCGATTCAATCAACCTGCTCTCGTTCACAACATATGTACTTGATGGATTCGCTGACGGATTGCAAACCGATGCAATTTACATGGATCTATCTGCGGCCTTCGACAAAATTAACCATGATATCGCAATAGCGAAGCTAGACAAACTCGGAATTCATGGACAACTGTGCTGGTTTCGTTCCTACCTCGATGAAAGGAAACTCCAAATCAGCATTAAGGTCTGTCTATCTGCATCATTCTTCGCTACATCCGGCATCCCACAAGGAAGCCATCTCAGTCCAGTAATATTCCTCCTCTACGTTAATGATGAAATGAAATTTTTTCGAGAAATACGGAACAAACCCGATGTCGAGCTTCTTCAGAGGGAACTGGAGAGCTTTAGTGCGTGGTTTTTGAAGCCGAGCAAATGCTCAATCGTCACGTTCTCGTGGAAATGTCATCCGATTCAGTTTTACTACAATTTCTTTGACTCGAGCACTCCAAGAAACCCTTACGAGTTATCATTGATTCGGCACTAACCTTCAAACCACCTACTTGATACATCGTGGGCACCAAGACAATTTGGGTTCACCTTTCGAATGGCAAAAACTTTCGGAACGTATACTGTCTATTGAGCTTTGGTTCGCTCAACACTAGAATATTGTTCTATTGTTTGGAATCCGTACTACCAAAACGGCGTTGACGGAATCGAGGACGTCCAGCGCAATTTTCAGCGTAACAGATTTCAGCTGCTGATCTACGAAAACCGTTGTCAGTCAATACAGCTCGACATTCTAGGTATTCGGAGGGACTGCTCTCGAGCCCTGTTCGTCTCGGACTTACTATCTGCCAGGGTGGATTGCTCTACAATCCTCGAACGCCTGGATCTTCAAGCCCGCGTTCGAGCTCTACCTAATAACTCTCTTCTGCGATTATGGTTCAGGAGAACCAACTTTGGCCGCCAGAGCGCTGTTACCGACAACTAAACAAGCGAAGAACAGCAATGGTGTGTGTTTTATGGCTGACTGTATTTCACTCGGGTCGTGGTTTATTGACAGTGAACAGTGGTTCTTATCAACTCTGAGAAAGCAAAGAGGTTCGAATGTTTTCTTGGCGCATGGAAAAGTGGCGAAAACACCCGGATACGGCGAAGGTACAGTGCTTGTTGTTTTAAAAGTGATGGTTTTGTACGTACCGTCGTTGACAATTGGCCTGGTGTCAGTAAAGAAGTTGACAGCGAGTGGGTTCATTGTTGTTTTTAAAGAGAACGGGCGTTCAGGCTTCCTGTACCGACTGAAGTTGGCGGATTTGTCGAAGAAAGTAGAAGGTAAAGCGCGCACCCTTAATAGCCAGTGTCAGTGGCATCGACGGTTCGGGCATAGGCATTAAACAGCTTCGCGACGAATGCACTAACAAGAAGTTTCGAGTCTTCTTTCTCAAAGAAGGCATCAAGACACAGTATACTACAGCGTATGGACCAAAGCAAATCCAGGTTTTTTTTTCTAACATTAAAAAACTTTCACGACTAGCCTCCATTGTACAATTCAGCACCGCAACTGCCTTCTTATACTATTCAGCACCACTTACTCGTTGAGCTCCCGACTTGTTCGCGAACTACTCGGTCTAGTCTCCGACGATGAACCTAGTCTACTCCGATGGAGAAATCCCCGGCGAAGAAGATTCTCCCGAAATCGAGTCCGGTCGCTGGTGCTCCGACGACCCGCGACTACTGGTGTCTTGGCGCGGTCTACTCAGTCTAGTCCCCGACGATGAACCTAGCTTACGCCGACGGAGAGTTTCCGGCGAAGGAAAGAGTTGCCCCGATATCGATTCTTCTTTGGTTTTAGCACCACAACTTCATGAGCCCCCTGACTTCCTGTCCGGTGCCATTTAGTACCGTAACTCCTTTAGGCCCTAACCTACTCCGACGGAGAATTCTCCGATACCGTTTCTGTGAGCCATTTAGCTCCCCGCTTCGTCCCGATCTACTCGATCTAGTCCCCGGCTGTGGATCTAGCCAGCAGGTACTGAGGTCCATCAAGCGATTCCGGGTGGAGCGTAGCAGAACGGTGTAGCGGAGCGAAACAGTCGATAGCTGCAGCAAATGGCGACGACGAATTTCTTGGATAGTGGTCTACCCAAGTTGTGCTGGCCGCGCTTACTGTTGTATATTTACAGAATCTACAACCATCGCACTTCGTTGACAAGACTCGCGCGGTGCGGGCGGTAACCAAGACTGTGCCATTTCAAAGTATATGGTTGTTCTGCCGACGTGCACATTCCTGACTGCAACTGGGGAAAGTTTGACGGCCACGCGCAGAAGCTACAGTTCATTGAATATTCTGACGTCCACAAGGGTTACCGAATTAGTGATACGATGACTGACAGGATCACAGCCAGCCGTGATGGAAGATTTTTAGAGAGTTGGAGTTGACGACCGTCGAGTGTTCGCCGAGCCTCTTCCGAAGATGAAATCGAAGCAACACAAAACTGGTGAAGAATCGGCCCATGATGGCGAAAAAACGTTATGTGCGTGATGAGAGTGAACGAGAAGACTGCTTTGATGTGGACAATTTTGACCCGAATGAAAATCCTATCGGTGAAGGAAGAGAAACGGAATGAAGTATCCAGTGATGAAGGCTTGGCAAATCGTCGCACATGCAGCGTGCTAACTAACCGATTGTCGGATTATGTGGTAGTCGTTACCGTTGCAAAAGTCGCACAATCAGAATAGGACGCCGGATTTGGCGCCTCCTCCGAAGGGCAAGAAAGGTTGGTCTACAAGATGAAACGGAAAGAACCCAACGAAGTTGTTCGCTATACGGCACGGATCGTTACCCAGGGGTTCACGCAGTGTCAGAGCATCAACTACGACGAAGTGTTCGCTCCTGTGACTAAACATGCAACACTCCGAGCTCTGCTGTCTTTGGCTGCGAAGAAGGAAATAGTACTGAAGCATTTGGACGTTCGCACTGCATATCTTCTACGGAGACACAGAGTAAGACATTGCCCGCCATCGCCTTATCCTGCTGCCAGGTCAAACTTTCGTCGACTTCTTTCTATTTCCTTGTTGAGGCAGCGCCGCCATGAGCCTCTGGGTCTGCCTCTGCTGCGATGTCCTGCTGGGTTCCAGTCTAACGCTTGCTTGCAGATTTCGTTTCCGCCCCTGCCCCCACCTCAGCTTTCGTTACCGAATTCCTGTCGCTATCGGCTTCTGGTGACATTGACGATGGAGCTCAGCATTAGAGATCCAGTTGTGAGGCCACCATGCACGAATTATGTACCGCAGGCATCTATTGATGGAAACTTGCAGCCGTTGCGTGTTCTCCACTGATACGCACCAGGTTTCGCTGGCATGTAGTAGTACAGATTTCACGTTCGAGTTGAATATTCGGTTTTTGGTGCGTCGACTATTCTGATTGTTTTTCCAGATATTTCTTAAACTCGCAAAAGCAGCTCTCGCCTTCTTGATCCGTGCTACTATGTCGATCTTGGTGCCTCCATCAGACGCCATTTTATTACCAAGATATTGGAAGCTTTCGACATTATCCACTGCTACCGTAAAGCTGGAAGGGTTGACCGTATTTATATCCAACAATTTTGTTTTGTTGACGTTGATTTTGAGACCTGTCGCTGAAGAGCGATCAGCAAGTTCATCAAGCTTTCTCTGCATGTCAGAGCGCCGTTGTGCTAGGAGAGCAACGTCATCAGCCAATTCGAAGTCATTCAGATGCTCCATAGTAATAGCAACCCACGATTTGGTTCACGGTCAATCGCTCCTACCAGGATCTCGTCGATTAGGATGAGGAACAGTAGCGGTGATAGAATACATCCTGGCCTAACTCCAGCCACGACCCGGATGGGGTTAGACAACACACCATCGTGCAATATTCTTCACAAAAATGCCTAGTACTGTGCTTCAATTAGACCGATGATTTTCTCAGGGACTCGCTTGCGTCTCAGGGCTCCCCACATATATTCGTGATTGAGACGGTCGAAAGCTTTTTCGTAGTCGATGAACACTAAGTAGAGAGACTCTTGGAATTCATTGACTTGCTCCAGGATGATACGGAGCGTGACAATATGGTCCACACAGGATTGTCCGGCACGGAATCCTGCCTGCTGCCGTCGGAGAGTTGCGTCAATCTTCTCCTGTATCCGGTTCAGGATCACTTTGCAGAGAACTTTGAGAACGATACACAGTAACATGATGCCCCGCCAATTATCGCATACAGTCAGGTTACCCTTTTTGGGTACCTTCACTAAGATGCCTTGCCTACAGTCGGCCGGAAAAGTTGCGGTGTCCAGAAATTGTAGAATAATTGATGCAACAGTTGTGCAGACACTACGGGGTCAGCTTTGAGCATCTCTGCTGATATGCGATCGACCCCTGGGGCTCTGTTCGATTTCATGCTCCGGATGGCTGCTTCTAACTCTTGCAATGATGGAGCTTCGGTGTTGACGCGAGTAATACGTCGACCCCTTGGCGGATCATGCCGAGTTGTTGGTGGTGTGGCCGACACGAAAAAGGTTTTCAAATTGTTCGAACCAGCGTTTCAGCTGGTCAGCACGGTCGCTTAACAACTGCCCAGACATGTCTTTCACGGGCATCGTAGCAATAATCTTTGTCCCACTAAGGCGGCGTGAGATATCGTAGAGAAGACGGAAGTCGCCAGTGTTTGCGGCTTTCTCACCTTCGACGACTAGGAAGTCTGTCCACGCTCTTTTGTCCCGTCTACATGAGCGTTTCACTTCCTTCTCTAGAGCCGAATAGCGCTGACGGGCTGCGGATTTGGCTCCTCGTGTTTTAGCTCGTTCAATCGCGGCTTTGGCGTCCCTTCGTTCCTCTATCTTCTTCCAGGTGTCATATGTGATCTACTGTTTTCTCTGGCTACGTAGCTCACCCAGATTATTCTCGCCGGTGGCGATGAAGGCGTTCTTGATGGCGGTCCATTGATCTTCAACGCTTCCACCTTCCGGAATATCTGCGGTATGGTTCTCCAGCTCCTCGACGAAGGACCTTCTTACCGCAGCATCTTCCAGACGACGTGTGTTAAACCGGAGCCCGATCTTCTCCTCCTGTCGATGAATCCTTGCAATACGCAGCCGGAGCTCGCCGATTAGGAGATGGTGGTTGGACGCTATATCGGCGCTACGCTTGTTACGCACATCAAGGAGGCTCCTTCTTCATTTTCGGCTGATGCAGATGTGGTCGATTTGATTGTCCGTGATGCCATCACGGGAAACCCATGTCACTTTGTGTACTGGCCGATGGGGGAAGAGCGATCTCCCGATCACCATGTCATTGTTGCCACAAAACTCTGCAAGCAGCTCTCCATTTTTACTCATTTCTCCGAGGTCATGACGTCTCATGACGTGCTCATAGTCCGAGTTATCGGAGCCCACCTTGGCGTTGAAGTCGTCCATGTAGATCACCTTTCAGAATTTTATCCACGACAGCATTCAGTTGACTGTAAAAGTTCTCCTTTTCTTGCATTTCGGCAGCATCAGTTGTCGCGTAACATTGGATCATTGGTAAGGTTAAGACGATTAGGTGGATTTAAACAGTTGCTAACCAGCTGTAGGCTATTGAATATATTTTCTAGGCTACCCGTCGTTACTTTCCGTTTACCGTAAAAATTGTGTGGGAAGTGAGTAAATTGGAGCGAATTGCCAGCTTTTATTCTGACAAGCTTCCTTTGATTTGCTACAGGCAGGTTTCTCGCATCTCGCATCCTAATGTCAGTTCTTGCTCCAGCTCAGCCTCTCTCCGCATTCTGTCACTCGTTCTAACTACAATCGTGATTCGCTGGTTGGTCACTTTTCAACTGGACCACTTAAAAATTTGGACCTCCATTGGTTGGACCATTGTCCAACTAAAAAGTATCTGGACGCCAAAATCTCACGTCAATTTTTTTTTGACAATCAATCTGACAATAATTAGAGATGTGAACAGGTGCATTTAACTATTTACGCCTCCTTTCTAAGTTTTGATATTTGTCAGTCGGTCCAACTAGCTAATCAAATTCCTTAATGTGAACAGAGGCTGTTGCCCAACCAGCGAATCACAACTGTTGTATACAATCCCGCAGGATCCAACCAGCAAATCACGACTGCATCAAGGCTACCAATCAAGAGAAACTATTTCAATAATAAATTCCTGTACAAATTGAACAAACGGGTATTTGTAGCAAAACCGGATTCTATACAATGCATTTCTTTCAACTTCCAAGCCGATCAAGCTGTAAACAGAAGGTACGAGACTCGATAGAGAAGCTTGTTTATTTCATACTTTTGTTGCCATTCTCGTTTCATTTGTTCACTACCGTCAGATAGAGAGAGAGCCAATCTGTTGCCGACACATTACAGACATTGTTAACGCAGACAGTAGATTTTCATTAACCCATTTTCACTAGATATTGACGCGCGGTAGCTACAGGTGGCAACTGAGCAGGAGATCCTGTCCATGACATCAGCTGTAACGAAGGTAAACTTTTGCCGATCACCCACTCCGCCCGGGGGCCAGATTAAAGGTCAAGAAAAAGCCGGAAAGTAACTTTTTTTTTCTTTTGTGAGAGCGCTCTTCTAGTTGTTGGTTGGTAGTAATGCCTGCAGGACTTCGGTTACTAGGTTACGATGGTATGTTTTACCGGCCAGTTGGTTGTTTTTCTCGAAAATCAGTCCTCGTAGGGTGGAGTGAGTGGTCGGGGCTAGTTTGATAATCCTATCCAGTTGAAAATTTATGTTCGGAGAAAACTGCACAATTTAGTCGAAAATGTGCGGTGGCTTCTGGGTTCCAGTGGCGGTAGTTACAAAGAATCCTATGTTGCATGATGCTATCTGATTGATCTGATTTGTTTTGTTTAAATTAATTACAATTTCATAATACCGTTCCTTCATACTGTTTATCATCATTTCGTAATTGTGTTATTTTGTTTAAGAACGTTCAATAATTTTGTTAAAACGGATACTTCCTTTTGTTTTGTTGTATAAAGTAATATGTTACAATTCATCTTTTTCTTAGCAATAATAAAAACATCGTTATCCATAACGGAAAATATTGAGTGTCTATGTGTGTGTGTTTGTGTGAGTGGTCTGTAGACTAACACTGTGTAGGTGTCACATTTCTTTTAAACTTTTTTTTTTTTTAATTTTTAATATTTTTAGTTGACTTTCTTGTCTGTGTCTGCTTAGTGAGATGTGAAGAAAGGTTTTGTGTCTGGTTCGTATTCGAGCTCCTGGGGCAGCACGACCTGGCTGGGTTTGTCCCGCAGGTACAATCCGTAACGCGATGGGTATCTGGAATGAAGAAATGATCCATTTTAATGTTTGGAATCGTGAAAAAACTACTGCTAACATATAAATAGGAATGAGTAGGGCAAAGTGGGAAATTTATTTTTGAGCTCGGTTAAGTGAACATAACTAGTGATTTTTTTCATGTTTAAACTTCTTATTTAATTCCCTAAAGGCCGATTTCTTCACCCTGACTTAGCACTTAATCCAGGTTTAAACGTAGTGGTGAACTTGGTTTAAAAGTTAATCGAGGGTGAAGAAAACGGCCTAAGAGTTACCGTGCATCGACTCTAATACAATCAGCGACGGAGCATACCTGGAGATGATTGGCAAATATATTATCAAACCCATTCGTTCGGTAACTCACAGACCGATAGTTGATCATACCAGTCCGTGCAGTGCAACGCAATTCAGAATAGTGCTAATCTGTTTTTAAGGTTATCTCGCGCGTTCTCCGCCTCTTCGAGCATTCGATTTTTTTTTCTTTTATGTGTACACTGTACACGTTAACCGTCATTCGGTCAGCAGAGCAGTAGAAGTGTTTCGTTTCTTCTGAGCTACCTGGATACCGTTATCTAAGATAAGTAGCGATAGTATATTACATTCTTCATATTTGTCTCTCCTACCAACGTGCACTGGGCAATAGGCCTGTACAAAATGAATTCTCCTAACAATGCCTCGCATCAAAGTGAGATGGATGTCGAAATACAATCGACTCCCCGACTGAAATTGTACCCACCCTCCTCAACCGGGCCGTGTGTAATCTACTTCCGGTTTAAAGACAATTTTTGTTTGTAGATTTCTCGAGTTTTAACAGAGCGATATTCGACCATGACAGAAATATCGATAATTTTGATAATATTTAAGATTAAATCCTTAAATAAACGAACAAATACCGAGAATTCGCCCCGACAAGCATCTGGTGGCAAAAAGTTTGAAGCAGGCAAATAATATTGCTGGCTATGGGCCTTTTTCTAAGAAGTATTGAGTATATGTACCTTCAAATCGAGTTCAATGTGACGGGGTCGTTCCCGACTCGAGTTTGAATTGCGCAGATCTTTTGAATGTTGACATTGGAGTGCAAACGCATGCATTCAGCATCAGTCGCAACTGATGGGAGGACGACATATGTCAACTGAGACTCTTATCGGGTGACCTTCGCCGGGTTTGCTCTACCCAACTACCTCCTCTTGACAAGGTTCATCTATCTATTCGCCTTTTTGTGCCGCGTGCCATTAACTATACTTATTGCAGACATCTGGAACACACAGCCTCCCATTGTAGTAATAAGGTTGGTTGTGGGAAATGCGGTGGTAATCATATGTATGATTCCTGTAGAAGGGATGCTGAAAAGTGCCTCTACTGTGGGAGAAATCCTTCATGAACTCCCGACATGGCCCGCGTACAAACAGCGCGAGGAGAAACTTAAGCGTACCCTTCAGGGACGCTCTAAGCAATCTTTTGCAGAAATGCTAAAGATAGCTACGCCACCGTTACGAATATGTATGCTACCTTGTCTACTTACGAAAGCGACTGTGCTGAACACCAGCAGGGAACATCTTTTGCTGTACCTAGAAGCAATAGAAAAAGTAAGAAACATTTCCTCTCCTTAGCTTCGGTGTGGAGGCCAGAAGGTGGCTTGATTCTAGACACCGCAATTTAAGTTCAGACTAAACGCGTACCTGACACGAACTCTCGCGGACGGTCTCCCAACCCATGGTGGGACAGAGAAGACCGTCGCGTATGACACCTTCCTAGACGATGGGTTACCTGCTAGCTATCGACAGTACGCGACGTTAGAAATGCGAATGATGAATTGAGAAATTGATGAAAGTTACTGGCGCCGGTCCGTTGATGAATTAAGTATAGAAATATCGATGAGCACTCTTTGGGGCACGAACCGGGGTATGCGAAATCGAAACAGTACTAACGAGAGCGTGGAGTATTCAAATCGTTGGATATTCGATTTCGCCAAGAAGGTTTGTCCGGATTCCACCACGAAACAGAAGATCCATAACGTCGCGTCCCTTCACAATAGTGCTAACGAAACATCCTTTTCGATGGTGGAATTCTCACTTGCTATCTTATCATGTAACAATAAAGCCCAAGGGCCAGGCAGATTCAAATTCAAGTTGTTGAAGAATCTGACAAGAGACGCTTGTTGAATTTATTTAATAAATTTCTTGAGGGTAATATTGTCCCACATGACTGGAGGCAAGTGAAGGCCATCGCCACCCAACAACCATGATAACCAGCCTCCGACCACAACTCGTGTCGACCAATTGCAATGCTGTTTTGTATCCGGAAGATTCGCCATTTGGCTTCCGCAAAGGCAAAGGGACGAACGATTGTCTTGCGTTGCTCTCAACAGAAATTCAAATTTCCTAATCTAACAAAGAGCAGATTGAATTTTTTACATAGTGATTTATCAACATCACGAATTAGCTATATGGGTCTTCCTCAGGGCTCATATATAAGGCTCTTACTCCATAATTTTCAGGTGAATAACACTGTCAATTCCTGCACGCTAAGGCAGCTTGCAGATGACGGTGTGGTCTCTATTACAGGTCCCAAAGTTGTCGATTTACAAGGACCATTGCAAGATACCTTGGACAATTTGGTGGTCCTCCAGCTTGGTATCGAGTTCTCCACGGAGAAAACTGAGCTAGTCGTATTTTCAAAGATGCGTGAACCAGCGCAACTTACTTGATGCTTGATGGGCTACAGCTGCGCATCGATGCGCCTACGTCGAATGGAGTATCCTCCTTCACTGGACTCGATCCTGGGCCAATCGCTGTTACGCTGAGCGTTGAGCATCTTCAGGTCCTCCTTAACCGCACAAAACCATCGTGTACGTGGCCTGCCAAGAAGCCGTCGGCCTTTTCCGGGTTCCCTGTTGAATATTGTCCGCTTGACGCTCATCCGGCATTCGGACTACGTGTCCAGCCCACCACTGTCTGCTCTTGTTGTATCAGCTTCCGTCCCTTTATATACTTGGTATAACTTATCGTTCGTGCGACGCCGCCAGATTCCATTCTCCTGCTTGCCGCCGAGTATTGTTCGCAGCACCTTACGCTCGAATACTCCGAACGCTCTACGGTCGGCTTCCTTTAACATCCAAGCTTCAGGACCATATAAAGCCACCGGGAGAATCAGGGTCGCATATAGAGCGAATTCCGTCTTCGTTCGAAGACTGCAGGTCTTAAGCTGCTTACGATGTCCGTCATAAGCCCTATTTGCTGCTTCAATACGCCTTTTCACCTTGCGGATAACATCGTTATGGCACGTCACTGGGTACACAAATTCATCTACAATTTCAAATATTGCACCATCTAGCACCACTACTGGACCCAGGCCATGTACTTTGTTTTGTCGGTATTAATTATGAATGTTTCCTCTTAAAAGGCACAAATGCCTCTTCCACGGTACGTCGATCGACCCCGATAACATTGATATCGTCCGCAAAGCCCAGGAGCATGTGCGATCGCGTGATGTTGGTATCACTGCCCTGCACACCAATTCTCCTAATCACTTCCTCAAGCGCTATGTTGAACAGTAGCTTCAATAGTGCATCGCCCTCCTTCAATCCGTCCAAAGTTTCGAAGGATGTTGAGATTTCATCCGCAACCCTTACACTTGATTTCGGTCCATCCAGCGTTACACGAGTCAGCCGTATTAGTTTCGTCGGAAATACATGTTCTAACGTAATTTGCCATAATTCATTTCGTTTCACTGAATCGTACGCCGCCTTGAAATCTATGAACAGATGATATGTCTGCAAGTTGTACTCCCGGAATTTATCGAGGAATTGTTTACCCATTTGATCCATCGTTGATCTACCATTGTGAACCAGGGCAATTAATGGGTCAAACTATTACTCAGGTTACAACTTTTAAACACGCAGAAAAAAATCAGTAAGAATACACAAATTTTGGTTTTACATACAATATAAACAAATTTTGTATACATCCTTCCGAGAAACGCCCATTCCAGTTTGAAACAGTCATTCGTCAAGTTTGAAATTCAACTAAACGTTTTGTTGTTTGAAAAAGGCCTTATTCTTCTGCGTGAATATCTCAGGGTCTGGTTCGACTCTAAAGGTACCTGGGGATGTCACATTAGGTATCTGAAACAGATTGGGCCAACAAAGGATCATCGTTCTCCGTACAATAATTGGAACATGGTAGGGTGCCCACCGAGGAGACCTGATCAGGCTGTACCGAACAACGATATTGTCGGTGATGGAGTAAGGGTGTTTTTGCTTTCGCTCTGCTGCGAGCTTACATTTCATCAAACTAGAGCGAATCCAATATTGTTGTTTGTTTGTTTGCTTTGGGTTGCATGCACTCGACCCATACGATGAGCCTGGAAGTTCTGGCGGGAGTCCTTTCGCTGAAAAATCGATTTTGGGATCTCTCATATTGATTGCCCATCCGATGCGATATCTTGGTGGTTGATAACTTCGAGAGACTCGAGCTTAATTCCCAAACCCGATTTATGATCTTGTAGTTCATGGCACAGATCATCAAACCTTCTTCGTATGATTTCGGCGGCGTCCGTTTCTTAGATTTATCTGAATTATTCAATACATCCATGAAGGAGATTCGTGGAATCCTGGATCATATTCGCCCTCAAGTGACCCCCAATATTTTTTATAATAAATTCCAAGGAGTTGACTGCGACAAAATGTTCTACACAAACGGACCCATTCTTGATGGGTCCATTGGCTTTGGTATCTTTAATGATAATGTCACCGCTTTATTAAAGATCAATGATCCTGCTTCAGTTTATGTCGCAGAATTAGCTGCTATTCAGTATACCCTTGGAATCGTCGAGGCTCTTCGTGCGATAAAGCCTACAAAGCAGTTCCGTATTTGCTGGGTAAGACACGGGAGTTTTTGTGTACGTTATTTGAAAAATCTTTCCAGACCAACTTTTTTTCAGCCCTTCCTCATTGCTCCATCCCGGGTAATGAATAGCTCGACATTAGAAGATAACATCTACGAAAGATCAATTTGCTTCAACGAAGTCTTTAGTAACTGTCATCAGAGAACAGTCAACAGCCGGCAAAACTTGTGGGGCAAGGGGGAACTAGCTACATTCTATTATCCCAAAGGTATCAACGAAGCCATTTGATTCAGAGGGATGGATGTGGGTCGGGATTTCATTCGTGTAATGCCCCGGCATATGCAACCACAATACGTTGGATGCGCATTTGCGGCGCATTGGGTCTGTAGTTTTGCGTTTGTGACGAAAGCTATCACGACATCGAGCACGTTGTCTGGGCGTCCGCCTGGTATTACGACGCCAGGTCCCAGCTAAAGGATTTTCTTTGTACCCGAGGATTTCCCCTATATGTCCCCTATTTACATTTTTATAAAAACGATAAATATCCTAATTTAGCCCCTCTTTACTTTTTCTCCTTTTTCGACGTTCCCTGTCGTACCTATGTGATCACATCGGCGTTACCACTACGCCTGCATAAAAGGGATTTGAAACGAGAATGACCCGATGGTCTGACAAATTTCGAAGCATTCCCCGCAGATCCGAAGAATACCATTCGCCAACCCGGTTTTTGCTTGAGACTAACCCGGTTTTCTCTCCTGATACAACTGCTGTTACACCTGGAAATAAAATTTTCTCTGGATATCTTGACGAAGGGTAAGCCCACGTCAAAAAAATAATCTTTATATATTTTATTTCTCTGAATCTTTTTTTTAAACTATTCTTTCCCATCTTGTATATCGGATTTTAAGATAGTCTAGTTTTAGGATAGCTGTAAAGTTTTTCCCCTTAATATAAAAAAAATATTTCAACATTTTAACCTCCTAGTTTTAAGACATTTAAAATGTAAAAAAAAAGAATTCGGCACCGTCAAGCTAACGCATTTGTGCCTATAAAAAAACGAACTGACCAAAAAACCGGATTCCAATGGTTTTCTTTTAGTTTTTCTCCAATAGGACACCGACGTTTTGGTGACTCCGTTTGCATTTTTCGATCATATATTGCTGAAAATCTGCGAACATGTTCAAAGTCAATAAAAAGGTGAATTAGTGGAACTTCAATGTATAACTAGAAATAACTTCATTGAGTTTTGTCTCAATATACCCAAGTAACGATCAACATAGCTTCATATCTGAATGTTCATACATAATAGAACGTATGAAATGTCGCACAGTGGTGGATCTTTGAACAAAAGTCGGACAAAACCTAAAATTTTGCTGCGCATGATGCGATTGGCCATCACCAGACAAATTAGATTAAGCTGTCTTTTGCTTTGTTCAAATATCATGTAATCATAAAAATGCTGAGAAAAAACATGCTTTTGTCGTTTGTTTCTCGCGGGGCACGGCTTAATTTGGTTGAAAATCAAAAATTAAGCGAATTTTCGAGTACTGATGTCTAAAGTCAGAAAAAATCAGATTCATTTTTCCGTACAATGTTATCGATCCTTTCTTACGATTTTATTTTACGATATATTTAGTTCATTGATCACTTATATCAACAATATCATAAAAATAGGAGAATACTACTATAAACTCATTTTATAAAGCGTTTGCTTACTTTAAATTTTTAAATTATGTTGCCCTGAAGACCATGCGCTTCCATTAGAGTGCCTAGAAAAATAATCAATTTTTGAAAACTCAATCGGCCCATCCCTGAGTAGATTCCTAGTCCCACCAGGAGTACTTGCTCCAAATTTGAAGCAAATCGGACATGTCTAGCTACTGGAACAACGTGCCTGAAGTTTGTATGGGGTTTTTCGACAATTTACATGGAGAAAATCCATTAGCTCACATTTTTGCCGCTAGGTGGCACTGTATGAATTGTATTATCACTGTAAGTGAAAATTAAAAATATAATTAAATTGTCTACAGCTTTGTTAAAGACTGCTAGTCAAACTGGCTTTTTTAAAATAAGTTATTAAACTTTTAACGAAGTGATGTTTCGTTTCGGAAATGAAAATCAGTCCCATCTCGTACACCGAGGGATGGTGGTTGTCGTAAGAGATTACCGGGTTCGCACATCTACTTCTAAGTCAGTAATATCCCAAGGAAGGCACTTGGGATGGTGGATGTTTCTGCTGTATTTCAATGATGTGCATCTAGTGCTGAAGACTTCATGGCTGTCCTTCGCGGATCACAAGTTATTTTCTCTGATTCGATCAATTGAAGATTGCAGATATCCCCAACATCACCATTAATTTTTTGCTGATTGGTGTAGCACGGTAATCTCATTTTACGGAAGAAAGATCTGATTTATTTGAACTGATTTATTAGAACTAAGAAAACTTGATTGGGTTTGGAATGCCTGAATAAATGAAAATTCTCCGAAAACGCTGCTTTCAATTAAATATACCTTAAATTAAAAATATAACTACTATATTATATTCACGCATTTTTTAGAGTGTATTGGAATATATTGAACTCAGTGTGCTTATCGAAACAACCACGCGTCTGCTTATCAAGTAAAATCTGTAACCACTTCATGCTAGATATCAATCAAAATACGCTGTGTTACAAGCGTTACGTTCCGAGCCCTAGCTCGGCCGGAATGACATTTGGTGCGCTCTTTGTTTACTTCGATGATCAGCTGTTCTTTAGAAAACCTGTGAACAGCTGATCAGCCAAGTAAACAAAGAGCGCACCAAATGTCATTCCGGTCGAGCAGGGGCTCGGAAAGTACCGCTATGTAACGCAGCGTGTACTGGTTCATTGCAATTGTTCAACTATAATTATGGTAGGTTTAGGGTGGAGTCATTCAAAGTGTGATTATTAAAACGGGTTGGCACTTTGGCGTATTATTCTGGTTGCAGTTAAAAACTGAACTTTTCATTTTTTCTCCTATTTCCAGCGTTCGCAACTGGTGTACATGATGAGCAAGTTGATTCTCTACAATGTACACAAGATGCGCATTAGTTACCCAGGCTGAAAATAGGAAACAAAACGAAAGGCGCAATTTCATTTGATTTTGAACTGCAACTCGTATAAAAGAATACACCTTGCGTGAAATAAGGACTGCCACTTTCTATTTGCTTATAATAATTGCAGAATAATGTCTTACCTGCGATCGATGTCCCTCATCCGTTCCAGATGGTCAGCCCAGGCCTTCTCGGCATCGGCCAGTCTGCCAACGCTAGCTGTAGATATAAAGGATACAATACATTACATCAAAGCGTAGTCATGTAATGGAACTGCTGGAACTTGAACTGCGTATTTGAATAATATACTGTCTTTGGAGCACATTATTGTTTATTGCAAAGAGAATAGGGAAAGAGACGAATAGTGTGAAGCCAAAAATACCTTATTGAGCAGACCAATCGTGCAATGTAAATAATCATTACTCATGCCTGAGTTGGAGGAGATAAGTATTGTACATCTATTAAAAAAGAAATTTTAATTTTCGTCAGAATTTGGTTCAATCGTGATTGTGAGGTGCATTCTAGAGTATATGTATGAGTGAAAACAAGCTTTAGAATTATTTCATCTCCTTGTTTCGAAATGCGCATCGTTTGATAAACAAATCCAACGATCGACATACGGCTTGTTTTCAAAATATAATAGGAGTCATTTAAAATGCTGCCTGTGCAAGCGGTTGCCAAAATTCTAGTGTTGAAATCATCATAAAGGGAGTGTTGCCGTTTTGACTGATTTTCACTGTTCGTCTCTTTCCCTATTCTCTTTGGTTTATTGCTTTGAAAGCTGGATTTTTGATGCACTTCGCTATCACACTTTTTTCACGGTTGCCAAATGAAATTATATGAAATCGACAAAAAATTAACTTTTTCTATCAAATATATTTTGAAAACCGCGAGACTGGCAGCCATGCTAACCTACCAGATAATCAAAATAAGAAGAAGTCTGTTTTTGACACTTTTCAATGTCAGTAATCTGTTAGGTCAAAGGAGTTGCACTTTTGATCACACTTTTGATTCATCACACTTTTAAACTGTTCAGTTCGATTTGGTGTGAACTGTGCAATATGAATACCAAAGACGAAAAGATTTTTTAACTTTCCCAAACCCTTTGTTTTAATACTTGTGTGAGCCATTGTATGTATTCGAGATTTGCTAGTTGGACCAGCACTTCTTAATTTGATTCACTATTTGGAATAACTGACAGATGTCAAAAAGTGAGTGATGTTAGTAGTGTAAATGCATCTTTTTCACATCTCTCTTCAGTTGTCAGTTTGGTTGTCAAAGTAAATTTGGCAAGAGATTTTAGCATTTAGGAGCTTTTTTGTGAGACTATGATCCACACTTTTTATCAAAACCGCTAGAATGTTAAAAAGTGTATGACTAACGAACCACAACTGTGCTTTCTGTGTCCCAGAATAGGGTATCACATCTGTTCGTGTGTGTGTGTCTGTGCGTGTTGCCTAATTCACAATTGAAACTGCTAAAACGCACTCACCTGCTCGCTGTGAGCGTGGATAGTGATGGTCGTAGATTGGTCGTGGCGAGTAACCGTACGTCTCCCGGTGCACTGGCAGATAGTGATAACCAGCGGACTGGATGCGGCCGGCTGCGGTGTCTGGTTCGTCGTACAGCAAAATCGGTCGGTGCCGCCAGGTTGGCGTGTCGTGTGCGCGAATATCATCGGATCCTGGAAGGACGCATAATTTAGAGCAGCTAGCATTAGCGTTGGTTCGTGTGGTCGGGCGCGGTAATTTGTGGTAATGAATTCTAATTTAATAACTGTGAGCCGAAATAATTGACTGATTATTTCCTTTGTTAATAATATCGCACTTACACGACAAATCTGTGTGAAATAGTATTCAATATTATTCGTACATAAAGCGATGAGGTGAAGATTTGTTTTGAAGCTGTGGGTAATTTTGATAAACGGAAAAAAACAGATCGAAATGTTGAGTTGAACGGAAACGATGATGGGAAAAAATAGGGCCAGAGGCAGGATTCGAACTGGAAATCATTGGGACTAATCCTTATCCTATCCTGTGCTTAGTGCATTGGTCCGGAGGCCCAAGGGTTGCAGGTTCAAATCCTGTCTCGGGGGTGATTTTTCCACATAGTCACTTCATTTAAACTGAATATTTCCATATCTTCCGTTGGACACTACTATTAAATCATAAACCATTTATTGGCACATGCGAACCCAAATAATTGTGTAACTTTGACTACCTTTAGACTAAGTTTGCTAAATTCTGCTTTAAATTATTGAAATAACTCGGAGCAATATGCAAACTTAAAAATCAAGTAGAATTCTGTGGTACTCACCTTTTAGAGATCTGATGTATGACTGCCAGAATTTGGCTTTCTTGTTTGGCGTTTCATTCATGCCAATCATCGCTAGGTGATTCTTGAACATTTTGACTAAGGTTTATGTAGGTTTGTTTCGTTCGCTGTAATGAAAAATGCAACAGATGATTTCAAAGTTAGCTTCTTTGTAAACCTGTAAATACATGATTGTGTCATGCATCGATAGAGCTTAGCTTTCAGTAAAAATAAATATTTCCGTCACATTTTGAATTACATCTCAATATTTGAAGGAATTGATTTGCTGAATGATACTTCTGCAATTCCATTGTAAACAGTGATCGAATCCGTGACCTTGTTCTATTAACCCTCCGGCACTCGCGTCGTTGTACCTTCAGAAAATCTAGCGAAATCTTCTTTCAGCACCAGCGGCTGCTCATTCGGGGAGCCATTCGCGCGAGTGCCGGAGGGTTAATATGCCATTTTCGAGACCAATGCTTCAGTTTTGTAATAACATGTTGTTAAGTTATTATATTTAGTTACCCATCGTGAGATATCCTCGGGCCGTACGAGGAAGCTTCCTCTTGGAAAAACTCCCAGTCACAGTACAAGATGTGCCTTCAATGTGGTCGTCAAAGGCCGCACTCTACATTGAGCAAGTAATCATAGAAATTGTACGTGACATTTCTTTAAAAGAGTGCTTGGAGTGCTCCTTAAGGGAAAGCTTCAGTTTTTTCTCGAGCAATTCGTACACGGGACATGCTGACAGATCATGTGAAATCTTCCCACAGTAGTGACAGTTTTCAGCTTTCCTAGTGCAAGACACACCTTCATGATTCTCTTCGCTTTTTCAATACCGTGCCTTAATTATACAGTGGGTAACTGCAACAAAGGCGGTTCATGACCCGCGATACACACAGTCGAACTCGACCCAAGAGACCAAATTTTGGCAAAATTGGCCCGGCGAACGTCACATGAAACGAAGTGGCCGGAGAATAAGTTATCTTATTATTTTCCGCAATTTTTCCTAAACACAATTGCTTGTAATCCGGAATTTTAACTGACTGAAGCATAGGGTCTTTGAAAGTTCCAACCCCATGCTTCAGCAGATCTTTGCATGTCCGCCCCATCAATTTCAACTGCTCTTGCAGATACGTAGACACGATACTTCTGCGTAAATAGTTTGCAGCAAGCAGTCTTCGTTTCCTGTTCAAGGTAGCTCACAGTTACTATTTGTTTATCTGGCAGATCCTTATAGAGTATTTTTATAGTAAGGTTTAAAAAGCATCAAAAACCTGGCTTGTAGTGTATGTGCATGACCACTAAAAGCAAATCTTGCTTTGTGTGAGGCTGATTGTGCTTCTACTACCTCTTTTTTGCTAACGAGTTTTCCGTAATTAACTCGAAGCGTCATTTGGTCCATGAAATTGCGTTTCGTCATGTTTACTGTACATTGTCGTTTATCTGCTTACTTAAGCCTCTTAGATCCGAGTTTCTCTCGAATATTCCCCACCGATAAGTTCTCGCTGGCCATTGAGCTTTGTCACAATCTACTTGCACTAGTCCCGGACGGTGGAACTGTTCTACTAAACGGGCCAATCGTTAGGTACTGAGGTCTGTCCGGGGATACCCTGACGTCTCGCTGCTTGCTGTGGGACACGATTTACTCGATCTAGTTCCCTGCGGTGGAGTCTACTCACCGGTTACTCGGTAGGGTGTCGAGGTCTGTCCGGTGTTTTCAGGTAGAGCGTGGCGTCCAGTATATCGGTCAAGTATTGATGGGCTCGCATTTTGTGTAATGGTACTGATATTGCTTCCCAGCTGGCGCTGTTGCACGCATGCTTAACATCTATCGTTAACTCTACGCAGTACCGATTGCCCCTCCTCATAACTCTTTCTTTGTCTGGATTGCTTCCACCGTCGAGTCCCAGCATTACGAAAGCCTCAGCAGTTGTCGCGGTGGCTTGATCGGAAAAGCTCAACTTCCTGTCGAAGAGCACTCCCGAGTCACGGATTGAGTCGATGCTTTCAATTGTTCTTACTTGTAGGCTCTATTCATAGCGTCCTGGAGTATGCAAGCATTCGAAACTAATTACTTCCCATTTATTAACGCTGGATTCCAGTTCGTTAAACGTGCACCATTCTTGAATTATACAGATATCTTCTAGAAGCAGTAAGGCGTCTAGTGGCGAAGCGATAGTTCAGAAGATTTTGAGATCGTCCGCGGATAGTAATTTCCCGGACTTCGTAGAACTACAGATATCGTTAATAAATAAACTAAAAATAAGCGGGCGCAGATGACTGCCTTGCGGGACATGTGGGTGTTCTGAATATGCTTGAGCGCGTGTCTTTTATACTCACGAATGCCAAGCGATCGAAAATGTTTTAATTTGAAGATTGTGACGCTGTGCTGCGACACTTTGTCCCAAGCTTTTATAAAATCGATATAAAATCGATATAAATTGCGTTCACCTGCTGATGCTTCTCGACGGCATGATACAACGTAGAAGTGTAAGCTATCAGGTTAGAAATTGTGGATCGTTTCCTGAAAAACCGTGTAAATATTCCACGATAATATAGGATGCAGCTGCATACGTGCCATTGCACAGTGATTCAGCATGTAAATTTAGGAGAAATTTTAACTTTTTGGTAAAATTAAATGACTTTTCCTTACAATATGTTTGGCAAAGTTGTTGTACTTTGCAAGGTCCTTCTTTTGGTTTAAACGGAAGCTAAGGTGGTTCTAATTTCATCAATAGTCAAAATTAAACTTTTTAACGGTTCGAGATAGAGCTTGACTGTTTTCGATGAATCACAAATTTTAGACAAATTTCCTGGTGTTCCCTAAAAACCGCTTTATTTCTATAACTTTTGCAGTTTTTGCCTTTCTCATATAGAAAGGTTATGCAATCACTCTGAAAAACGTCAACCTAATCCCGGCCCGGAGGGCCGAGTGTCATATCCCATTCGACTCAGTTCGTCGAGATCGGAAAAAGTCTGTATGTGTGTGTGTATGTATGTATGTGTGTGTGTATGTGTGTGTGTGTGTGTGTGTATGTATGTGCGTATGTGTCAAATAATGTCACTCATTTTTCTCAGAGATGGCTGGACCGATTTGCCCAAACTTAGTCTCAAATGAAAGGTGCAACCTTCCCATCGGCTGCTATTGAATTTTGGATCGATCGGAATTCTGGTTCCGGAATTACGGGTTTCAGAGTGCGGCCACACAGAAATTTCTCATATAAACTATAGGAAAAATTAAAAACTGAATTTTTATTTTTGATGCTAAATGTGTTCAAGGTGCATGAAACGTCGAGATTTGATGTAAACTCGAAAAAAAAATTTGACTACGATTCACTTTTTTGGATTTTGGCACATTTTTGCCTTTCTCATATAGAAAGGTTATGCAATCACTCTGAAAAACGTCAACCTAATCCCGGCCCGGAGGGCCGAGTGTCATATCCCATTCGACTCAGTTCGTCGAGATCGGAAAAAGTCTGTATGTGTGTGTGTATGTATGTATGTGTGTGTGTATGTGTGTGTGTGTGTATGTATGTGCGTATGTGTCAAATAATGTCACTCATTTTTCTCAGAGATGGCTGGACCGATTTGCCCAAACTTAGTCTCAAATGAAAGGTGCAACCTTCCCATCGGCTGCTATTGAATTTTGGATCGATCGGAATTCTGGTTCCGGAATTACGGGTTTCAGAGTGCGGCCACACAGAAATTTCTCATATAAACTATAGGAAAAATTAAAAACTGAATTTTTATTTTTGATGCTAAATGTGTTCAAGGTGCATGAAACGTCGAGATTTGATGTAAACTCGAAAAAAAATTTGACTACGATTCACTTTTTTGGATTTTGGCACATTTTTGCCTTTCTCATATAGAAAGGTTATGCAATCACTCTGAAAAACGTCAACCTAATCCCGGCCCGGAGGGCCGAGTGTCATATCCCATTCGACTCAGTTCGTCGAGATCGGAAAAAGTCTGTATGTGTGTGTGTATGTATGTATGTGTGTGTGTATGTGTGTGTGTGTGTATGTATGTGCGTATGTGTCAAATAATGTCACTCATTTTTCTCAGAGATGGCTGGACCGATTTGCCCAAACTTAGTCTCAAATGAAAGGTGCAACCTTCCCATCGGCTGCTATTGAATTTTGGATCGATCGGAATTCTGGTTCCGGAATTACGGGTTTCAGAGTGCGGCCACACAGAAATTTCTCATATAAACTACAGGAAAAATTAAAAACTGAATTTTTATTTTTGATGCTAAATGTGTTCAAGGTGCATGAAACGTCGAGATTTGATGTAAACTCGAAAAAAAAATTTGACTACGATTCACTTTTTTGGATTTTGGCACATTTTTGCCTTTCTCATATAGAAAGGTTATGCAATCACTCTGAAAAACGTCAACCTAATCCCGGCCCGGAGGGCCGAGTGTCATATCCCATTCGACTCAGTTCGTCGAGATCGGAAAAAGTCTGTATGTGTGTGTGTATGTATGTATGTGTGTGTGTATGTGTGTGTGTGTGTATGTATGTGCGTATGTGTCAAATAATGTCACTCATTTTTCTCAGAGATGGCTGGACCGATTTGCCCAAACTTAGTCTCAAATGAAAGGTGCAACCTTCCCATCGGCTGCTATTGAATTTTGGATCGATCGGAATTCTGGTTCCGGAATTACGGATTTCAGAGTGCGGCCACACAGAAATTTCTCATATAAACTATAGGAAAAATTAAAAACTGAATTTTTATTTTTGATGCTAAATGTGTTCAAGGTGCATGAAACGTCGAGATTTGATGTAAACTCGAAAAAAAAATTTGACTACGATTCACTTTTTTGGATTTTGGCACATTTTTGCCTTTCTCATATAGAAAGGTTATGCAATCACTCTGAAAAACGTCAACCTAATCCCGGCCCGGAGGGCCGAGTGTCATATCCCATTCGACTCAGTTCGTCGAGATCGGAAAAAGTCTGTATGTGTGTGTGTATGTATGTATGTGTGTGTGTATGTGTGTGTGTGTATGTATGTGCGTATGTGTCAAATAATGTCACTCATTTTTCTCAGAGATGGCTGGACCGATTTGCCCAAACTTAGTCTCAAATGAAAGGTGCAACCTTCCCATCGGCTGCTATTGAATTTTGGATCGATCGGAATTCTGGTTCCGGAATTACGGGTTTCAGAGTGCGGCCACACAGAAATTTCTCATATAAACTATAGGAAAAATTAAAAACTGAATTTTTATTTTTGATGCTAAATGTGTTCAAGGTGCATGAAACGTCGAGATTTGATGTAAACTCGAAAAAAAATTTGACTACGATTCACTTTTTTGGATTTTGGCACATTTTTGCCTTTCTCATATAGAAAGGTTATGCAATCACTCTGAAAAACGTCAACCTAATTTTTTTTTCAACTCGTTTAGGGTTTCTGGATTTTAACAGGAGCGTAGTTGATGGTTTACGGAGAGGGGTTACACCCCCCTCTACTGTTCGCGCCCCTCCTTTAAAAATCTCCTTAAATCACCCCTCAGACCACCACCCCATCCAGCCCTCATACCCCTCCCTTTCAACCCCATCATCTTTAAACCACCACTATATCACAAAGCATACCAATTTAAGCTGGGAAGTCGTTCGTTCATGGGACTTTCGCCCTCCTCACATACCCACCCCCGCATGACAAAATGAGTTAGCAAGCAGATAACATTGATCTAATGCTGATTAGGCTAATGAAGTATGATATTTTTTGTTTCAAGTGTTTCACCGTCGACACGTAGCTCATCAAGTTCGTGGCTGGCATGCCATTGTGTAAAGGTGCAAAGTGTACTAAGAATGTAATGGACATTTCCACAATTATGTTGAACATAAAAAGCCTCCGTGCCATAGTTTAGAGAAATGAGAAAGGCACAATTGCACCTCTAGGTGGATTAAAACAGGTTTTATTATACACTAAAGTACTCTTTGGGCAACTTGAAACATTTTTTAAGGCGCATAATTTGCTTCAAAACACAACTGCTATACTTTTTTCGTCTCAAAGTTATGATAACTTTTTTATAAAGAATTAAAGTTTTTCAAACTGCAAAAGTTATAAAATGAAAGCCATTTTTTAAGAAACACCCTATTTTTTAGTCAATTTCTTGTAAAATGAAAAGTACACAACATACAGATCCAGTTTCTTCGACAAATTTTTTTAAAATTTTATTTTTTACAATTTTCTGGAAGATAGCGAAAGTCTATCTCGAGCCATTGAAAAGTAAATCTTCTGATTTAAAAAAAATTAGAACCCCTCTACCCACTATTTATAATAACCGAAACGTATTCTAAAGTGCAATGAAACTATATTTTTATAGTGTTTACCGCGAAAGCAATTTTAACATATAGCAAAGGGTCAATTAATGAAAAACCAAATGTTTAAGGGTGTCCTCTTATACAATTGTGCAAAAAGTGCCTAATGTTTGATTTTTTTTTTGAGGAAGTCAAATGACTTAGAAATGTGCGTTATTCTGCAAAATGTTTATTAAGGTTTCATCTATAAAATAAAAATTTTCGAGTGCAAGGTGTCAAATATGGCGTCCAAAATGGCGGCTCCAGCAAAAAAGGTGTTTTGAAAACCGACCTCATCTGCGGGCACGATACAGGTCGCAATACGTCATCTACAAGCAGCAAACCTAAAACGATCATTCCGTAGAGGCGTCTTAACCTAAAAAACGTGGAAAACTTCGATTTAAAACAAAATGGCGGCCACTTGAAAATAAAGTATCGTTTTTTCGCATGATTTGTCCACTTTGGCCGGCTGTAAAAAATCGTTAATGATCAAAATATTGCGATTTTGTAGGTCACAGCGCCCGAGAATGTTGTCTTCTTTTAGGCGGGCAAACCCCGAAGTTGATTGGCTTAATGGTACCAAAACGAGAATGCCCGCAGATTCGAAAAATCTTGTTCCGAGAAAGCCGCCCTTTTATGACACCTTACACTCGAAAATTTTTATTTTATAGATGAATCCTTAATAAACATTTTTCAGAATAGCGCACATGTCTAACTCATTTTATTACTTCAACAAAAAAATTTTTTAAGCATTAGGTACTGTTTGCCACAATTATATAAGTGGTCTCCCTTATTATAACTGAACCAGTTTTCATTTTCTTCCAGCCTATCCTTTAGTTGTTTTCCAGAGTTTTTCAAGACGAACATTTTCTTCTGATCTTGTTATTCCAAAGAACCCTTTTTTTGGGCGAAAAAGTGCTCATAACTTTCCAGAGAAAATAGTTAAATATACGGTGCTATGAAACAAATTATTCACCTTAAAACAGTCTTAAAGTTGTCTGAAGACTACTTCTGTTTTAAGTCAATACCGCAAAAGTTATTTAAATAAAACAGTTTTTCCAAAAACAAAAACACTAAGAAACACCCTCACTTTCGATTTCGATTAGTTGTAAAATTAAAAGTATGACAGATAGAGCTTACATGTCGTCAGTAAACTTTTCCAAATGTCGTTCTATAACTTTACTGATGGTCGTTTATTAAAAAGAAGGAGTTCACAATCTACGAAAACTTCTCTAAAGGCTTAAATGAGGTTAAGTTGTATAGTTTTGGTAAAATGTGCATTGTAGATCAGGTTTTCGAGAACTTCTTTGAGTATTATATCGACTGGAACTGGAATTTCTGTGAATGTTTTCGACTTTCTCAGTCAATGTAGCTTGAGCAAACGAAATGTTTTTAAAACTGGAGAGACAGTTTAATAATGAGATACCTCTGTAATTTTTGACATTGTGAGATTTCGTCAAAGTTGCAATGGTTCAAGTCAAAATGAATCATCTCCAGAGATGGTACGCAGGACAAACGTTTTGTGGTGAGGATCGACTTCAAGAATAGCAGTCGGAAGTTCAAGTAGCTCTCCTCTGATATCCGTGTTGTTTACATTCGTCAGTGAGCGGATCTGGTACAGATTGCGCTAGATGGAATTCTTGTGTTTTCGTTCTCATTCCTCTCATGTTCTGGTAGTAATCGGAAGAAAATTCCTCCAAATGTGCAATGATTTCGGGAACAGACAAAGGCAGTAAATTAGACAATGTAACTATTTAGGAGGCCTTTATACCTTGAGTAGGTTTTGTTCTTTGAGCAAGCGTTTTGTCCTGTTGAAACATCTATTTTTATCTAGATAGTGCTCTGTCCCTTAAAAATACAACAGCCTTCAAAATGATCTTGTGGTATACATTTTTATTGATTTTGATCCCTTTTACAACTCATCCACTCATTTAAGGCTAACCAATTTTCAATATCAATACTTGATTCACAATCGGTTACCAAATTTGTGGCAACTGCTCAGGCTCTAATAATAACTGCAAAAGCGATGTCCAGCACCCCAAAATCAACTGTCAGCACCATCTGCGAAGAAATTAATAACAATGACGAAGGGTTTACGCTGGTGTGAGAAGCAAGAAGGAGCATCTGATCATGGGCACCTAGATAGCTTTAACGATGATGACCTTGTCGTGAGAGATAATAGAGATAGAAGTGACCCTCAGGATGGTGTAGGCGATCCGAAAAATGTTTCCTCGTCGTGAATTAAGATCTTCGCGTTTCTATTGCGCGTTAAAGATCATTTGACATATATAAAAATAAGGTCATATCTTTGACGTAAGCGGTATCGTAGAAGACGATAGCCCAAATTGAATAAAAATAAAAATGTAACATTTCTAGGTATAGTAGTCCCATATTACTTTTATTATTTCTCATCCAAACTTTGTATTTAATTATTTTACCGCTTATCAAATTTTAAAACTATCAATTATAACGAAAATGTTGTTCTACTTATATAACAATTTCACAGTAAAAAGTTACAGCTCCAAAAATTCGGATCCTACCTTTTAACGTACTGTACTATTTTATTTTATTTATTGATGTGAATTATTATTATATCTGCTAATTCACGCAAGAATGTTGATCCTAA
Organism: Topomyia yanbarensis; assembly: GCF_030247195.1. NCBI lineage: Eukaryota > Metazoa > Arthropoda > Insecta > Diptera > Culicidae > Topomyia > Topomyia yanbarensis. The sequence continues at coordinate 175,270,906 of NC_080670.1, read as the reverse complement.
TAAATCTAAACTTTATAACGAGTCTAATTATAAGTGTATTTCACAAAAGAAATTGATGTTGAATATATTTTAATACGAATTCTCAAAGAAAACATTACTTGGTCATGGTCGGCTTTAATTAAATTTCTAATATAATTTAAGATAGATTTTTCTTCTGCACCAGTATAGCCTTCTTTATACATCCAAGTTCTAATGAGTGTAATACCAACTACACCTCTTTATTGCAATGCCATAAACGAAAATGCTATTTACTTTGTTCATTGAACCGTTTTCGAACCACACTTTTTTCATTTTTTGCCCATGGCCTGCCATCCGCCTCCTTGGTTGAAAGAGAATGTGAAATATGAGGAGGCGCATGGTAGGTTATTTCACCATTTCACAGTCGAATGTAGAGTGCGGTATCAGTTTTCTCTCTAGTTTAATAAACTTGCTTAAATAAGCAATGAAGAATTTTTCGCTGAACCAAAACCCCAACTTGGAACATGAACCTTTAATGTGTCAACAGTTTGCTACAGTTTCAGCCGCAGTCACCACTTTATTCTTCCCTCCAAATCACCACGAACAGCAATTAAACTACAACTCACTTCGTATAAAGTATGCTCCCTTGAATGGTTTGCGCTTCCAACGCAACCCGAACAATCGCAAAACTTATAAAAAGAAGAAATTCGAATCGTTTCCGAACAATAAATAGCTGGTAAATACCCCCAGGCTACTCTCTATAAGCTAAATCGAGGAACGTTCACGGTGCACTGCAGCCGAAAATTGCCGCGTACGGCCGAGATCCAGTCGTGTGGAAAAGATCGCCGCTCTTTTTCTATCTTTACCGCTCCTACCTCCCCACCCCCCGCACTCACCACCACCCACGCCACTAATGTTTTCCCAAAATTTTCTGAACCGCGAAAGTGTTTTCGCTCCCACCATCATCACCAACGCATCGCGACCGAGAGACGTTATTGGCGCCCACGCCACGCCACCGCGGCTCCGGCAGCGGTGACCACTGCGGCTGTGACCGAGGTCGGTCATTTTGAAAATTATTATCTTTTTTTTCTTCTTCGCTTTCGCTTGAGGCCTTGGGGCTCGAACGAATTCGTTTAGAATTTATTGGATTTTCATCAACCACACACACACAGTAAGAAAACGTGGAAACGTCCGGACGACGGTAAGATTCGCGGAAATTAACGATGATTGAGGTTTTGTTGATTCGATGCGAAAGTATTTCACCAGCGTGATGACGTCCGTCTGCCCACGGATGCGAAAGTTAACCGAATCGGTGTTACGTAGTTGCATTGTAAGTTATAAAAGGAAAGATTCAGAATTAATTTAGTTTTAACATTTTAATTTGTTCAGAAAAGTACGCGAGGTGCCTAAAGCGTTAAGGTTTGAACTAGAATAAATATCTAAAAAGCAAAAGTATTGGGTACGGAACGAGGAGGTCACCAGAATGATTGGTTGTGTGTTGAGTGGCGAAGAGCAATACTCGATAAAATACAGAGGCCTAGGAGTCTAACGTTCGTAGCGGCTACACATTCGAACAAAAAAGGCAAAAAGAACTTAGAGTAGAGATGTGGATGCGACCACCAGGTACTCGCGGATGTAGGAGGAATCAGTGTTAGGATAGGCGATGAAATGCACTCCAGTAACGGTAATGATTTTCAACTGAGACGGAATTGTACGGGTGGAGTTCACAGTTGAAAGAAACACTTTCGGTTGCAAAGAACAAGCACGAAATTATTGCAACACAGTAAATGGACTACAATTTTTTTGTATCTGTATATGTATTAGGTACAATTTGGAAAAATGACGTGAATAATTAGGGAACCCCAAAAACAAATTCTCGGCACTTTCGCTTCACAACGCTAATTCGAGCTTGTATATTTGTTTCCGGTACTTTTTTCTCACATTCTACCCATTGCCTGAGAATGTCGTTTGCGTAGTTTTTATTTCTTCTCGGTATTTCCAAATAAATGCTTTATTGTGGCGGATTAGATTTCGATTGGACGATGTGCAAGGCAATTCATGTTCTTTGCTACAAAATGTACAAAATACCATTTCAGCACGCGTTATAAGAAACCAATTGCGGTAAAAATAGAGATTTTTCATTGTGTTGTTTCAAATATAGTCTCGAAGAATGGAAAATGGTAAATGACACAAGCACATGAATCAAGTATGCAAGCATGCTGACATCAACAGACTACAGTAGGCTGGGCATGTAGCGCGAATACTGAAAGAAGGATCGGTTTAAGGTAGTGCATCAGATAACCGTCGACTTCGGAGCAGACTCCACACTCGCTCGCGCGTGCGTTTTCCTCGATTGTACTACATCCTCGTTCGGAATATCAAAGTTGTTCGGTTTCGACACAGCAAACAATTTTGTAGTTATATCGAAATTTCAACAGAGTTTTTCATGTAAATATACAGTACAACTAAGACATATACAATGCTGGATGCATTTGAACGGCTGTCTCAGTCAACAAAAAAGCAAAACGAATGTTTTTTACTGCACGACGTTTCGGCCTTTGATGTTGGCCTTTTTCAAGGGAAATACGGTCTCTCGTTTTTTGTTAAGTTAGAGTTTGTTAGAGAGACCGTATTTCCCTTGAAAAAGGCCATCACCAAAGGCCGAAACGTCGGGCAGTAAAAACCATTCGTTTTGCTTTTTTGTTGACTGAGACAGCCGTTCAAATGCATGCAGATAAAACTATCCCAGTCGTCATAAACATAAACATATACAATGCGCAAATACGCTATATACGGCCAAAATTGAAGGCAACATATCTATATTGAGATAAAATTGGGTTTCAATATACGATATACGATATAAACTGCACATAAATGCCACTGAATTCTGATTGAATTCAAGTCGGTTCAAGTTCGAATGAAATGGTGACTTACATTTCATTCGAAATTAGTCCCACCACCCTTTGCTTTACGATTCCTGGCGTACAATATTTGGATAAATTTGGCTATTACCGACACAAATTTATGTAGTCGTAAATATGTCATATTACTGCACTAATAACGATCCTTTTTATACATTATATGACTTGGTTTGCACGCATATACGAGAGTCGTAAAGAAGTCTTCAAAATGAATTAGTAAGAATAATTTTATATAATGTACCATTCCGATAAAAATTGAATGCTTATACGATGTTTGTTGGTCATCCTTATACGACCCCTGCTTAATTGGGGATGATAATGACGGCTTCTTCTTTAAGAGTTTTACGATTAAAACGTGGCCGAACAAATAAGTGCAGTAAAAAATATTTAGCCAAGCTTCTTGTTCACCAAATCCGAATTACCCGGCCTTATCTTATATTATTTGTTTATCTCCTATCATAACATTCAGTACAATCACTTCATCCACTTTGTTTACTGCTGAATACCAACTCGCCACTCCTCCTCACTTTAAATAGTTTTTCTTATCTTCGTGCTTGACGCTTGACCCAATATTTCTCTATTGGGGTAGAGCTTCGGCATGTTGGAAGGATTTTCGTCCTTGGGCCTGAAACTGCACGTTGTAATTTTACTACTCCACGGATTTTTCCGTAATGACAGCATGCCCCAGACATTTGTTCACACAAACTACGTGGTCGGCGGTCCCGGTTGCAATGAACAGCTATAGATAGCTTGCTAAACCAGATCTTTCATAACGAACTTTGCCAGTTTCGTTCAAATTTCGTTGCTTGAAAAAAATAACCACATTTTTCTGTCCGATTGTCAGCCTCGTCAGCCTCGTCATGTGCAGCTTCCGGAATCTTGTATCGGGCATCTTTTTCGCTCATTGTCGCGTTCCGGAGTCTCTCCCTTCTTATATGTTTCATGTGTTTTTTATTTCAATCAATATTTAGGCACATCAGCTGTTTCTGAACCTTTAAACGGAGCAGATGGTTTTGCTTTCACTGTGGTGGTCGGCAGGGGCGGATCCAGAGAAAAAAATCGGAGGGGATCCGAAATTTCGATTTTGAAATGTTCGTTATACAATACATAATATGTAATAGCCTTATTAATCTAAAATCAGTTTTGGTGGTCGAATCTGGTTTGAAATGATTTTCAGTTTAGAACGAATTTAAAATAGAAACTATTTTAAAATGTTTCAACAAGTTAAAAAAATCGGGGGGGGGGGGGGGTGGTCCGGACCCACAATACCCTCCCCCTGGATCCGCCACTGGTGTTCGGTGTATTAATTTAAGTGCTTCAATGAATGTCAACCTTTGTTCATTTTGTTTGCACCTGTTTTATTAGTGCTGGTAGTAAGTCTCCTGATTCTCATTTTATTTCTGGGTCATGGGTGGTGTTTTTTTCGAACTGAGAAGAATCCGGCCAATCGAGACCTGACTGCTAAGAACGGTCGTAGCTCAGGTTACACTTTTTGGGGCAAATAACATATGTGTTATAGTTAATAACATCTACTAAAAAAATTGCTTGCTCCGAGCGCCTTAGACGGAACTTTCGCGTCCACGTATCTGCAAAGGCCGTGGAAATTGATGGCGTGGTATCCGAACAAGATCTAAAGTGCAGATACTTATTGATGCATAGGGTTGGTTGCTTCAAGGACCTCTCACTTCAGCATGTGAAGGTTTTCGATTGCAAGCAATTGCATTCAGCATGAATCGGGCTCATTAATACTACTTACCAGTGCTGTGCAATCTCACTATGGTCTTTGAATTGTGACAGTAAATATGAAGTGACCGTATCACCACAAAAATGACCCATTTTTCTAGGATAGTGTTTCAGTTAACTATCTCTCACAGACGCTGTGCGAGAGAGAACTCATTGAAGTGATAGATTGAGTACCGTTTATTTTGGATTGGTATGGTAAACGAAATATTATCAGTGTATTGTATTCAGGCAGCATGCGGTGCTTTGTCGATTTTTCTCCACTTTTCTGTTTCTTTTATGCAAAGCTATTTGTGTTAACCGCCTGTTTGTTAATACTAGCTGGTTGTTCGTAATAAGATGACCGTCATAACCGTATTTATATTGTTAATAAAATGATGGTCCGTTTAAACTTCTCTCAATAGCAATTTCAATGAGTGATTCAGAAGGAAACCATCTTACTGTTGTCAATTCATTGGAATGAGAACCGTAACTCAATAAGCATCGCTTACTGTTTTAACTGCTAACCGTTTCATACCCTTTGTCTAGCAGGTTTGCCATCATTACCGTGATGGAGCGCAGCACTGCTACTTACTATTTATCAGATTCACTTCGGGTGGCCTTCATCATGTATTTTCATTTTGACTATGTCCTCCTGGACTGGATTCGTCTGTCTCTCTGTCTGTTGGTACCGCGGGTTACGAAGTGTTGTTTTCAGTATTTGCAACCAGAAAACCAACTTACAAATTAAATATAGCAGAAATCCGTTTAAAATTTTGAATAGAAATGCGATTGATTGAAATATCAACTTTTATAGCAAAAATCGAACTAAGGCTTGTTCGCGACAAAAACTGGACAACTAAAACACATAGATCTCTTGAAATATTCAACCAAAACAAACGAAATATTTCCCACAGATGTGCATTATTCATCGTTTTCAAAAAGCCAACCTTTACGAGTACGAGATTTCAGTGATTTTACTTTCGCATATCAAGCGGTCAGTGACTTATGTTAATCTTCAAGACAAAACAAAACAGAATAATATTAATATTTAACATTTTAATTTGAATATTTATCAGAGCTCCGTGAAGCCTTTTAGCAGAGACTAGATTAGTTTTTGCTTTTTCTTTTGCTGAAAAAATGCATTCATGTTTTTTCTACCGATTCACAGTAAAAGCAAAAATGGAGTGAACTGTTTGACCGCAAATGAAAGGCTTCGCGGAAATCCGATGAATATTTAATTAATAATTTTAAATATTAATATTATTTTGTTTTGCTCAGTATTGAAGATTAACATAAGTCACAGACCGCTTGCTATGCGAAAGTAAAAACGCTGAAATCGCGTACTTGTACATGCAGAACTAGCGTAATGCTAGAATAATAGGTAAACCTTCCTAGGTTTCGTTGGTCATTTTTTCCTGGTGTTCGAATCGATTCATTCAGGAAACACAGCATAATACAAATCTCACAGAATGCAAATGTCATTAACGGTAAATCAATATCATTTGCTGGTATTTAGACGAATTCAAGTAGTTTGATTGCATTTTACATGTGCTCTTCTACTTCATTAGTCTGTTTTTGTTGTACATCTAGTGGTTTTATTTTCCACTACTCATGTATACCAAAAATAATATCGGCCAATTTATACGCTTTTACTTAATCTCTTTGCATCTTTTTTTCTTTATTCGGAATGTTATTTTACCTTTTGTTTCTATATCTTAAATTAGATTCATACTAACACAATCCATTACACATTCTCACAATCTCTCATTCAAAACGTACAAGCGCTTGAGGCCGTCGCGACAAGACAAATGCGAACATGCAAATGCATCCACACATACTTACACCCGCGATTTCGCCAATATTAAAACACCCCGGTAATTATGCGAACGTTTTAGCACCTATAAATTTACAAACGTGGTCTCAAGCATCAACCCACCGCTTGCGCGATCATTAATCGGTCACGTCCGAAAGTCCTCTACCTTCGGTCCTAGCAGCCTATAGTCAAGCCTTCAGTTGGACCAATTAAAAAATGACGCTCATATTCATTAGAAAACACGCTCCGTGGCGACATGACCGGGAACTCTAGTGATATGGGCGATCTTTCTTCTAGTATCTGAAACGCGCACTGAAAATTTAACATCAGAGTCACGGTCCGCGTACGAATATGCGAATGGCCACACGGTTATAAAAGCGAATTTATACATGCGAAGGGTCATCCAAAACGCGCGCTATACAAACGCCCACGCGATCAAATACGTTAACGTACAAACGCTAGCTTCCTTCGCAATGATACACGCGATCGTGAAGTCCCTACGCCCGCACATATCTGAACCGCACAATGAATATCACATTCAGAATCACGGACCACTGTAATTGGCCTTGAGCAATGTTTTAGAGGGAGATATTTCCCGTCGCGTTATAGTACAAGTTGGGTAATTTTGAAAGGAACTGTAATCAAAAAATGCATGAATATAAATTCAAAAAAAAATACTCAAACTTGATAATGAATTCCCCAAAAAAATTAATGCTCAAATACCGGCTCCAACAACAGTGTTCCCACTCGTAATGATCACTTTTCAACTAAATTGACTTAAATAGTTGGTGGTTACAGAGGTACCAACGTTTTTCAGCCAGGTAGCGAAGAAGATGAATCGACGAAATGTGGAGATGGTCTTGTCTGGAACCGCCAGAATCTTCAGTAACACGGACAAACAAAAATGTCTACGAGCTCTCTTTTATACTATTTTGCTGATAGTTTTGACAGTTGCTATAACAAAATCGTTCTTTACAAACAAAAAATGATCATCAATGTGGCATTCGAAATTTACAGTATTCAAGCATCACTTCAATGAATTTGAAAATGATTAATAGGGAGAATCAAAAGATACACCGATTTAAAGTTTTATATCAATTTTCATATGGCTTCAAGCTTATGGATGTATAAGTTTAGGCGGACATTTGCAAACAACAAATATTTGCTGATCTATTTAATACATGACATTCGAAAGATATATCAATCCCCAAACATCAAAATTATACAGGCCCCTAGTCAGGATTTTGTTTCGGGAGGGACTTTAAAAAATTATTGCATAATGCTTTTAATTTTGATTACTTGAGATAGTCACTAGAAACTGAATGAAATTTTAAAAAGTTCGTAATGAAACCAATTCTCAATCTGAGACAATAGAAACTAAAAATTTTAGAACATGTTCTTTGTTACAAGAAAGGCTATAACACATCGAGGAATTATTGATGTTGAATTTGATGATTATTATTATTATTATTATTATTATTATTATTTTTATTATTATTATTATTATTATTATTATTATCATTATTATTATTATTATTATTATTATTATTATTATTATTATTATTATTATTATTATTATTATTATTATTATTATTATTATTATTATTATTATTATTATTATTATTATTATTATTATTATTATTATTATTATTATTATTATTATTATTATTATTATTATTATTATTATTATTATTATTTACAAGTTACAATTTATTATCGTTACAACAATGGATATTCTAGAGTTCGAAGAATTTATGAGCTAACCGAATATGATAATCTTTGACGGTGCTGAAATATTCAATGTGTTCTAAACTACACGTTTAAAAGGTATGGAATACCTTAAATTGAAATGAGTTATCCATAAAGTGTTCAAACGAAGCGAATGTCGAAATTTGCATATATGTTCTGATTCAGCAAGCGATTTGTAGATGCACAGAGACAGTTCAACTTCCATATGAAACCAGTTATATGACAATATTTTGATATATTCTTATTAAATGAAACTATTTTCAAGACTGGCCTTGGCCTGGCAGATCAAAGCCCCAGCCAGGAACAACGATTCATGGTGATCAATAGGATCATAATATTTATTTCAATGATTTAATCAACTAAAGAAAACTACCCAGAATTTAATATATTAAAGAAAATTGCCCAGAAAATGGACACAAATCGAAAGAACACTGATTACTAATATCTTCTTCATTACGTAAAATTTGTTAACTGTATCATTAATGATACTACTAAAATAACTAGAAATTATAAATATGCATAAGCTCAATAATTTCGGCATCTTTTGTTTCCTACACATGGAGGGGAATACATCGTACTTACTTCCCCTTTGCCGAACGGTAAGGTAGGTGTAAGGCCAACTGTCAATTCGCCGCTTCATTAAGCAAATAAATTGTCTAGTTCTAATCTGTTCAGTAATTGGTTTGTTCTTTGAATAAAAATAAATTTGCTCTGATTTTTTCCTCGATTACCTTAAAGATTGCAAGATTGTTCGACTACTTTAACAAAGCTGTAATGTCTATTTTATTACAGGTTCATTTTACCACAATTTAAAAAAAAAACAGTTCAAATTGAAGCTGTTATACCTAACGAATCACAGCCCTACGGATTTCGAATACGTTAGGGTCTTTCGAAAATGGGAAGATTAGAGAGCAATTCCGAAAGTACTCGAGTTGAGTGTATAGAAAATATAGAAGAGCTGCTCTTGAGTCGATTTAAATTTATTGATTCTTTTTTCTCTCTTTTTCTCTGTGATTTTTGATCATCTTTCTCATTTCATTCCATTACGAACCAAAATAAAACGAAGGACTCTTACTTACTGAAAACATGTAATCGAGACAATAATCCCAAATTATTGACTTATAGATTCAACCAGTCACAACATTTTAGTCGCTCTCCGTGATAGTCTATACTGATGTCTGTTCGCTGCATCGTTACGTCGTTTACAAACTTACATAGATATTAAATGGAAACCATAGAAGACGACAAAAAGGCTGCTGATGGTTGCATCATTCAGTTTATTATGATTGATTGATTACTATGTGGTTTAGCATCAACTGACATTCGATGGAAAGTAAAGATAAAATCAAGACAGTTAATCCTACGCCTGCTGTGTACGTTTCTGCATATCAGCAAAGTTAATAAAATACGAGTGTATATGATTCGTGGGTATATGAACATCTCAGTAAAACCACTGTTTAACCACTTTTTAGATATTTTACACGTTTTCCTTGCTTATTGTTCGCTTCTTAAAAATATCGCGGTTTGCCAGATTAACAGTATTTTTAGTACGGAACGAATTAACCGCATAAACATGAAATTGAGTGTCAATAGAAATACTATTGCATTAAAATGCCACGAAAACGAAACCTGTCTTCTCGGCTGTATTGTTATCAGGAAAATGAAATCGTTTTTCCTAGCACGCTTGAGTGAGATGCCTGTTGTTTATACTAAGCGTAGGAGAAACCGAGGAAAGTTGAAACAGAGAAGAGTTCAAATAAAGCGCATTGTTAGCGAAACCATGCCGTTAGAAATCTGGCAAAAGTACTTTTGTTTTACATCTTTCGTATGTGTTTAAAAAAAGCATTATTGCAAAATCCCTAACGGCATGGTTTTGCTAGAAGTGGGCTTTGTTTGGCTTCTCCTCTGTTTCAACTCTCCTCGGTTTCCCCTACAGTGCAGTAACCGTTTACAGAAATTCAATGCGCGTATAATTTAAGAACCAGTCATTTAAATAACTAACTTTATTCTTGCCAAAATCTAGCATAATATTTCAGTTTTGTTAAACGTGGCAATCACCGATCGATAAAGTCTCATTTTTGAAGAGTATTTGTGCTCAGCATTCTATAAAACTTTTACTTTTTTTATTATATAATTCGTTTATTTGATTCGGTTCAATGTGCTAGCTAAACAGAGCCACGGGTTCTTTATATATTTTCATGATGTAAACAATAAAAATGATAAAACGTTAATCCAACAGATCTCGTGCGAGCGACTGGCGATTATGCGTGGAGACCTGTTTACTAGGCTGGGAAAATATTTTTCCTAAACAAAAGTGTTTTGGTGGCCATTCATTTATTTCTCGTACACTTCCATGTCATTATCGTGATTATAGCCATGTACATGTTCGCGAACATCTGATTTCATTCTCGTTTCTTGCCTTTACAAGTTACGAGTGCCTACTTTCTCAATAATGGTGGTGGCTGTTGATTTGGAGATACTTGACGCAGCTTTTGCCGTTAATAGTACCCGAACAGCAGCCACAAGTTTGGCAATCGTTTGTTTTTCAAGTATTATTGGAGATTATTATTGCATTATGTTTTGTGCGTGTAGGATCAGGTAAGAGGAAATGGGTCGGTCCACCTAGATTCTTAGCTTAGCTTAGTTGATCGCCCGTGAGTTTCCCGTGATTGATCAGAGACTGTTGAAATTGCATATTGAACCAATTGTATGATACTTGGGAGTAGTACATCATACTCAACGTGCAACCTAAAGAGACTAAAGATTATGGTATGATAAATAACGTAGATGGCTACGCCCATGCAGGTCAATTTTGGGATGGGAAGGAATGTTAGTTCAATACTTGTGATCTGCATCATCCACAAGTGTCGCAGGATAGGATTGGTGGGAAATGAATCAGGGTATATCTTGGTAGATATTGTGATTTAGCTAAGTACTCACGCGCTTTGTCTTTTTATTTTAGATCAAAGTGTTCAGTTGTGCGACCTCCAATAGAAACATGAATTTCGTTCGAATAGGTATTTTAATAATTATTCGTCCGCGGGGCGTTACATAAAAGCTTAAAGCCGCGTGGAATATAATAGAGGTATCTATTCATCTATAGAATATGATGATATGATGATCTTAGCAATATGTACGAAAGTCACTCGCGATCAATTTCCGATAATTTGAAACAATTTGAACTCCGAACAGCTGACCATCGGGAGTATTGCTTCTTATTAACACTTCAATAATTATTTTCAAAGTTTGCAGTACAAAGCAAGCATACAAAAGTATAAAAGATATCCCAAATGAATGTGAAGAAATTCACTGTGAAATATTAATCACAAATTGGCATCTCCACTCTTCCTATCAGACGCGTTTCCATAATTGGGGTAAATTCCAAATTGCAAACGACATGTTTATTATGCGTAATAAATATAACAAACACCAGGACAAGGGCTTTTGATCTATCGGTGGCCCGGAAGAAGAATGAATGGGAGAAGAGCAATACTGGCAAAGACCGACTACCATATGAGCTCGAACGAGTGACGCAGAGTACTGCACTGGATGATTTTGAAGAAAGGATCAGGAGTGGGATTTTACGAAGTTTTAGCTTCCGATGGCCCTACATTTTCTGACAGAGTAAAGTTGTGGAGTGTTGAAATGTTTACCACTGTTTAGGAAGGCAAAAGTAGTACAAAGCTTGTGTCAGACCTTTATGAGACCTCAAGATGTTAATTTTGGAGGTATTCGTCGATGTAGATTTGTCGGTAGACGGTTCCAGATTTAACAAAAAACTGACTTTTTTGAAACATCTACAAATCGCTTGCCACACAAAAAACATTTTCTGTAATTCGACAGCTTCATCATAGGCCAATCCAAAGAATTTCCTACTTTAAAGTTTATTTGTTTTTAAATACGGTTTTTAAACCAAAGCTTCGAAAGTTATTCCTTGGTATATTAATACATGCTGTTACTTAGTGTAGAATTAGATTTCATCCTTTGCGGTAATTGTACAACCACCATAAGAAACCTAAAACGTTGGTGCACAATCGGGAATAGCGAATCAGAAAAAGAGCCTATATGTCAGTGATTCACTCAGTATAGAATGGATAAAGGCTATGGTGCAAAACCTTAAGGTCCGTCCAGGTTGTCTTCACTACGGATCAATACCTTGACGTAGGAACTCCTAGCATGTTGTTGGTCGCCTCTTATGACATGGGAGCAGGTTGTCAGTGGTTCTATCTTTGGCTGAAATAATGCAAAAAACAATTTTAGCCCGCCGGACACCAAACGACTTGAAGATTCTCACCACAAAAAAACCATTGGAAATACAGGGAATTACTTCCTAGATGTGTCCTTTATATTGAATTACATTTCCTCCAAATGTGACATGAAGATTTTAATGGACACGGTACAAGTTAGTGGAACCAGATCATGTAGCCGAACATTGATTTTCTCATCGTCCATACATATGAGGATCTCAATGATAGCGGTGAAACGTGTTACAAATTATTATGCAAAATGACTGGTTTCGCCTGGGTTAAGTCGTTGGACACTGAATGCCTGACATGGTAGAACTCGATAAATGCAACTTCCGTAATCATAACCTTCATTTTCACCTTCAGCAAATTTTTCACATCATGAGTCTTTTACGAAAAGACCAGAAGTCAATAGTCTTCGTATTTGGCTGGAGCACACCCCCTCTTGCTTCTGCGACTCACTCATCTCGACAGATCACCACAGAAAGAATGAAAGTAACAGTTTCTTTTATTCTTCCAACGGGTCACACAATATGAAAGGAACTGTTTTTGTCACATTCCGCTTACTGAGTATGGTGTGTTCGAAATAGCAATCTTCCTCAACATCTTCTTATTAATTTGTTCAGACCAAACAAGATACAAATTTGTTAAGAGTCACCGAAAAACGTTTTTTCTTAAATTTATTTTTGATAAATTTCGGTGGGGGCTTTATTCCTCGGGCTACGTACCTGCATTAAAAAATTAAATAAAATTCACTGCCTTATTTTGCATCTACTGGGTAAAATCTACGACGAACAATGAAAAATCAATAATAACCATAATATTTATTATTCAATAATGGGTTGTAGGGAACACTAATAGTAATTTTGATTCGGGCAGTGTTTCACCATCTGGCTCTCGCCATCTTGTTTCAGGGAACTATGTAGGCTTACTTTACAGATATATATGCTTCGCGATAAATATCATTTCTAGTTTTTATTGAAAAATTACCGCGATTTTTAAACACTGTCTTGAGCAAAGAACTGGTTTTTAAATTACTATATTTACAAATCGAAATACTATTTTAACTTTGATTCTAGAGGTTACAGCCTTAGCCTCTTTTTTGGGGTTAAAAAATGTTTAGAATAATATCTAATCCGTTGTGCGGCGTTGGGGATCTCACCTAGATCAGCTGCTTACGAGGCAATCGATTTACCAACTGTGCTATGCCCGCCTACTCTAAATTGAAATAAGTTTTTCCAATCACATTTAAATAATCAAGGAATCTTCGGGCCGCAAATAACATATTGTCAGAAATTCATATAAATTGAAAGTATGCGAGATAAAAAAGTTTGTTTTCTTCGCTTTTAGTTCAAAAATAAACAAAAATTCTTATAGGAAGCAACAAAAAAGTATTGTAAATACTTAAGTGTAGGCAAACTTACGGTCTGTACTGTATAACATACATTCACAGAAGTTCGAAAAAATCAGATTTTGTAGTTATTATACAACTATTAATAATGAAAAATCGCATACCTACATATAAATGAATTTATTTAGAACAAAATTTTATTTTAGCTTTTATGAATCTTTCACCAAGGTTAAACATTCAAACGAAATCGACCGTTACATTATCAAGATCGTTATGGCACCTGTGGGCGCGGTTGCGAAAAAAACGGTGCACATTTCAAATTTTCCAACATGTCCGACGCAATCAGTTTTCACGATCGAACACTCAGTGAGGAATTGCATTCCGTTGAATTTTTATAACCACACTCACACCGCAGCTAATGACATGGAACGAAGTAAAGATTTAAATAGAATTATGCTTCAATTTTCAGTCATAGTCATAGTATATTAATAACAGTTCTCTCCCGTGTACCAGCTCAGCGCCAACAGAAATTCACACTGTTTGCATTACGCAATTTGATTCGCACCACCGCGCCTACTATTGTGCTGCCTTTCGAGTTCGTTGAAGTGCAAAACCAATTCAATCTTCTGCCAACAGATGACTTTTAATTGCACATTTACCAGATTGCTATTCTATTATTGAACATTCCCGGATACTTTGGACTAGATAAACATTATTTCTTCACGAAGCATATCGTAGGTAGGAGCATCTCCCGGGAGATACAGTTTTTCCAGTTCAGCGTACCAAAATAGCTAATAGTGATGTTGTTTTCTTTTATTCGAAAAAGTTTTCTGTTTTTTTTCTTCCCACCAATGTACAAGTTTGCTCTGGTAAAACTCCAGATGCAGTTTTTTTTCTTGTCCAAGCCACTCACCGTAACTTTTAATTCCCGAAGTGGGATACTGTTTTCACTTTATCCCAGCAGATATGTGGAACAAAAGTAAAATAAAGGAATTTCCTTCTTCAGACACTATATGGAACACACTCTCTCTTGCGCGCGCGATCGCCAGTTGCTTTCTGGCCAGACACAAACGGATTCTATCGCAATACTGACCTGCGGGTGCCGATTTTTCCTCGCTACTAGTACAAACTATAGCTCAACTCAGAGAAATACCAAGACGACGAAGAAAATTCGCTATTAAAATGGAATGATATTCGGAATCGCACAGATTTTCCCTACGCCCACGGTCATCGCGTACAGACATATGTGTGTATGCAGTGCACCCATACCGCGCAGCGAAACCCGCTAAATCTCGCGGGACGACCGTCCAGGTGGGGGGTGTTGAGTGTGAGACCGTTCTTGGCCAGATTCCAAGTCGAACGCGCAGGCAGCACGTCATTCCACGGTTTGTTGATTATTATTTATTTTTCTCGACCCTGTGCTGAACGCGACGCGCGCAGCTTTCAAGGGTGTCTTCGAAAAATTCTGGGATGGGATGTTCGAGTTGTGTTTGCATGGTGTAATTATTACAGTATTAGGTAGATGGTCATTTGCAGTACTAAATCAGAATGCTTGGTGGTTTATTTTCACCTAGGGTTGATTAACAGGTGGTTTTGGGTGCAATTGGGAGATTTAATAATGAATGTCCGATCTTTTCGTTGATGTTGTATACCGAAATTGCACTGGAGTTTGTTTTTCCAACTCCTAATTTTGGTTATTTTGTTATTCGATGTTCAACAAGTCATTCACCTCGGTCACAGTAAAGAATGGAAACAGCAAAAATGGTCAACAAAAATATATTATTGCCAAGAAAAATGCTTGATTTGTATGATTGAACATAAGCATGATGGCCGTACAATTCGTAGTTATTACTCCATGATTGACCAGAGCAAGCGAAATTGCATAGAGAGTCAACGAATGGAGCATAAGAGCCCATCCCCAATGTGCATATTTCGAGAGCTTAATACTATAGCCAATAGCGGCACCTGCCACTTCCTTGCAGTCATCGGGGAAGGAAAAAAGTGTTAGTGTAACAAACGATGTTATGGAGACCGATGCATCTCGACAGTTCCCACGGGAAGGAGTTTTTTTTAGTGGTATGGGTTAAAGAGTTACATAAATCTGGATTTACTTCGATAAGTGATACGATCTAGGTTACTCTCAGAGGTATATGTTTATTACTTTGGGCAGCTGGCTGCCGAGAATTTGTAACAGATTTATCGTTTGTTTGAATTAATTCGGACAAAATCTCAATTTGTAAAAAATGCGTCTTCAACTGCAGACCGACAACTGTCGCATAGTGGGGTAGAATGCTACTTTCAACGCTCAATACCTCTAGCGCCTTGGGTATGTATCCTGGAGGATTAGTGTCTTCAGCAAAGTATCTTGGATGGACATTATTTTGACAGCTTTGGTTGTCAAACTTTGGTATCTAGATCAAGATAAGTGGAAAATGATCTAGATTAATTCGATCTGTTGACAGAGGCCAGCTATCGAAAAACTTTCTTCGGTAAAGTTATTTGTTTTGGTATTTTTAGTATATGTACCAAAGACTCTTATACTCCCATGGCCTATTCTTGGATTGGGTGGATACTAGTGGGAGTGCTGGTTCTTTGATCTCTGAGTCTCATGACTAAGTCTCATGACGCGATTGAACACGTTAACGTACAAATGCTTGAGTCATTCGCAATGATACACGCGATCGCGAAGTCTCTACGCCTGCACATACCTGAACCGTACAATGAATATCACATTCATAATCACGGCCCATTACAATTGGCCTATAGCAGTGTTTTAGTGGGCGCCATTGCCTGTCTCGTCTACAATTGTAGTATGAGATTCTGACAGCTCCAGTAAGACAATACTCGAAAAAAAAATAATTTCACAAATTTAAAAATTACAAAAATTAAAAAAAAAATTAGGTTCAAAATTGTTTTTAGGCGTACACATTTTTCAAAAAAGCGCACCGACACAACATTCGCCCCTAGTGCACGCACACGAAAACTGAGACTGGGATCCGAATTGGCCCAATTCCACCTATGAATTGTAAAAATACGTCAAAAGTTGTTGTTAGGAAAACTTTTTATTGAGGACTTCTCCATTATTTAAATACTCTGTTTCTTCTACGTCAAAGTTTCTTTTACGTCTTTAAAACGATGAACATTAGATTGTTGACATTTTATGATCGGGTACCACGAATAACTTATAAAAAGGGCATAATTACATGAATTAATTGTTTTTACATTTCGTATAAAAGAAATGTATAGAATTCGCTCAAACTTTCAAGATTTTTTCCGAGGCCCGGAGGGCCGAGTCTTATATACCAATCGACTCAGCTCGACGATTTGGGACAATGTCTGTGTGTGTGTATGTGACGGACAAATTCTCATTCGTGTTTCTCAGCAATGGCTGAACCGATCTTATCCAAACCAATTTTAAATTAAAGAACTAAAAAACAGTATGAACGCTATTAATTTGTTTTTGATTCTGATGTTCAGTTTTTAAGATATGAATGTTTGAATGCGTAAAAATGGCGTTTTTTGCAGTTTTTTAAAATTATCTGCCGGAATTGGCAATATAGATTAACAATTTATATGTTTTTAGACAGGCCCGTTGGTCCGGTAGTTAGACTTGTCCGATTTGCTTCAAATTTGGTGCAAGTACTCCTGGTGGGACTAGGATTCGACGCAGAGGTGGGCCGATAGGGGTCATTTTTTTCCTGTCACCCTACTGTGTACCCAGTGCATTAACGCAAGTGACGGAAGGTTATCGAAAAGATTCGTGAAAATGAAAAATTCAGTAATGATTTTCCCAAACGGTTCGTTTTCGTGAGGTTTTTATTTGTTCTTTGGCATTAGGATTAGCGATAATAATTCGAATCAAGAATACTACTGGGAAGTCACCTTTAGAAAAAGTCGATGTCGAAGTAAAATTTGAAACTATGCACGCATGTACTTCAGAGATAGCGTGATATCAGGAGCTGCGATTTCATTTCAACGCTTTTTTTGTGAAAAGGGCGATACTTACAAATGTAAACATAGGGCTTTTTTCTTACATGCGAATGAGGGCTTTGAAACGCAACAAATTAACCTAAAAATTTTGATTCTACGATATTTCTTTCTTAAACTACAGCAAAAAATACAACAGGCAAAACTGTATTTTTGTTTGTTTATTTAAAGTTTCGCCCTCCACGCTCCATGCAAGCAAACAGGGCAATACTTTTCTTGCTAGCAGTTTAGAGGCGAAACTGTTTTTTTTGTATTTTTTATGATTATCAAGCTGATACCAACTGTAAATAGTAACAATGATCTCTATTGAAAAAACACAGACGAAATCGGTGGTGTAGAACGGTAGTTATTGTAAAAAAACGTAAGGGCGATACTTCAATGCTGATAGATGGGACCGAAAAAGTAAACAATCGCCAAAGGGCCAATACTATCATTTTGTCAATTTCAATAGCAAAAACAAATTTTAATTTAATAATTTCAAATACTTTATGAAGTTTTGGGTTTCGATCACTGAATCATGCAATCTAGGATGTCAAAAACACAATAGTTCTTAAATAGGAAATAAAACCAAGTCTGGAAATATTCACTGTTGATTTTCTTTGAACGGTATCACTGCTAGTAACGCCCTTTTCAAGAAAAAGCGTCGATTTCTTAGTTCTCAGTCGCGTTGGAAATTTGAGTAAAATATAAACTTCAAATCGATTAAAAAAATCGTTTTTTTTGTTTCAGTACAATATATAACCCCTTTAGGAAAATTCAGTTTTCCCACCACAATATAGATATTTTATTAACAGAGCATTAACAATAATTCGTTGGTATGTCTATTTTATGGGCCATTTTTTCGCTTTCCCATTGATTTGGTTTGAGATTTCTAGCACTGATGTTGTCCTATGCTGATTTGAGCGATTCTCTGAGTCTTGCCACTATCCCATGTAGTATGTGTTATCAAAAACATTGCGAAGCATCAAGTTCTAAATGCTCTCAAACGATATAATATCCGAAGAGTGATAAGAGTTATAAGAAATGTCTCATCACACTATTAGGTGGATTAAACACGTTTTGTTGGAGAAAAATTCCAAATAACTCGACAACTATCGCATTTTGGAAGATTTTTGTTAAATGCATTTTGATTTAAAATGATATTTAGAATCATATTCTGTAATAGTGTTATTGTTAGAAAAACTTTTTTACCGATAAGTTCTCTATCATGCAATCACATTCAAAATGTGTTTTTTTCTATTTAGATTTTTAATGGCAAAATATAAAAAATTAAAAAAATGGGTTTTTCTGCAGTTTAAATTTTTAACAAAATTTTTGTTTTTGTGAAAAATTACGCAACGTTTTTTTCAGTGTATATTTTTTCGCACAGAAATATTCATTCCCTGTAACTCGTTCTCAGATAGTTTTGCTGTATAAAATACGGTAATCGAACAAACAATTTTTGAAATTAATTCACGTATAAACTTTTACGCTCTTTTGATAAATTAAATAAAATCTTATTGATTGTGAAAAAATGTTTAGTCTTCCATGCCGGTGAAACGTGAAGAGTCATCGAAACCTAAGATGGTCGGTCACGATTTTAACGATTTTCGGACGGATGTTCGTGGAATTCCTCAGGTGATGCTGTCCAAAAAAGTGAGAAAAGCTGTTGCAAGAAAGTGTTCAAAAATTCAGCGGAAGTGGATTTATTCAAATCGCTCTGACGAAACATTTCTTGCAAAGTATAAGCACTGCCTTATTATGGAACTACAATTTTGAAAAGGATTAGACGCAGCAGCTATTTGAATAAAATTACTTTAAAAATTATTTTTTAAATTTATTCTCAGTCCGAAATATTATATTTGAATTTAAAAACAAGAAAATATTTACATACTTCTTTAGATTACTCAAACATACTTAAGCGATCTAGCAATTATTTCACGTGAATTATATATTATTTTTGCTTATTTTATATGTCTGCAGAAAAAGCCCCACCTTGTCCCAACTTTTTTCTCTTCGAAATTATAAAGTTAGTCACAAACAAAATTTCAGCTGCCGCCATCTGCCGCTTCGTGGATTATTACAAATTCAGCGGAACATAATTTTTAAATATTTATGATGAAAGCACCCTTCAATCGTCATGATAACATTTATCACCGTTTGAAACCTTTTTACTTATTGTATATTTTTAAAGATTTGGGAATAAATATTGTTGTTTCAGAGATTTTTCTTAAAAAAAAAAATAAAAATTCATTTTCTCGAGTATTTTTTGTAATGTCATGGGGCGCCATCTACATAGGTTGTAGAGTATAAGTGTCATTCGTAAATATACTAAAATTATCAAAACAGATAACTTTGCTGAAGAAAGTTTTTCGATAGCAGGCCCCTGTCAAAAGATCGAACTGATCTAGATCAGTTTCTACTTACCTAGATCAAAACCAAAGTTACGCAAGAAGATCTGTATCTCGAGTAGATACAGAACACTAGATTAGAATTGTCGCTGGCATCAGTGGTAGGAACATCATTGTTTTGATTCCGGAATATATCTGTCAAATAGGCCAAATAAAAAAAAAGCAAAAAAATGATCCTCTATCGTCGTTTCATAGCGAAGAATCATTTTTGTTCGTTTTAGCCAGCAACACAATGGCCATTCTTGACTAATGTATTTTCACTAATTAGAATGCACAAATTATCTAAACCTGTACTGAATTTTGATGAATTTTCATTTCTTTGTGCGGTATATACAAACTCGTTTATTTCATAACAACAACAGTCGAAAATTTCACCGAAAAAATTCGTTATATTGAATATATTGATCTCACACATATTTTTTTGCAATTTGTAGTAGAACATAAAAATTATCTGTCACGCATAGATACCATGTGAAAACTAATGAAATTATAATAGTATGCCACATGGAAATTTGTTTCATAGCAGATATCACATCATTTTTCTGTTTGCCTATTGTTTATTCTGCTGTAAATTTTATGCATTGGGCATTTTCGGTTTTGAATGCATAAAAATCACAGCAGAATAAACGAGACTGAAATGAAAAAGATAAACTCTGCATTTTACTAATTTGAAATTCAACTAAACGGTTTGTGGTTACAAGCAGGTCATATTTTTTGCGTGTACCAAAAGTGCGGACCAAAGATTTTTACTAGAGAGACTTTCGATACCTTGACAGATATATACCGAAAGCAAAACAAACATGTTCCGAGAGGAGAACAATGGGAACACCAGCGACAATCCTAATCTAGTGTTCTGTATCTACTGTATCTCGTGAGTAAAAGGTATTCGTGATAGCCAAGATCAACGGCGTCTTCATGCGCAGGTGTTACGCACCTTCAAGGTGTATAGCGAAGCAGCTCAGCCTAATGTTGGAACAGTTAACCGAGCAGTTTATCGACCGAAACGCGATAGTTATTAGTGGTGACTTTCATGCCTGGGCTGTGGAGTGGGACAGTAGAGCAACCAATACAAGAAAGTATTTCTTGCAGGAAGCTCTAGTCTAACTCCGCTAGAGCTTCCTGCAAGAAATACTTTCTTGTGTTGTTTGCTCTACTGTCCCACTCCACAGCCCAGGCATGAAAGTCACCACCAATAACGTGCGATTGTGCAATAAAATACATTTTATAGAGTCGGGAGGGAGTCTATCATCGACGTCACATTCTGAAGTCTTTCTCTGAGAACGAACATGGACTGGAGGGTGTGCGAGAAGTATACCCACAGCGACCACCTGGCGATTCGCTACCACATCGTTCAACGGAACACTGCATCAGCACGGAGAAGGACAAACGGCGAGCGCAAGTGGAAAACGAATGCATTTTCGTCAAGGCACTTCGACCGGACAGCAAGACCGAGAATGGCTGATCTAACAAGAAGGACTGTGACGCCACAATGTCCGCCGAAAACTGGAGCGACGCAGTAGACGGCGTCCACCTTACTGGTGATACGAGAGGTTTGGTACGCTACGCACTGGTTGGCTCAGAGCCAGAAAGTGGGCTCAGATAGTAGGATCAGAGAAAAAGAGAGGAGCGCAAGGCTGCGTTTCGGGAAGCCAGGGTCGCTTTAAAACGGGAGATCACGCTTCGTAAGTCAGATTGCCACAAGAAGATGTCCCGTCGCCAATCCCTGGGGACGCGTATCGAGTTTTGATGTCGAAGATGAAGAACCCGTCGACGCTAGTTGACCTCGTATCCTAAAGATAATCGTTGAGGCTCTCTTCCCGAAGCACGATCCAACTACCTGGCCACCGACACCGTACGGCGACGAAGAAGGAGCAAACATGGATGATCGGCAAGTAACTAACGATGAGTTCGCAGAAGCATCGAAGCGACTGATATCCGGATCCGGATGAAATACCAAACATGGTGCTGAAATGCGATTCAGACTTGTTCAGGATGGTGCTGCAAAAGGGATTAGATGAAGGCAACTTCTCCGAAATGTGGAAAGTACAGAAGCTGGTACTGCTGCCATAGCAAGGGAACACGTCGAACGATCCAGCCTCGTATATGCCTATATGTCAGCTAGATACGCTTGGAAAATCAACGAACGGTTGAGCTTCAACGACCACGTGGATTACGCCTGCGATGCATCATGCCAAACGTCGACGGTCAGCGAAGCAACACGAGGCGTCTGTTAGCCAGTGTTTCATTAGCCAGTGATATTGCGATATGAGGTTCCGTTCGGTGTAGCACTGAAAACCAAGCGGAACTGCAAAAATCTGAGCTGGACGTCCCGGCCGATAGTCTTACGAGTCGCAAGCGCATACAGAACAATATCGTCGGAGGCAGTATGGTGGTGAGAATCGATTCGATGGTAAGGTGTCAGCTGGAATACGGAGAAAGAAAGATGGACTTACCGGCTCATCCCAAACCTGTTGAAGTGGTTTAATAGAAAGCACGGAGAAGTGAACTTCTACCTGACATAGCCCCTGCCGGGCCACGGCTGCATCAACAAGTTCAGCGGTTCAGGCATGCAAGGTCTCTGTTGTGCTCGGAGTGTGAGAGACATCGAGTACGTGGTCTTCGAAAGGACATCGGAGTACGTGGTCTTCGAATATACGAGGTTCGAAGCGACACGCAGGAAGATGCTTGAAATGGCAGGACCGGATAATGTCGTCCACAGGATGATAAGGGACGTAATAACGTGAAACGCAGTAGAGTGATGAGGCAGATCATGAGTCATGAGCGCCTTATAGCGGAAATGGCGTGATGAACAGTGAGCAACGGTTTCGGGAGAGAAATCACCTCCAGGAAACTCTCCACCGAAGTATGCGAGATCTACCGTCGTCGGAGTACCAGCGAAACGGACGCCGAGCTCCACCCGAAATCGTCGGAGTGACAACGGCACACCAACGGTAGGCCCGAGAAAAATATAACGGAAAACAGAAGAACAGAATCAGTGCCGTGTCGGGAGAACTTGTTCCGCAGGGAAACTCTCCGTTGGTGTAAACAAATTCCCCACCGGGTACTAGACTGAGCAGATCGCAATGAGACGTTACGGGTCGGTGGGGTACAAGTAAACTGTAACTAGTGTATTTGTTTCTGTCCAAGATTTGTGAGATTGTCGCGATTAGTTGATCGAGTGTGAATATGTCAAGAAAGTGTCTGTGATTTGTCTAAAAGTGGAACATCGCCAGAAGGCTTATGAACGCAGCCAGGAAAACTCGCCACAGTTTCCAGTACCCACTACCAGGAGCCAAGATCGTCAAACGGGCGGCCATTGGGGGTGGCGATAACGATTCCAATGGTAGCGGGTTTCTGAGGTTTCTAAAAGGTCAACGGTCGAAGGCAAGAGGTCAGTAACCACCAAAACAGTGGTCAATTACCCGGTGACCATCGACTTGAACAGTTGTGAAAGTTGAAGTTATAAAAAGTGAAGTTGGAAAGTTTAAAAGTTTAAAGAAGAAAAAATAAAGATAAAGTGGATTGCTGAGAGAAGAATCTAGACTTCCAGGTAATTGACCGTAGTCCTTCAACACAATTTAAACCTCGACCGTTCCCCAAGCCATTTTCACATCCCCCATTGTGTTCGCAGGACCCCTTGGTTTATACCTTGAAGCCGTGGTTTGTAATTTGAAGCCGTCGTTTGATAATACCTTTGAGGACTAGTGAAGCCTGACCGTGTCCGCTCGTCGATTAACTACGCCAGAAACCAGGTAAACGAACCCATCGTCGAAGCTCGAGTCCGTCAACATACTCGAGGGCCGCGTAGAGAACCGGTAGCGAGAAACATAGCCGTACCAAAGCCGTGTGGAGTAGCGGAGTCGGAGGACGAAAACCAGCGGTATTGGTGGTGGAGTGGATGGACAGCGATCGAGGGTGAAGAAGGGGCCCCGAAGAAGAGAAGAAAGAGAAGTGCTAAGGTAGGAGGTAGCCAGTAAGAAAGTGGGAAAGGAAGGAATAAAAGTGTCGACAGAATCGAATAAAAGAGGTGTTTGCTTGAAGATCAGTAGCGTCTGGCTCAAATGGCACGTTCCCCATGTTGATCGGAGATTTGTGCCTTGCCATGAATCGTCTTTTCATCATTTTCCTGATGGGAAGGATTGGGGAAGTGGTAAGGTTAGGGGTAAGGAAAACAACAACACAGAACAATTAAAACAGAGCATTCTGCACCCCCGGAGTGATGCTGAACGATCTGCAGGTGCTACAACAGCAGGAATAAAACTTCCAACCCCCGGAGGGATTTAGAACCTCTACTCAAACAGTGAGCGGATATATCAACACCCTCGAGGGGATATTGAGATAACAGAACGACAACACCCCCGAAGAGATATTGTCATTCAAATACGGCTAAAAAACTATAGCTCTTTACCACACTGGGTTAGGAACAAAAGCATATCCTTAAATTTCAGCGCTCTGTAGGTTCATCTATGTATGGAGAACCAAAAATCCGGATGCGCAATTGCATTAATACAGGGCAATTGCATATCAAATGATATGATGTTCCGTAATCGGATTCACAAAGATCACATGAATAATACTCAGCGCGCTGAATAGTAGCCATGTGATAATTGAGTTTGCAATGTCCAGTCAGTGCCCTGACCAGAATACTGCAGTTGTGCTTGGAAAAATGCAACAAATTTCTTGACATTTTCGGACTCACATCCGGCAGAAAAGCCTTTGTTTGAACGCAAGTTTGCAAGCTACGCCAATGGTTGGCATGTTCGAATGCATCCCAAGAGCGAATCTTGTGCTTTATCCAACTTATTGACAGTGGTAGAACTGGTTCTGGACCAACGAAGTCAGTCGCAGCGCCAGCTCTAGCCAATTCGTCCGCCCATTCATTTCCAGTAATACCGGAATGACCGGGTACCCATAGAAGGTAGATAGCATTTGAAATACTATGTTCTTCGATTTGAGTTCGACATGCGATTACTAATTTCGATCTCGAATCTGCCGAACTAAGTGCTTTCAAGGCAGCCTGACTGTCAGAGCAAAAATAGATTCTTTTACCGCAAATTCCCTGTTGAAGTGCGGATTGTACGCCACACAGAATCGCAAAGATTTCTGCTTGGAATACGGTACAGTATCTACCAAGCGAATGAGATTGGTTCTCATGACAATAGACACCAGCACCGGCTCGGCCCTCCAACAAAGAACCGTCCGTATAACAAACTACGTATTCTTCAAGTTGTCGCTCCATCCAGCCAGACAGCCATTCCTCACAAAGAGGAATTCTCACATTGAAAGTTTTAGAAGGAAAACTACATGTGAGTGTCTACTGTCCCACTCCACAGCCCAGGCATGAAAGTCACCACCAATAACGTGCGATTGTGCAATAAAATACATTTTATAGAGTCGGGAGGGAGTCTATCATCGACGTCACATTCTGAAGTCTTTCTCTGAGAACGAACATGGACTGGAGGGTGTGCGAGAAGTATACCCACAGCGACCACCTGGCGATTCGCTACCACATCGTTCAACGGAACACTGCATCAGCACGGAGAAGGACAAACGGCGAGCGCAAGTGGAAAACGAATGCATTTTCGTCAAGGCACTTCGACCGGACAGCAAGACCGAGAATGGCTGATCTAACAAGAAGGACTGTGACGCCACAATGTCCGCCGAAAACTGGAGCGACGCAGTAGACGGCGTCCACCTTACTGGTGATACGAGAGGTTTGGTACGCTACGCACTGGTTGGCTCAGAGCCAGAAAGTGGGCTCAGATAGTAGGATCAGAGAAAAAGAGAGGAGCGCAAGGCTGCGTTTCGGGAAGCCAGGGTCGCTTTAAAACGGGAGATCACGCTTCGTAAGTCAGATTGCCACAAGAAGATGTCCCGTCGCCAATCCCTGGGGACGCGTATCGAGTTTTGATGTCGAAGATGAAGAACCCGTCGACGCTAGTTGACCTCGTATCCTAAAGATAATCGTTGAGGCTCTCTTCCCGAAGCACGATCCAACTACCTGGCCACCGACACCGTACGGCGACGAAGAAGGAGCAAACATGGATGATCGGCAAGTAACTAACGATGAGTTCGCAGAAGCATCGAAGCGACTGATATCCGGATCCGGATGAAATACCAAACATGGTGCTGAAATGCGATTCAGACTTGTTCAGGATGGTGCTGCAAAAGGGATTAGATGAAGGCAACTTCTCCGAAATGTGGAAAGTACAGAAGCTGGTACTGCTGCCATAGCAAGGGAACACGTCGAACGATCCAGCCTCGTATATGCCTATATGTCAGCTAGATACGCTTGGAAAATCAACGAACGGTTGAGCTTCAACGACCACGTGGATTACGCCTGCGATGCATCATGCCAAACGTCGACGGTCAGCGAAGCAACACGAGGCGTCTGTTAGCCAGTGTTTCATTAGCCAGTGATATTGCGATATGAGGTTCCGTTCGGTGTAGCACTGAAAACCAAGCGGAACTGCAAAAATCTGAGCTGGACGTCCCGGCCGATAGTCTTACGAGTCGCAAGCGCATACAGAACAATATCGTCGGAGGCAGTATGGTGGTGAGAATCGATTCGATGGTAAGGTGTCAGCTGGAATACGGAGAAAGAAAGATGGACTTACCGGCTCATCCCAAACCTGTTGAAGTGGTTTAATAGAAAGCACGGAGAAGTGAACTTCTACCTGACATAGCCCCTGCCGGGCCACGGCTGCATCAACAAGTTCAGCGGTTCAGGCATGCAAGGTCTCTGTTGTGCTCGGAGTGTGAGAGACATCGAGTACGTGGTCTTCGAAAGGACATCGGAGTACGTGGTCTTCGAATATACGAGGTTCGAAGCGACACGCAGGAAGATGCTTGAAATGGCAGGACCGGATAATGTCGTCCACAGGATGATAAGGGACGTAATAACGTGAAACGCAGTAGAGTGATGAGGCAGATCATGAGTCATGAGCGCCTTATAGCGGAAATGGCGTGATGAACAGTGAGCAACGGTTTCGGGAGAGAAATCACCTCCAGGAAACTCTCCACCGAAGTATGCGAGATCTACCGTCGTCGGAGTACCAGCGAAACGGACGCCGAGCTCCACCCGAAATCGTCGGAGTGACAACGGCACACCAACGGTAGGCCCGAGAAAAATATAACGGAAAACAGAAGAACAGAATCAGTGCCGTGTCGGGAGAACTTGTTCCGCAGGGAAACTCTCCGTTGGTGTAAACAAATTCCCCACCGGGTACTAGACTGAGCAGATCGCAATGAGACGTTACGGGTCGGTGGGGTACAAGTAAACTGTAACTAGTGTATTTGTTTCTGTCCAAGATTTGTGAGATTGTCGCGATTAGTTGATCGAGTGTGAATATGTCAAGAAAGTGTCTGTGATTTGTCTAAAAGTGGAACATCGCCAGAAGGCTTATGAACGCAGCCAGGAAAACTCGCCACAGTTTCCAGTACCCACTACCAGGAGCCAAGATCGTCAAACGGGCGGCCATTGGGGGTGGCGATAACGATTCCAATGGTAGCGGGTTTCTGAGGTTTCTAAAAGGTCAACGGTCGAAGGCAAGAGGTCAGTAACCGCCAAAACAGTGGTCAATTACCCGGTGACCATCGACTTGAACAGTTGTGAAAGTTGAAGTTATAAAAAGTGAAGTTGGAAAGTTTAAAAGTTTAAAGAAGAAAAAATAAAGATAAAGTGGATTGCTGAGAGAAGAATCTAGACTTCCAGGTAATTGACCGTAGTCCTTCAACACAATTTAAACCTCGACCGTTCCCCAAGCCATTTTCACATCCCCCATTGTGTTCGCAGGACCCCTTGGTTTATACCTTGAAGCCGTGGTTTGTAATTTGAAGCCGTCGTTTGATAATACCTTTGAGGACTAGTGAAGCCTGACCGTGTCCGCTCGTCGATTAACTACGCCAGAAACCAGGTAAACGAACCCATCGTCGAAGCTCGAGTCCGTCAACATACTCGAGGGCCGCGTAGAGAACCGGTAGCGAGAAACATAGCCGTACCAAAGCCGTGTGGAGTAGCGGAGTCGGAGGACGAAAACCAGCGGTATTGGTGGTGGAGTGGATGGACAGCGATCGAGGGTGAAGAAGGGGCCCCGAAGAAGAGAAGAAAGAGAAGTGCTAAGGTAGGAGGTAGCCAGTAAGAAAGTGGGAAAGGAAGGAATAAAAGTGTCGACAGAATCGAATAAAAGAGGTGTTTGCTTGAAGATCAGTAGCGTCTGGCTCAAATGGCACGTTCCCCATGTTGATCGGAGATTTGTGCCTTGCCATGAATCGTCTTTTCATCATTTTCCTGATGGGAAGGATTGGGGAAGTGGTAAGGTTAGGGGTAAGGAAAACAACAACACAGAACAATTAAAACAGAGCATTCTGCACCCCCGGAGTGATGCTGAACGATCTGCAGGTGCTACAACAGCAGGAATAAAACTTCCAACCCCCGGAGGGATTTAGAACCTCTACTCAAACAGTGAGCGGATATATCAACACCCTCGAGGGGATATTGAGATAACAGAACGACAACACCCCCGAAGAGATATTGTCATTCAAATACGGCTAAAAAACTATAGCTCTTTACCACACTGGGTTAGGAACAAAAGCATATCCTTAAATTTCAGCGCTCTGTAGGTTCATCTATGTATGGAGAACCAAAAATCCGGATGCGCAATTGCATTAATACAGGGCAATTGCATATCAAATGATATGATGTTCCGTAATCGGATTCACAAAGATCACATGAATAATACTCAGCGCGCTGAATAGTAGCCATGTGATAATTGAGTTTGCAATGTCCAGTCAGTGCCCTGACCAGAATACTGCAGTTGTGCTTGGAAAAATGCAACAAATTTCTTGACATTTTCGGACTCACATCCGGCAGAAAAGCCTTTGTTTGAACGCAAGTTTGCAAGCTACGCCAATGGTTGGCATGTTCGAATGCATCCCAAGAGCGAATCTTGTGCTTTATCCAACTTATTGACAGTGGTAGAACTGGTTCTGGACCAACGAAGTCAGTCGCAGCGCCAGCTCTAGCCAATTCGTCCGCCCATTCATTTCCAGTAATACCGGAATGACCGGGTACCCATAGAAGGTAGATAGCATTTGAAATACTATGTTCTTCGATTTGAGTTCGACATGCGATTACTAATTTCGATCTCGAATCTGCCGAACTAAGTGCTTTCAAGGCAGCCTGACTGTCAGAGCAAAAATAGATTCTTTTACCGCAAATTCCCTGTTGAAGTGCGGATTGTACGCCACACAGAATCGCAAAGATTTCTGCTTGGAATACGGTACAGTATCTACCAAGCGAATGAGATTGGTTCTCATGACAATAGACACCAGCACCGGCTCGGCCCTCCAACAAAGAACCGTCCGTATAACAAACTACGTATTCTTCAAGTTGTCGCTCCATCCAGCCAGACAGCCATTCCTCACAAAGAGGAATTCTCACATTGAAAGTTTTAGAAGGAAAACTACATGTGAGTGTAAGGTCACTGGGAGTAAGTGTATATTCATCCCAAGTAACCATTTGGGGCCACAGTCGTGTGTGGCTAGTTACACGATCTATTGGGTTACTGTTCCAGAGCCCAGTAACCTTAAGACGGTATGCACAAGAAAGTGCTTCTTGTTTCAGAAACACATGTAGTGGTTTTATGTTCAAGAGTGCCTCGAGAGCAGCAGTAGGTGTTGTCGAGAACGCACCAGTCATCGCCATCAAGACCATCCTCTGAAGATGGTTTAACTTTGATTGGATTGTGATGACTTCTCCCTTCTGCCACCAAACAAGGCCACCCGTATGCCAGTATTGGTCTAACAATTGTTGTGTAGATCCACTGAATGTACTTGGGTTTGAGTCCCCAAGATTTGCCGAAAGCCCGTCTACATTGGCCAAAGGCCATGCAAGCTTTCTTGATCCTGAAATCGATGTGAGCTGTCCAATTAAGTTTTGAGTCGAGAATTACCCCAACGTACTTAACTTGATCTTCGACAATAATTTCAGAGTCAAAAAACTGCAATGGACGGGCTCCGGTTGTAATCCCTCGTTGCGTGAAAAGCACCATTGAGGTTTTATTTGGATTAACTGATAGTCCAACATGAAGACACCACCGCTCAACAACACATAAGGCTTGTTGCATCAAATCAAAAAGTGTGGTAATGCAAATACCGGTGATCATTATATGATAATCATTGGCGAAACCATACGTCGGAAACCCAAGCTCATTTAGTTTTCTCAACAAGCTATCGGCGACAAGGTTCCATAGAAGTGGTGACAGCACACCACCTTGAGGACCTCCGCAGATACTCAGTTTCCTCATCTCTACTTGTCTTAACGATGAGCACAGATGTCGGTTGCTAAGCATTGCGTGTATCCAGTTCGTGATATATGAAGGTACTCCATGATCTCGTGCTGCTTCCAAAATGGATTCGAAAGACACGTTGTCAAAAGCACCTTCAATAAAACTCCTAAACTTGATCGCTTTTGTGAAAAAGCTTTTTCAATGTTGTAGACAACATTGTGTAACAGGGTGGTAGTAGACTTCCCCCGCTGATATGCATGTTGCATTGCATGCAGCGGGTGCTCGCCCAAGCTACCATCCCAAATGTAGTGGTCGATTAAACGTTCCACTGATTTGAGAAGGAAGGAGGACAGACTAATCAGTCTAAAGCTCTTTGCCTCCCCATAAGTGACGCGGCCACCTTTAGGAATGAATTTGACAGTTATTTCCATAACTGACATACTTCAAACCCGCCGGATGCCACGCGGCCTCTAGGCTGGTTTTGTCCGGAGAAAGATAATAGAGTTATCAACCTCCTAGTGGACCACAGCCAGTTACTGGGGAGTTCGCCCGGCTCTTCCCAGGCTCCGTTCGCCATTGAGAATATTTTAAACCCCCTCAACAATTTTACCCATAGCACGGGCCACATGACACTATGGAATTGGGGTTCCCTGTTTGGTGTTACCACCGGAACAGGTAGTCCGTAGTGTAATTCTTAGCCGGTTGAAACAACCACTACCGACACTACACGGCTGTTTGCTTGAAGATACTTACCAGGTGTTTTCTTGACCGCGATTAGCCACGAGCATATGCCGACCCTGAGGCATTGGGAAAGGGAGTTGCACATTGCCTGGGTAGTAGCGATACACGACTTACAAAACCGAACGCCTTGCTCCACCGGACCGACCTCGGCACCTTGTTGATTGGCTTGTTTTCGAAAGAACTTATCTCACCGAGGAATTCTGCGGCGGAGTAAGTTAGGTACAGGGTCGGGGACTAGATAGAGTAGTTCAGAAACAAGTTGGGATCTGGATGGTTCTACGAGGAAGTTGTGCCAAATGACACGATAAGGGAGCTAAAGAACGTAAAGGAGTGGCTTTGTGAGATGGTGCCAATTGTTGTTATAACGACCATGGTCTGCGACCGAAAAGTTTGTCTGGCCACGGCTTCGGAACACTCCCGATTCTGATTCGATTGAATTTTCTTTGACGCCATGCTCGATAAAAACGATTGGAGAGCACCCATCTGCGGTTACAGCGGCCCAAACCATTCTTTGTGTCAAGTGCTGCCTCCTGGTAGCCAACCAATGACTAAAATTCTCATATCAATGGTGGGTCGAATAAACCCTATCGTTTAGGGAGTTTCTGAATTGCTCAATTTGAAAAAAATAAATTTCGACAGAAAACACTATCATTGAAATTTGACCACTTTCGGCCAAGCGAGCACTTTTTACATTAAGTGACATTAACATTACAGATTTTCTATCTAAATATAAAGCAATCCCTTATGAACATCGTATGATTTAAGAGCCTAACGACCTGTTCAAGGTATCATCCAAACAATATGTGAAATCGTTGCACTATATGGGTTAAAGCTAGTGTATATTTTTTATTATGAATCACACTATTTCTTTTAAATTCCATCGCTAACAACCCGACGACAACTTGACAGATAGTGCTTGTTTCATATATGTACCACTGATTTGATGGTGGCGCTAGTATACGAGTACCAAGAACAACGAAACGAGATAGGTTCAAGAGAAAAGCGTGTTTCGTTACGTGTGTTATGAACACCGTCAATGTAACAAGAACAACATTTAGAAAAAGCGTATTCCAAAATGTGGACAAAGAAAACTATTATTAGAGAATCAATTTATCCGTAACGGAAACCGTCAGCAATGTTACATAAATCTTATTATAAATTTAGCTGGAAGTTGTTGTTTTTAGCAACCGGCTTTCTTCCTTTTTAAAAATGTTTTGGTTTACTTGTTGTCTGAAGTGTGCAATCGGTAAATCATTGGCACTTTTTTTCTCGAGAAATTTAGATGAAAAACATTTTGGCCAATAAAATACAAATCTTTAAAATTCGTGAACTTATGATATCTTGTTTCAAATAATTAAGAACATCAAGATTTCTAGTATTTTGGTGGGGAATATAAACAAAATATGTAGGATTTTCTACACATTTAGCAAAATTGGTTTTGGATAGAATTTGAGTGCCTTTACCACAATTCTGGCAGCAAACCGCTAGTGCCCGATTTTAGCAAAAATTCTGCCTTATTCTGTCCGGAAGGTATTGCGATGGTTCTCGTTCGGGTCCCTTCAGAATTCTTCTCGCATTTTACTCGGCTCCAGCCTGACAGAAACCTAACGGAACGGCTTCTACCCGCTACCGGAGGATTTCATGACTCGGGAGATATTTGGTCGATCTCGAAGATTTTCGGAAATTCCAATATAAGTGGAAGTGGCTCGATTTTGAAAGTCATCTTCTTGTGTTTCCTAAAATCGATTTATTTTATTTTGGATTTTTTAGATTTAGTTGTCACCGGGCTGAACTTTTTTGCGTTAACTTTTGGCAAAATGCTACGCTTGTAAACAATACTCCGAACCACGGCTTACATATACTAGGCTAGCTCGTTAGAGTGTAAACATTTGACGAGAGCGCGTCATAGAAATCGTTAGCGAAAAAAATTACATGAAATTCATTTATTGTTTGCTGCTAACGAATGATCGGCACCTGATAGATCACAAGGAAGCTATGCCAACCTCCAAAACCTTTTCTGGTAACAGGAAATTACGATGAGATATGTTTTCTGTGGCATGCAGCCAAATTCCTGATTTTCGCTAATAATCACAAAGATGCACTGATTATCCACTGTGTCTAGAGTAATTATGGCGTAATTTACGTCATGAATCTGTTGCATATTATTTTTTCACCGTAAGAGCTCAAATATTATCAATTAACATCATTCGAGAAATCCATTTGTTTTTCTACACGATTTCTCTGACGTCACCGACAACTGTCAATTCGCCGAATAGCAAGCCTCGTTTCTGTGAGCCTTGACTCCGAACTACGTTTCAGCCAATTCTAGCCAAACATGTCAAATGGTCCTAAGTGCAAATGACAGTTTCTCTTTGTTTACTTTCTCTTTCGCTAATAACTCGGCCATTTATACGTTTGTTCCTTAACTCTTAGCATAATATGCTAGTCGAAATCAAAATGTTTCGATATATCCTGAAACAATATTGAAAAGTTTTATGATGCCGCCGTAATAATCGAAAGAGAAAGTAAACAAAGAGAGGCTCTCATGTGCACTTAGGACCATTTGACATGTTTGTCGAGAATTTATAGACAGCTGATGTCAGTGCGACAGCTGCACGAACGGTCTGAAGTTGGTTACACTTCGAGTACCGCGCCCTGTAAGAGACAAGGACTATTATCATTTTTGCTATAGACACTCATACGAGATTTTCGATTGATTGACACCGGTGTAGTGGAGTGCACTGGAACTGCACAATTTTTGCACTTTCTAGCAGAAGTGCAGAAAACTGGGTATGTTCTATTGACACTTCTGCTAGAAAGTGCAAAACCTGTGCACTCCACTACACCGGTGCATATCAATCGAAATTCCCAATAGTAATAGACCAACCAAGGTACTTTTATCGAGCCAAACAAACTGTCAAAATCTGGAGCTAAACGAGCATGACGTCATACAATGCAAACAAGCAGACCAAGTATTGCGATTTTATTTAAAAAATGTGTTTTTTATTCACAGTGAGCTTCACTTTTCATGTTCGTATTAGTATTTTACAATATTATTTAGAAATATATTTATTGTTTTTTTTGTTATTTCGTTTATTTGACACGGCTCATAGCGATAGCTTAACGGAGCCATGGATCTTTCATGTGTTTACAATATGTATAAAAAAATAAAAACGCGCAACTTTTTATTGCGAGCGGAGACCTTTCGCGGCTCGCCTACTGCGTCATGGGGATCATTTAATTCTCTCCTGTCCTTCACATCAAGGCTATCATCGTTAAAAGTGGCTTGGTGCTCGCGATCAGATGTTCTTTCCTGCTTCTTGGACTTACGGGAGACCAATGTAAATCCGTCGTCATTGTTATTATCTTGTTCATCGATGTTGCTTACATTGATTTTTGGAGTGCTGGATGCTTCCTTTGCAGATGTCAATATGGACTGAACAGCTGCCACGCATTTGGCAACCGTTTGTGGCTCAGGTATTGGTATTGAAAATTCTTTTTTGGGCTGGTTTGCCGTGGATGCGTCGGTAATCGGTAGAGATGCATTCTCCTCTGTATCTTCCGCGCTAGGTTGTCCGTGGTGCGCTCTCTGATTACAATACTTGCACGTAGGCATGCTCCCCTCATGTGTGCATAACGTAGTTTGATTAGTAGTAGCTTCGTGGATTTTGAGTTTTATAGTCAAGTGGGAGGGGATAGATCTTTCGATTCGCATCCTCACCACAAGAACACCATTAGGTGTACCCGGGAAGAAATTTCCTCACGTGTAACGGATTGTACCTCACCGTATTGCGATATGAATTTTGCAATTAGATCAGGAGGGGTACGTGGTGATAAGTCGTGTAGCTTTACATCTATGTAGTCTTTTTCTATATACACGGGAATCTTAATTCCAACCTTATCACTTTCAGCCACGTGCTTCAAGTTGTTCTGTAAAACGAAACGTTCGGCTTGGGCTAACGTGTTGAATGACACGAGTACTACATTGCGAAAATGATGATACTGAAGATACATAACCTCCTTAAGCCTAAGCTGCATCTTCACCTTCAGCAGGTATTCCACTTCACGAAAACTCAATTGTATTGAACAGAATTTAAAGTCAACGACCGCTGTGTTGGGTCGGAGCAGAGCTTTTTCGTCAACTTTACTCATGATGGCAAGAATAAATGAAATCCTTCTTTTGTTCTCGAAACAATGCACGTTAGATCGAGAGATTGCTAGTTGTTGTTCACTTGGTTCGATTGTACGTCTGACTTGGGCAGAAGTAGAAAGTAGACTGTGATATTTATTGTGTTCACTATAACTGCATAACATTGGAAATTGGATAGTTTTTTTCTTTTCTTAATTTCTTGTTGCTCAGTGCCAAACATATAACTTCTCTGTTGATTCATATATTGAATAACTTGAAAAATTATTTTGATAAAAACATATGATCGAATACAGTCGAGTACGTTCGAGCTTGCACATTTTCGGGTGATGCCAATTTAACATGCTTGTTTTCCTAGTTGCCAGTTTTGCGGTTTTTACATCCGCGAGTCTATTACTATAAGTGTTTATAGTTTTTGCTTGAAGCGAAATTAATGTCGTTTTCGATTGAGAACCTAGACACTAACCCAGGTTAGTTGCTTCGAACATACATTTTCAATGGAACTGAGTTGGGTTCTCGCAAAACAGTGGTGGTGTGAGCGAACCCGAAATATATTTCAGGTTGGAACCCAACTCGGTTTTCAGTTCAGTGGCGCATAACCTAGGTTCGAAACTGGCTTCAAACAAACGATTTGACAGCGGTTAGGTCCGAAACTGAGTTAGTTTCTGCCTCAAGCAAAAACGACATAAGAGATGCCACCTCACAGCCTCATTATTTCGGATGAATGGCAAGAGACCAAACTCTCTGCAAAGATTGCAAGTTGCAACGTATATTTATCGCTTCTGAGACTGAGACAACCGGAACCGAAGAAACTTCTTGGGAAACTTTGACATTCTTTTCCGTTTGAAATGTTTAGCAACATCGCCTCTTAGGAAAGAAGTATGAATCTCTGGTCCCGGTATTTCGTCGCTGTTGTGCTATCTTATGACAAGCGCCATTTAGCTCATTTCGAGAAAAACGATTTTTAAAGTTTGACATTGAATATCTTGAAACTTATAAATGGTATAAACAATTCAAAGAAGACAATTAATGCTTCTATCTATTCTTTATTAATCTCTCAAATATTATGAAGATCGGTTGACTATGTTGCGAGTTTTGACTATGAATGTAAACAAAAGTCGCACTCACACGTGTCATAGGTGTGTATAGATGACAAAATTTGTATGGCGTGTCATAATCGTGCATGGAAAATTTTACATAGAAAAAAATCATCAATTATTAACTTTTATTCATATCTTTGGTTTAATTTGGCCTATAAACAATCGGTGAGATGCATTTTGAAGGAAATGAGTCAGAGAATCTTGCAAAAATAGTTATTTTTGGTTACAGTGTTGCCAAATATGGTATATTTCCAGTGTAAAACTAAAACTACATTTTTCTCACAATTCGTGTGATTTTGTTTTGAAAGTAATTATGCCATTGTGTTCTTTAGATAGTTTTACACATAAAAACATCTTATATATCAAGATATCTTGAGTTAATCCCCAGACACAGTCATATGAAGCGAAAAATTCAAATTTTCTCATAATATTTTTTGCTATATCTCAGTAACCAAGCAGAATATCAAAATTCTGAAAACGCCACTTTGTAGAGATTTTTTAGACACGTGATGTGGCATATCTAACTCAGTTTACCCCAAAATGGCGTTTGTCATAAGATAGCACAACAACGACGATTTGTTGAAAATTCGCTTTAAAGTATGTTTCATCGGTCATTATCAAGATGAAGTCAGCCGGAATTTGTGCTTGTTTTACCGGGGGACATGTCATATCAATC
This sequence comes from Topomyia yanbarensis, assembly GCF_030247195.1. Classification (NCBI taxonomy): domain Eukaryota; kingdom Metazoa; phylum Arthropoda; class Insecta; order Diptera; family Culicidae; genus Topomyia; species Topomyia yanbarensis. Next base: position 175,233,818 of record NC_080670.1, on the reverse strand, counting down.
CGGCGCGAATGAAAGAACTGTTTCCGACTTTGAATCGATAGTTTCTTTCAACGTGGAATTTTGGTGGAAATCTAAGACACGGAAACCAGCTGAAAGAATTAGGATAAATTATAGAGCTGCAATAATTGGATTGAGGCGCATATGTTTGTGTGAGGCAAGCTAAGTTTTGATGAATAATCCCTACTTTTTCGCAGGAAAAGAATAATCCCCATCTACCTTACAACAAACAAATTCAGCTTACGTCTAGGGGCAGATCACTTGTGATGCATTTTTAAAAATTAGCGAAATTAAATGCATGTATTTCCATCAAAACAGAAATTCATAGTGCATTTTGCGTTGCGTGCAATGTCTTTTGAGTTGCGTGTAAGACGTCAAAACCCTACGAAAGAAATATAACCTTACATTCCATAAAACGTCGAATAAAGTGGATCAGCGTAGGACGTTTTTTGAACAAACTTTTCTGCGAGGGAGTGCAAAGTTGATGCAAAAATGGAAATTAAATGCATTTTTTCTAATTTGATGCAAATTTTTTATACATTCCTAGAGTGATCTTCCCCTAGGCTTACGTATTGTAAGTTTTTCTCACATCCACAGGCAATGCCTTGAACTGATGACTTGCGACATATAAATAATTTCTGTTCTAAGTTTTGTTGATATTTAAACAACTTGGCAAAATTCAATAGGAAGTTAGTAAGGAAAATGCAAATTATTTTAAAATTAATAAGAGATTCAGTTTTCGGAAGTTGGTATACCATTATAGAATTCAAATTCGCAGTATACGAACTTGCATCATAGCCATCCGCGTGATTGGTTACCTAGATCAACAGGAAGACCCGAACGCTAATTGGAACTTTCTCTGCTATACGGTTACCCGCAGCACAACGCGTACAGCACAGAAGCAACGGAAAATCGGTCACGGCATCATCAACGGTTTGCAGCAAGTAAACAAGCAAGTTTTGCATTTAGCGAGGAAAGTTTACAGTTCGGTAGGAAAACTGCTAACAGCAGCCGGAGCTATTCTCAAACTCATTTCCTGGAGGATTCTTGCGCTGATTTTCCGACTATCCGGTCGGTAGTTGTAGAGCAATCAATCAATGGTTTCATAAGTGACTTTCACTACGCCACCGAAACAGGGTTGCCATATTTAAATCTGTTATGTTCGTGAAAAAAATCTTAATTCTCGACAAACATATGATTACGGCCTAAAAGCGAACTGTCAAAATCCACTTTGAATGGAAATTCCAGACAAACCATTACAAGTCGAACATAGTTCACAACAGTTTATGAAAGAGAAAACTTTTCTCTTTCATTTAATACCAGCATCTGTGATTGGCGTGTTTGTCCGGAATTTCCATTCAAAGTGGATTCTGACAGTTGGCTTTTAGGCCGTAATCATATGTTTGTCGAGAATTGGGTTATTAAGCAATATGCTGTTTTTGATTTTTTTGTTGCAGCTGACGTTAAAGATACATAATTGAACTTTTTTCACTTTTTTATGCGCAAAATAACATAAAAATTATTTTATAAAATAGAATTATCACGACCATACCTTCCATTGAGCTACCATGATTCCTATCCTTTGCTGGGACAACTGTGAAAAATGCTAACCCATGTGGCTAAATTCACTGTCAAGAAAGATCGATCATGTCAAACGACGACGTGTCTACATTTTTTTAGAAAATCAATTAAAAATCATTCTGAAGTTTTTTTTGTTATTAAGAAAGATGAGCTCTATCGGTTTATGAAGTAAAAATATTTTGTTTGGCAATTACAATTTTAGACGGGCGTAACACATCAAACAATTTCATTGAGAATCTTTAGTGGTCCAGAATGATAATACACAAAATGATGAATTTAGCGGAATGCCTTTTCCGAATTAGGTATTAGTTTTGTTTGGGTGTATCTCCTCAATAAGTGAACATGAATAGAAAACGCAGATCCACTATTGAACCATACACACGCCTACTCTTATCTGGAAAAAAGTCATGAATCGTCGTCGCGTTCGCCTCATTTCTAGTTTACGCAATTGAAAAGGGCGAAATTTTCTGGCAGGTGGGTGCGGTTCGCGAAGTTAACTGATGTTTATTTTATGTACATACAAGCGAACCAGAAACGGCACCAGCACCAAACGTTCCGGCTTAAAGTTGGAATGAAATTTTCAGCTTGAATCGTAACGAAACCGGATCGGAGAGGGTAGGGTGGCGGTGGGGGTTATACGAATATCTCCCGAGCAATTTCGCATCGTGTGGAGTAATCTGTTGCTAAAAATAAACATTTCTCATTCAGTCACAAAGTCCAGCTGGCGAAAAATTCCCGTCCACCCGGCAGGGTACGTGGTTGGGGTCAGGGACTGGTGTTGAAGAGAAAACTTTTCGTCTGTACCCTACCCTGTACTGGATAGGTAGCAGGTTACAGAGCGGAACATTGAACAAATTATTAGTAGGGCTTTCGGAATGCCTTACGGGGTGATGATATCCCGTGGCAAAGTTGCTCCAATTTGCGGGGCTTCTGCGGTTGAATTCAGTTTAAAGTTCATGCCCTTACGTAGAATGATGGAATGAGGTAAAAGTTTTTTTGAATAAAGTAAATGAAATTGTTATTCTATGAGATTGTACTATGTAATGTTACTTTCTAAAGAGAAAACTTCGGGTTAACAAACTTTTACAGATACGAGAGATACGCATGAACTTTGTTTCGCCAAAATTTTAATTTATCCCATTTCACAGATTCACTTTTCAGAAAATCAGGAATTGAAGTGGTGAAATTGACAACGCAATTACTGGCTTCTCAGTATTTTTAGATGGATTACTGTAAATCTGGTAATTGGGTCATTAAGCTATATATAGTTTTCCGTTCCATTCGATAAATTTTAGGTCCAATATACATAATTACTTTATTTAAAAAAATCGTTGTAATACGTAAAAACAATTTTTTTGCTTTTAAAATAAATCTTATGTAAACATAGACAACCATACATAGGAAAACTGCGGTTGTCTACATCCGGCCTATCAAGGCAACACTCAAAATGAAAAAAACTATATACATTGGACGGTGTTGTCAAATAAAAATAACCCTGCGGGAAAACATGATTTTATTTTTTCTGACAGGGCATCATTTGTCGTGAAATTGGGTATGTCAAACGCTTCTGATAGTGTCAAATAAAGACTGTCAACATATTGGTTAATTTTAAATTTAAATTTTATTGAGTTGGAAAAAAAACATTGCTGTAATCACGAAAATCAGCTTTATGGATGTATGTACAGGACCGGCGGAAAGCGTGGGTAGTATGGGTAGTACTACCCACTCGAAAATTACCGAGTGGGTAATTACCCACTCAAAATTTTGAACCATTTCAAAAAATTTAGATGTGCAACGCATGTATCTCGCACTACACACATTTGAAAACTTCGACGTACCACAATTCAATTTGCATAAACGAACGTGACTTAATGTGAATGTAATGTAAGCGTGTGCATTGCGAAAAGGGAAAAAATCCTTACTAATGGATTCCTCACCCTATGCTTTCTACCCACTCGGGCGTAAAGTGTTTCGCCGCCCCTGTGTATGTAATAAAAATAGTTTTTTCTCATTTAATAAACCAATTGCGGTTTCAGTTTAACAAATATAATTGCTAAATTCTCGGCAAAGTTAATCTGTAAAATGGATAAAACTCAAATTGCTGAACTTTCAGTATCTTGGATTGCTGAACTGTTCAGCTGATGAAAATTCCAACGTTGAATTTTGTGTGTCTACTTCGTCTCATCAGTAGCATTGAAGACGCCAACTAGATACTAATACCAAAAAGTTTCACTGCTTGTGTTAACGCTGGCTACTGATACGAAGTCGTAACAACCTTCCCATATTTGTTTTATCCAAATTTAAGCTCAATCTAGCAAATTGCAAAGTCAATTGAAAATAAGACCAACATAAGATCACGATAAATTTCACCGTGAAATTTAAAATAAATAACCAATGTTCCCACATTTTTATTTAATTAATTGTTTATGAGTGTGCTAAAAGCCAAATGCAAATCGAAAGTTTTTGCATCAACTTATCCTTGGATTGTGGTACACGTAACTATAAAAACAACAACAGTGTATCAATACAGCCGTGATTCGCTGGTTGGGCCACACCTTTGTCCAACTAATTTGATTCGTTAGTTGGACCGACTGACAGATGTCAAAAACTCTCCAAAGGAGACGTTAGTAGTGTAATTGCATCTACTCACATCTCTAATAATTGTCAGATTGATTGTCAAAGTAAATTTGACATAAAATTTTGAAATTTAGATGCTTTTTAGTTGGACAATGGTCCAACTAGCGGAGGTTCAACTAAAAAGCGGTCCAGTTAAAAAATGTCCAACCAGCGAATCACGACTGTAGTAGATAGATTTCATAGTGGGTTAATGTTTTTCCCGTAAAGCAGAAAACTACGGAATTATTTCAGCTTGAAATTTGACCACAGACTAACAGACATAACACTATGAGGGAATTCCCTCAAAAAACATCGATCCAACAATTTTCCCAGAACACTAGCTTCACCTTTTATTCACAGTCCCAAACATCATTTACTGCTAGGTTACCCCTCAGGTTTGGGAACAATTTTGCACTAGTAGTCTATCCCCCATATGCTTGTTCATATATCAGTGGCGCCATAATTTCAAATGTGGCCACAGTCCCAACTACACATATATTTAAAATGACCGTTAAAGGGGGCGAAGCTTTGTTTTTGAGTGTTATGTCTGTTAGTCTGTGATTTGACTACCAGTGGTGCACCGGCAATGTTGTTAAAATAAATGTTGTTGCCATTTAATTCAAACCGTTGAATTTTCAACAGCTACAGACATTCTAGCCAGAGTTAAAAATTCTCAAATTCATTGAATGAAAATTGATCATATTCAGCCGCATTTGTTTTCAATATTCAGTGACGCAGCTGAAAACGTCAAACGATCAAACCGCCCATTCTTCCATGCAGATTTTCATTCGGTTCCAATTATTACACGAAGCGACCGTGCAGCAACGAATCAAACGCATCTAAGTATGCCCTGGCACAATGTAAGCGACGATGAGTGTTGTTTCATATGCTTTATCGGCATTTGAAAACATTTTCCTAGATAATTAGTGTAATGAATATATTGTATTATGACACATATACTACATCACAAGCTGGTGGAAAATAATAAACAACGACGGCAAAAGTAAATGGGATTGTTTTCAACCAAGAAACTGCCGTAGTGTTCGTGAGACCGGTCGTCGAAAACTCAATAAGATGGATAGTTGAATGAATATTTTTTCTATTCACCCCGAGTCGCAACAGGTTCATTTTCAGCCGTCAAAAAAGATCTTCGCTTATTTTTAACTCTGATTCTAGCACCATGCTTCCTTCGAAAAAGTTGGGCAAATTCTGAACTATACTCTTGTTTAATTTGTTGCATACTGCATACAAATTCCCACACATTTCAAATGCATAGTTTGCACAGTTCTTCACATTATTATGATAAAACGATCATCATTCTCCACACTTATAAGAATACTGTCAAAACTTTTTCGCTCTCGTAAAATATTAATATTTCGACACAGATTTTTCATTAGGGCCTAAGTCGCAATGTACTCAAATGGAGAAAAATCAGTTTCAATATTCGGCGATGCTTTTCTAAATGTAGTTTTTATTGCAGGTATAAATTACTTTATGATCATGTTTTCCCTGAAGCATCTTTGGTTAAACCTTATGACAATATAACAAAGAATTTAATTCCTATGTGCTTTTAGTGGGTAGAAACTAAAAAAAATGCTTACGCCCAATTTGCATTCCAGTCGTGATTTCGCCCTTCAGCAACCACCATTTGCGAAAGGGCTAAACCGTGAGCACAATTTTCAGAAGGGCGCGGTAAATGGGCTAAACTGACTTTGTCTTGCTGGGTAGGGCTGGGTAAATGGGCGAGCTTGACAGTATACTTTTTAATAGGGCTCAGCAAATGGGCGCATATAAACCCAATGCAAATGAAAGGGCGCGTGCATCTTTTCTCCGAATTTCATGAAAATATCGAAATATTCGAATGTTTATGAACAATAACTATAGAGTAGACATGATCATAGTAGATATTGCTTATCATTTATATAATAGAACTGCCATTTAAAGAATAATTTTGTGAATAATAACCATACGCCCCGGTTCTGTCTAAAAATGTAAGTTTAGCCTTTATATTCCATATGAGAAGAAGGGCCTAAGTCGAAATCTCGAAGAAAATGCATGTTTCGCCGTTTTGTTTTATTTAATTATAAATCGAATTAAAAACCATTTTAACTAATTTTCACCTCAATCTTGCGGTATTTTTGTCGCATAATGTCATAATAGCGAAAACGCTGTTTGTTTACATTTGCGATTTAAGCCCTAATGAAAGATCTATGTCGATTTGTTCTCGGTGAGTAACGCCCAGTAAAGTTCAGCCGGAAATGAACTGGAATTCTGGCTGGTTCCAGTTCGTACACGGGCTCCAGTGACACAACCGATTCTAGTTAGAATCGGTTGTTGCACTGGAGCCGGAATACGAACTGGAACCAGCCAGAATTCCAGTTCATTTCCGGCTGAACTTTACTGGGCGGTTTGTCCGGACTTTTCGCTCAGTCAATTTTGACAGTATGCTTATTGGCCTTTTTCAAAAAGCAAGCGATATTTTGTTTCCCGGTCAAACCATTCGGAATTTGATTCGGAATCCTGATGGAGTCAGTATGGATTCCAAATCAAATGCAACAACCGATTCTGAAACCGATTGAATCGGAATCGGTTGTTGCATTTGATTTGGAATCTAGGGGCAGATCACTTGTGATGCATTTTTAAAAATCAGCTAAATTAAATGCATTTCTTTCCATCAAAATAGACATTCATAATATATTTTGCGTTGCGTTTAAGACGTCAAAACCCCATAAAAAATTGGCCCTACATTCAACAAAACGTCGAACAAAGTGAATCAGCGTAGGACGTTTGTTAAACAAACTTTTCTGCGAGGGAGTGCAAAGTTGATGCAAAAATGGAAATTAAATGCATTTTTTCTAATTTGATGCAAATTTGTTATACATTTCTAGAGTGATCTGCCCCTAGTTTGGAATCCATAATGACTCCATTCAGAAATCCGAACCGGTTCCGGAATAAGTTTAACTAGGTTATTGAGCACTTCCCACTAACCTGGACTCCGCACTTTCAAAGTGCGAGTGATCAAACTGCTACTGAAAACTGCGAGCTGTCAAAACACGTGTATTTCAAGTGATAGAGATGGTACTCTCATAGACCGATCAGTCGATCTAAGCAGTCTATGAGAAAAATTTATTAGAAGAATGTTCAGTGCGCAGTGCAGTTCGAAGCCAGATTTTAGTGCCCCAAACAATGTATCTTAAACCCCACAAGTGATCTGCCAAGGATCAGTTCTATCTAATTTACAAGAGTCCATCGAGTATTAACTGAAGTAAGTGTACCGTCAAACAGCATCATCATGAGGAATGATTGTTCTGTGCAGCAGGTGGTGATGATGATGATTGTTCTATTCTCAAAAATGACCAAACTGTGGTTATTTTTTTTGGTTGTGCCTAGTAAGGTATATGCTCCCTAAGTGATCTCAGACTCTCGATTCATTCTATCTATTTGAACACATTAGTTAGTGTTAGTGTTTACTAAAGACGCTGAATCGCTCTGGATAAAGACTCGCCATCCCCATTGTTTATTTATTATTTATCTTTCAGTATCAGAGACCTGTCAAAAGTACTCGATCGACACTGGCAGATAAATAGTAAATAAACGATAGAGATAGCGAAACTTTATCCAGAGGGATTCAGTGTCGGTAGTGTTTACTATCTCTGGAACACTTTGGTCTAAAATGATACAGTGAAAAGAACGTTTTTTCATTCGAATTTTTGCTTCGCTCGCACACAATTATATATATTGTTCAAAGCTATTTTTGTGACTGTACTATTTCTTTGGAAAATACCAAAGTTATTGATGCATACTTCAAAACAGTATATTTGCTGGGGGTCGCGACATAAATCAGTGAGATTCCCCGAATAATAAGATGCATTAGTGTTCATCTACCTTATATTTGCCACAGAGCCACGCGCGCTCTTCATAACATTGCCCGTGTGACATCTGTTGAAGCGAAAGGGGACATGCATGGCGTGGAATACTTTCTGTCAGCTGTTTCGAATCAGTAACAGTAAACAAATTTCTCTTTGTCTAATTGGGCGAATCGAGACCGTTTAGGGTCTCGGTTGCGGACCATCGAATCCGATGTTTGTAGTTTGCGATTTGTCTTTTCCGTGCGGTTGTACTTTTGAACTAAAAATGGTTTCTACCAGATATATTTACATCATATTTCTTCTCATGCTTGACTTAACGTAACTAGTACAATTGTGTGATTTCTTGTCTTTGTATTTGCGATACATTGCATTCGTTTGAAGGTGCCAATGTTTTTGTTTTGTTTTGCATTTGATATATCTTAACGCTAAAGATTACCAATTTTTAATTATTTCGAGACTGGATGGACAATTTGAAATGCCAAAGTTAAAAAATTGAGCTATCACAAAATAAGGAATAGATAACATGCCGCTTGATGACTTTCGGAAGATTGACGAAATTAATTACTCATTGCATTCTCAGGAAATGCTTTAAATATGACCTTTGGATTTGTATCAGCATTTTATATTTCCAACACTGCAGTTTCGGATATCCAGGGCTAGTTTATGCAGGTACAGAGATGAGGGTACATTGATCACGTAGTAGGCTCAGCACCACACCGAGTTAGTTGGATGATATTGATGGTTTATAATTGTTGACTTATATGTCAGAGATATACTGTAAGTCTTCCCGATCAAAACCAAATAGCAAAACTACCAGAAAATATTTTTCATAACAAACTTTGTTATAAAAATTGGTCATCGATTAATACAATCGTTGCAAAGAGTGGTCCATTAAGAACCAACTGCTTCAACATTGTTTTCACTATAGAGAGAAAAGTTACCAGAAGATTTTCAAAGGGATCACGAATTTTGGAAGCTGTGAATATCCAGTTTAATATGCCAAAAAGTTTTAATAGCCCGACACCATGTTGAGTCCTTGATTGAACCATAGGGGCACATGGGGATTGCGATATCCCGCGATCTGGACAAGTAAACGTAGTAATCCGTCGTGTTTTGTGGCGAAACTCCTTTTAGCATGTTTGCACAAGAGCACGGATCGTCACTGAAGGGAAAACTTCAGTTTTTCATAGACATGACGAGAGATTATGCAGCTTCTCCCCACAGTATAATTCTCGCGCCATAAAAAGCTAATAGGCAGACAAAATTTGTCGTCGTAGAACGTTGGTCGGTAAAGTTGTCGAAATTGGGCCCTACCATCCGCGATTGGTATTGAATGTATTTGCTTGCAATCCAGTATCTTCACTGACTTTAGTAAAGGGTTTCGAAAGCAGCCAATACCATACTCAAGCAGGTTTTCGTAAGTCGAATTCTCGTCGTTGGCTACACCGGCGATCTCAGCCTTGTGCGCGGGTACATAAATATGGTAGTCTTACGTAAAAGGTTTGGAGCAAATAATGGCATTTGCCTACCACAGAGAGAAATTCACTACAGGCGCCGGTCGCTTCGCTATGCCTAATTTTACAAGTATGAAACTAACACACTTGACAAATGTTCTCACCTTTCTTTCTGTTCATCTTGAATTTGTAGTACTTCTTTGTAAGTTGGTAGTTGAATTAGTCTCTGGTTGCAACACGCAGAAGAATCAGGTCTTTTTGAAACAACAAAACGTTTAGTTGAAGTTCAAACTTGACGAAAGATTGTTTCAAACTGAAATGAGCGTTTTGGTTTAGTCCAACAAATACTTCTGTTTGCATTTTAAACAGAAGCATTGTTGGAGAAATATAAAATTTGTCAGATCGAAATGATCCCTTGGTTGAAAAGCAACAGAATCTATGTTTGATTTCAACTAAATTTGAGTTGTTCTCTCATTGGGTTATTACTAAAGATTTTTTTTGTTTCTTCAAACTTGATTGTACGGTTAAATTTAAAGTGCAAGACTAATGAACTTCATGCACGAAAACTTGGAATTAGAGCAAGTTGTGCATGATGGCAGAGCTGGCACAAACCTCGAGGAATTCGTAAACACTACAACGGAAGATTTATTCGAAATGCAAATAAACTGAACTGTTCGCGGTAAGCGGTTTTGCAAGAATGGCGGTTCCCTCCAAATGCGCTCGGTGCCAGGGTTGCCAAGTTGCAAAGTGCAATCACATCAGAGTTAAGTGAAGGGATTATTGTTGTACTATTCCACACTCCTCCTCAACAAATATTCACTTCACAAAGGATACTCCAACCTCAACATCATGGAGAACTGACCATGCTTCTGTGGTCCCAAAGGCTTGGTCATAACGTCTGCGACCATGATATCCGTTGGGCAATACTCCAAAGCAATTTCGTTCTTCTCAGACAACTCCTGCATGAACCATCCTCTGGTGCTGATATGCTTGGATCTTCTACTGGATCTGTTCGATTGAACGAAGGCAAGACAACCTTGGTTATCTTCCTTGATTATACTCGGCTTTGTTTGTAACTCACCAAAATCTCGAAGAATCTGCCCCAACCAGATGGTCTCTTGACAAGCTTCTGAGAGGGCGACGTACTCCGCCTCCATCGACGAGAGAGTTATACACGGCTGCCGGCGGCTTGTCCACGATATCGTACCACCAGCGTAAAAGAATACAGCTCCCGAAGTTGATAGTCTGCTTACTGGATCTCCAGCCCAATCAGCATCGGAGTATCCGATTAACGGTTCATCTACTGCACCACCCAATCGTAAAAAATATTCGCGTGTAAATTTTAAATATCGTAGCACGCGTTTTGCTGCAATCCAGTCTGCCTCTGTGGGTGCTGAAAACTTTCACCCAAGTATTGCCGTACTGGCAGCGATGTCAGGTCGTGCTACTACAGCCAGATATAATAATCCACCTACTAGACTTCGATATTTTGTCGAATCCTCCAGTAATTGACTACTCTCACCGGTTTTCAGGTATCCGGAATCCATTGGTGATCTTGTGGTCTTTGCGTGTTCCATATCATGTACTGTAATAAGCTTGTCGATGTACTGCGTTAGTCGAATTTTATAGATTCCTTTCTCGCGCTGCACTTGCATCCCCAAAAAATGTCTAGTTTTGCCCAAGCACGTGAGCTCAAACTCATTACTCAGATTGTCGTAGACTGTCTTCATCTCAGCTAGGTCAGCTGATGCGAGAAGTATATCATCAACGTATACCAGTAAGTACACTCTCACATTTCCCGTGCACTTCACGTATAAGCATGGGTCCGCTGAAGACACCTTGAATCCCAGCTTCAACAGAAATTCGTTTAACCTTTTATTCCAACAACGTGCCGACTGACGAAGGCCATAAATGCTTCGTTCGAGCTGACATACAAACTTCTCCTTACCCGGAGCTTTGAAACCCGGTGGTTGGCGCATAAAAATGTCTTCGTCCAGTATTCCATTGAGATAGGCAGTCTTTATATCGATATGCTGAACTGTTAGGTTGTGTTTACTAGATACAGCCAGAAACATCCGCAATGTAGGTTGGCGTGTAACCGGTGCAAAAATTTGGTCGAAGTCGATGCCAAACTGCTGAGTGTAGCACTGTGCTACGATCCTTGCTATATTTTTGACGATTTGATCCTTCTCGTTACGCTTAATCTTAAAAATCCACTTGGAGCCTACGATTTTTCGTCCAGGTGGCAATGGGACTAGCACCCATGTATCATTTCTTCGATGAGATTCTATTTCATCTTCCATCGCGCTGAGCCATTCAGCGTTTTTCATGGCTTTCTCGTGATTATCTGGTTCTTCCACAGCACATGCCGCTCCACTGACGGCATAATCCAGCACATAGTCATCTAGAGGACGTGGAACTGCCCCTTGCTTTTGCCTGCCGGATCGACGCAAATTTCCGCCAGAAAATTCACCGTCCGTCTCTGGACCGTCGAAATACTCATCTGACGATTCAGAACTTTTCAATTCTTCCTTGAACGGAATCAGTTTTATTTCGTCCTCTTTCTGTTGCTGACCTTCAGAAACTTGAATCTCGGCCGGAGATGTTCCAGTTTCTATTTCCATAAAACGGGCATCTCTGCTAATGATGATAGAATCGGTCTCACGATCTACGAACCTGTAGCCTTTGTGTTCCATGCTGTAGCTCACGAATATCAATATTTTCTAGCCTTTGGTTCCATCTTGCTTCTTTTGACATCGGGAACAAGCACGTATGCTTCACTACCAAACACTCGCAAATGTCTGAGATCTGGTTTTCGCTCCCACCACAACTCGTAAGGCGTTTTTTTTAAAATGATCTGGATGGTAATCGGTTCTGGAGATAAGTCGCTGTCAATACAGCTTCGCCCCAATAACGTTTATCGAGTCCACTATCCAGCAACATGCAAGTTGCCATTTCCGTTATGGATCTGTTTTTCCGCTCAGCCACACCATTAGACTGAGGAGAATACAGAGTAGTGTACTGCGCTTTGATACCCTCATCACGATAAAATTTTCGCAGCTCTTTGTTATTGTATTCTCCCCCACCATCCGAACGAATGAATCTTGGTTTACGCCCGAAAAGGTTCTCGGTCCACCGCACATAGTCAATAATATTCTGGGCAGCCTCCCATTTGTGTTTCATCAGGTTGGCAACAGTAAAGCGACTATAGTCGTCGATAAGATGCATGACGTCCCTGTTACCGCTTGGCGTGATCGTATTCATGGGGCCGCATACGTCAGTGTGAACCATGTCCAACACCTGGGTGGATTTTCTCTCAGTGACTGCTGGGGAAGGGGCTCTGACTGCTTTTCCCTCCAAACAATATTCGCAACTAAACGAAAATTACAGTCACTCACCTGCATGCCCGTGGCAAGCTTCTCCTTATTGATGCGTTCCGCAGTTACCCAATCGCGGTGACCTAGCCGTCGATGCCACATATGTTGGCAGTTCTGCTTGTGCTGCCCTACCACAGCTTGTAGCGCAGACTCAGCCAAACACAAATGATACAGTCCGCCGTAACGAACGCCTTTTGCTGCTACGAAACCTTTCTTATCAAAAATTCGACAACCATCACTATTGAAACGCACCTCCAGATTCTTTTGCGCGAGCTTTTCTACAGATATCAGGTACGTTGATAGTCCGGGCACATATTTCACATCACTCATATCGATTTTAATTTCTTCATCATCGCCATTAATTCCGCGCAAAACACCATGACCCTCACCTAGGATCTGAGTTTTCTTTCCGTCCGCGAGAGTAATCCTTCCTCCGGAAAACTCTTTCAGCGAGGTAGAAAATTTTTTATCACTGGTCATGTGTGCACTGGCTCCACTGTCTATAATCCAGGATAGACTCTTATCATCACTCACGATGAATGCGACACCTCTAGCGTCATTCTGAACCGCTGTTGCCTTTCCACTCTCACTTTTCACTGACTTTGAGGTAGTTTCATCTTCTTTCTTTAAAGCCTGCAACTTTTTGCAATTTCGTCGAAGATGCCTTTACAATGCTTTTTACAATGATGGCAAACACGAGTTTCTTTACTCTGCTTTGCCTCCGTAGATTTCATGGCTTTTTCTACTTTCACTGCACTACCGTCACGCTCCAGCCGGCGCTGGTATTCATCACTTAGTTTCGATTTCACATCAAGCGAAATGTCATCTTCCGACCGACTGTCTAGAGCCGTAACTAATCCATCGTATGACGGCGGAAGGCTTCGCAACAGCATACATATTTTCGTATCAGCATCAAGTGTTGTTCCTGCACCATCTAAACGATCGAATAACTCATCGATTACAAGCAAGTGCTGTTCTAAATCTCCAGGCTCTGCCAGATTAATGGAGCATAACCTTTTAAGTAATGAAACGCGCACAGAACGGGTAACTTTCTGATGGTATCTTTTTAATGCCGTAAACACGTCTCGAACCAACACACTATTTTTCACTATGGGCAACTGACTGTCCTCTAGCAGTAGTACTAGCGTTGCTTTTGCCTTTCGATCTAAAACTTTTCATTTTGCACTACGGTCATTTTCATCGGGAGGGTCGTTGATCACTACATCCCATAAGTCTTCCCGGCATAACAAACTTTCTACGCGCACTTTCCACGTAGCCCAATTCGCACCGTTGAGCTTGGGAATTACAAACTTCGCATCAGTCATGTCCGAACAAGTTTTCTGCAAGCCGAACGAAACAAAAGAATAGCGTCCGATTGCACTGTCAGTCTTTCGTGGTATTTCACTTTTCCACTCTTCGCTCACAGCGGAAACGACAGCAATGGCGGCTCTCTTGGCCTTCACGCTTTTTCACATTTTTTTTATTCCGATCCCTCAGGAAAGCCTGGGCCCATAACCTGATGGCAGAGCTGGCACAAACCTCGGGGAATTCGGATTCACAGCGGAAAGAAATATGCACACGCGAGAAACACTACAACGGAAGATTTATTCGAAATGCAAATAAACTGAACTGTATGCAGTAAGCGGTTTTGCAAGAATGGCGGTTCCCTCCAAATGCGCTCGGTGCCAGGGTTGCCAAGTTGCAAAGTGCAATTACATCAGAGGTGAGTGAGGGGGTTATTGTTGTACTATTCCACAGTGCATTCTTGGAATTAATTCTACCACGTCAAGCTAGTATTTTCGGTCGGTTTTTCCAGTTAGATGGAATCAATTGTATGGTTATTAATTCGGTACAATAATTAGTTATATGATACCACTCGTAAATGCATTAATTAAAATTTTAGTTGCGCTTGAGTCCTCATGCTGTAACAAATAATAACATATAAATATAAAACAAAGGTGTTATGAATACACAAAAGTTATACACCTTTATCCATTCCATTATTCCTTTGAAAGCTTTTCAGATTTCATTTGAATACAAATTGCAATTCCCCACTCTGAAACGCGAATCACAATAAATAAACGCATAAAAAATCGGTCAGTTCGTCGTTGCCTCAAAGCGTGAACCTTGTTTCTCGGTTATAAACGTGTCTGATCGTCCAAAAATAGCAATTTGGTTAAATTAGCATCACGCGAACATCGTCGTTACTGCGTGTAGATAACCTTCCCATCGGGATTACCCTCAATTTCACAACTACTGAATGTATACATTTTCCATCTCATCCACATTTGAAAGAGAAAAAAATCCCTTTTCGCACGTTCAAGGTTCAATCACACATCATTGTAAAATAAAAAACGTCAACTACTGCGACACTACACCTAGATAGATAGATAGGGTGGCAAAGATGGATTTAACCTTTACCTTTTCCATGTGTATTTCGCTCGGAACAACACCCCGACGGTTCGTCTGCTTAGTAGATACAGAACACTAGATTAGGATTGTCGCTGGTGTTTCCATTGTTTTCGCTTCGAAGCATGCTTGTTTTGTTTTCCGTGTATGATCTGTCGAGGTATCGAACGTCTTTCTAGTACAAGTCCTTTGATTCACACTTTTGGTACACGCAGAAAAATGTGGTCTGTTTGTAACAAATAACCGTTTAATTCTCGACAAACATATGATTACGGCTTATAAGCCAACTGTCAAAATTCGCTTTGAAGGGAAACTCCGGACAAACCATTACACACCAATCACAGATGTTAGTACCAAATAAAAGAGAAACGTTTTCTCTTTTATTGACATCTGTAAACTGTGTTTTGCCAGTAACGGTTTGTGCGGAATTTTCTTTCAAAGATAATTTTGACAGTAGGCTTTTAAACCGTAATCATATGTTTGTCGAGAATTGAACTTCAAATTGATAATATGCAGAGTTTGCATATTTTTTTATTTCCGTCTCTTTAATTCTGCTGTGATGTTTATGCATTCAAGACCGAAAATGAACAGAAGAAGAAACGAGAGGAAGCCAGAAAAATGTGAAATGTGCCATGAAACAAATTTCTATGTGACATACTATTATTATTTTGATACATGCCACATAAATTTCATGATATTGATGTGTGACAGATGATTTTTACGTGCTGCTACAATCATGTGTGAAATCAATAGATTGAATATAGCAATTTTTTTGGTGTAAAATTTTCGACTATTATTGTTATGAAATGAATGAGTTTGTATAAGACAAGGAGATGAAAATTTAACAAAATTCAGTATAGCTATAGACAATTTGTGCATTCTAATTAGTAAAAATACACCAGCCAAGAAAGACCATAGTTTCGCTGATTAGCCGCTATGAAACGAAGATATGGGATTATTTTTTTTGCTTTTTTAATTTGACCCATTTGACAGGTATATACCAGAACCAAAACAATGATGTTCCTACCACTGATGCCAGCGACAATCCTAATCTAGTGTTCTGTATCTACTGTCTGCCTTCATCCGGTGATGAAAAGTTCCTCACAAAACAACGTAAACTTGGAAGGGCCCGAGCAGATGAAACAACGGGAAGATGAGCAGCTTTGGAAGATTAACAGCACACACGTTGCCGACACACTGTGTGGGTTGGGACGGATTAGCTTGATTAAAAATAGACTACATACATACACATTCTCACAGCCCCAGCAGCGCACGGTTTTTGGAATGAGGCCCACAATTCACAAACAACAACCAAGACGAACGATGGTGAAAAACGTTGACGGTTCAAAAGCGATGTGTGCTTGTTCAGAAACTACGAATGTGTATGTTCAGGTGAGCCCCAAGGGCAATATTTCCGATTCAAGTCGAATTCACCTTGAGCTTTGTGCGGAGAAGCCGAAGTAAATTCGGTGTGGGTTGATACTTTTATCTTTCCGGAAGCTAACTTATAAGTAGCAAATCAAATCTAATTTTATACCGCAGGTAAAGCCTATATTTGGGAAACGATGATGGAACCCAAGTATGGTGCAACCTTGCGACAATTCCATTTTAACTTTTCCAAAGGACTAATAAGACTTGTAAACAAACCTTTGATTTGCTGAATTCTCTTAATTTGCTGAAGTTTGAACGCAGAAAACATTTGAAATTGCTTCTATGAAGGGTGAAGATGTGGGTTAACGTGTATTTATCATGAAATTCCAATCGGAAGCGAAATCCGTTTGTTTACAAAAGCCCTTTAACCATTTTGAAGAATTTATAATGAATTTTGTCAACACGGTACGATACACATTTCACAGAGCTGGAATGAAAAGGTTCATCTTGAAGTACCGGTTGGTTTCAAAATCGTCCAATGAAGTATACACGTTGGACCAAGGTTGGACGACGTCCAAATAACCGGCCAAGAAACGTCCATCGTTGGACCCGTGCTGAACTATTTGGAAATTGTACCTGCAAATGACTTCTTCGTTGTCCTCGTCGTCACCAGAGTGTGGAATTGAAGTTATGCATTACGGCTCACGTGGTTACTTAGCTGTGCGACGATCACGTTTGCACATCGGAGCATTTTTTTGGTTTCCTATTCCTTCTCTTTTTCGATCATGTTTTGTTCGATTATCTACTTCAACAACACCTTAAATTATCATGTTGTTAACTCATGTGAAATATAAGACGTGTTTTCATCGATTCGTTTCCTTTTACATGAGCATGTAGTGTTTCGAACGGAACCTTGAATTGTTTAAAGGCAGATCGAATACTGGCGCCATCTTCAACAGATGCAATAGCGTTCTTTATATCCTCTTCACTTTGTTTTGGCGTTGGCGACATTACGCACAATTTTCCTGTTAAAAGAATTCAAATTTACATTGTAGTAGTGACCTGTATTGAGAAAGCAACACAGTACGTGTTCAGCATTAAATTTTATGTTAGAAAAAACTCACTTGACACTTGATCCCAGTCACGCTTTAGAAATACCAATACATGGATGTTAAACTAACTAGAACACCCACTAAAACTGTAGCTTGGGAAAGTAAGTTCTAGTTTTTAAATGATCAGTTCCATTTTATAGAACTGACAACATTTTGAATCTAGAGCTAAAACACTCCTGAACATCCCCTTATAGTCGTTACTCGCGGTTGGATGTTGTTGGCTTGAATCAAAACTTGTCGAAAGTAATCAAAGTTCATTCCATAGCGTCAAACCCACTGTCTCTCTTCACACACAAAAAAAATGGATTCGCTAGTTGGACCGACTGACAAATGTCAAATACCCTTCAAAGGAGACGTTAGTAGTGTAAATGTTTCCAATTATTGTAAGATTGGTTGTCTACAATAGATCTAAATGCTGGTCGCAGTTGTTCGACTCTAACAAACAAAAAGATTGGTTGTCAAATAAAATTTGATATTAGAATTTGGTATTCAGTTGCTTTTTAGTTGGACAATGGTTCAAGTAAAAAGCACCATGTTCGGTTGAAATGACACTGACAGATTAAAGGTAAACAAATGATTGAGATGCAATCAGCCTTATTCTGCATTACGAAGTTTTTGGAACGATTGTGATTTGCGTTCTCAATAACGACAGCAAAATCAAACGCAAGCCTACTACGATCCAACCACAGTAATTCGAAAATGTGATTCGTCGAAATGCAGAATTCGACACAGATCTTTCATTAGGGCCTAAGTCGCAATGTACTCAAATGGAGAAAAATCAGTTTCAATATTCGGCGAAGCTTTTCTAAATGTAGTTTTTATTGTAGGTATAAATTACTTTATGACCGTGTTTTTCGGGAAGCATTTTTCGTTAAACCTTATGACAATATAACAAAGAATTTAATTCCTATGTGCTTTTAGTAGGTAGAAACTAAAAAAATGCTTACGCCCAACTTGCATCCCAGTCGTGATTTCGCCCTTCAGCAACCACCATTTGCGGAAGGGCTAAACTGTGTACATAATTTTCAGAAGGGCGCGGTAAATGGGCTAAACTGACTCTGTCTTGCTGGGTAGGGCTGGGTAAATGGGCGAGCTTGACAGTATACTTTTTAATAGGGCTCAGCAAATTGGCGCATAGAAACCCAATGTAAAAGAAAGGGCGCGTGAATCTTTTCTTCAAATTTCATGAAAATATCGAAATATTCGAATGTTTATGTGCAACAACTATCGAGTAGACATGATCATAGTAGATATTGCTTATCATTTATATAATAGAACCGCCGTTTATTCTTTTATTTGTGAATAACAACCGTACGCCCGCTTCTGTCTAAAAATGTAAGTTTGGCCTTTATATTCCATATGAGAAGAAGGGCCTAACTCGAAATCTCGAAGAAAATGCATGTTTCGCCGTTTTGTTTTCTTTAATAATACATCGAACTAAAAACCATTTTAACTAATTTTCACCTCAATCTTGTAGTATTTTTGTTGCATAATGTCGTAATAGCGAAAACGCAGTTTGTTTACATTTGCGATTTAAGCCCTAATGAAAAATCTATGTCGAATTAGGTTTTTTACTGAAACAGTTAACCTCATTTTTGTTGACAGTTCGATTGTACTGTTTACATGGACTTAGAAAAATTTGTGGATGACTAGATTCGCTCGAAGCAAATCGTAAAGAATTTGTCTAAGTCGATGTAAACAGTACAAGCGAACTGTCAAAAATGAACACGCTGAATGTCTTTATACACAGATTCAGGGACTTTACTATTACGAAAGTGAACACTTTTTTGTTTGGTGTGCTGTCAATATTGGCTCGAATCAAAACTCCACGAAATGTCAATTGACACTAGGTTCACCCGACGTCTTCAGTTGTGTTTACACTGTGTACTAGCGTTGCCAATTTTATTTTGATTCCACCACCCAATGTGGCTACTCCACATCGCTTTTTACGCTACTTTAACTAGGAATAGCCTCTATGTTTGAGTAAGCCGGGCAAACGAGTCGGCGACCACCTCGCCCTGCGGATCCTCAGCGGTTTTGCACCGCTTCGGTTTTTATGGGCTTAATGTTGTTGGCTTGAATCAAAACTTGTCGAAAGTAAACAAAGTTCATTCCGTAGCGGCACACTGGTGCCCAGGTGGCGAAATCGTCCCGCCGACTCGCCTACGGAAGCAAACTCGTTTGTCTACCTTACTCAAAAGCGGGGTTGGGATAACTCCTATGTTTTAGTAAAACTAGGGATTAGTTTAAGTTCGACTGAGCGGTAGCGGAGTCAGAGAGAAAGCGCAAAAGTGATGTGGCGGGGCGGGAATCATAATAAAATTGGCAACGCTAGCGCTATGTAAATACAAATGAACACTCCGGATGAACCTATCGTCAATTGACGTTTCGACGAGTTTTGATTCGAGCCCGTTCCTAGGCCTCGGTTAAGCGGCTAAGCCGCATCGCACTGGTACCCAGCCACCGTGCCCTAGCAGAAAGTTAGCAGAAGTTGATCAAAGCGAAATTGATTCTGGCAGAGTTTCCAGCATTTTGCGCGATTTGTGCGAGAATTCTGGCAGAGAATTCGCTCAAATTCAACAACCGTTTCTGACAGAAGCGCTTAAACCACTGAGAACTGACATACAAGTAAAGTTTCCAACTTGTGTAAGAAATAAAACTGTCGCTTTGAAATGTAGCAACTTGCCATTTAGCGGCGCTTCGATCGGCCAGCAATCGATATACGGAACTTGTGTGCAAACTTGGATACAATGGTGACTCATGCATGCGAACCTGTATGCGATGGTGATTTTCAACGTATTTTCATTTAAATTTTTACACAGGTTTTTCGGAAAAATTTGTTCCAGCTTATATGTCTGTTCTCTGTGCTTAAACTAACCGATGCTGCTCGCTTTTAGCCAGAATCCAGCCAGGAATATACGACCAAGATCTCTGTACGCTTCCTGCCACAATTTTGTCAGATGGTTTGCTCGATTCGTGCTAAAATTCTACCAGGTAGGAATTGCCAGGATCTTTGCACGGTTTATTCCCAAGTTGTGCCAGGGTTTTGCTCAGTTCCGGTTCTAGCAAACGCCGTCGAAACCGAGTTCGCCCTAGTTCATCTAACCTGAAAGGATGCCCGCAGAAATCTGACAGGGCTGCTAAACCAAACTGTCAGAAATCTGGCAGAACGGTCTCTGCCAGAAAATTTGGTGACTGGGTACACATTAAACAGAGATTACTGAAGGGTATTGGATAGTTACTGGAAGTTTCCTAAAACAATCAGGCAAATGAAAAAAATCTGGCAACGCTCTAGCTCCAACGATTTCGCCACCTGGGCGCCAGTTTGACGCTACGGAATGAACTTTGTTTACATTCGACGAGTTGTACGCTAAAATTTTTCAATTTTAATTTATTGATTTTCTGCAATATATTTTCCGAGTTTCAGCAAAACAAGCGTCACTTCTACTGAGGTCTCGGTAAAAGCATTGTTAGTTGAATGCTCGGCTGTGTAAAACTCGGTAAAAGTTGCGAAAAAAGATGCGATTCGGTAGATCAAAGCATTAAAAAGGAGACAATTCAATACTAATTCGTCAAAAGGGCGAAACTGTTTTTTGTAAACAAACTTGTTTCGCTCATTAGTCTGCTGCAGAGTGGAATTTCATGAAAAATATGCGTTAATGTAAATTTTTACCGTTCGTAGAAGTAATTTCAATTGTTTTCTGCTTTGAAATTATAGTAAATTAAGAGAAATCATCAAAATAAAAGTTTGTTTACAAATCTTATTCGCCCTTTTGCAAATTTAATATGGAATTTTCGGATGTATGGGGAAAAACAAAAATTTTCATTGATCCCTTTATATTGATTCATGATTTCACAAAAATGACAGCCGCTGAAAAGACCATAAGGGTGCGTTTACGTAAAGCATGCATAAAATGCATGTATTGAGTTTTCATGGAAAATGACCATTTTCGAACCGGGTTTTTAATGAAATTGTTAGCAGGGTATATTTAAATAAGATTTATATCACATTTCTAGATATTTATGGCGCAAACTATTGAAAAAGTTCATTTAAAGTTTTCAACAATAATTGGCTAAATGCAAGCATGTAACGCATAACGTATCCTAAAATTTTGGCAGCCCTGTTCATGTTTCGTGCAGTTTACTGGCAAGTTGGCAACAAAAAGAATGTCAGCTGCCTCAGTACTGTTTTTGTTTTCTTGTAAGAGGTTAGGTTTGGCTGCTGAATTTCCATTATTATTTATTTCTCATTTTTTCGTGATGAAGTTGGGAAGTGTCCGGACTTCGGATAGGGTCCACAAAATTGGTCAGGTTGAGGTTGGTGGTTTTGATTCGTGAGATAAATTGTACGTACGATAAGCAAGTGTTTGTGTTACTCCCGGCGAAAGACGTTCTTGTCAGCATATTTTATTTCTAGTTGAGTTACTTTCATTCCGGCGTTTTTTCAACCTAAACCAGTCCGGCGATCTTTGCTGTTGGTCCACATACAATATCCCATGCCGCTATAGATGCAGTTTTGTATGTTTTGGATGGATTGGTTCGTTTGATAATGTATTGCAATGAACCATCTATAAATCTTCAACAAATAGTTTCGCATCTACGAACAAGGATATAAAACCTCCAATGCGTTGCGAAAGGGTCAACTATTCCAGATTGGAGGCGGATTATGTCAGTTACCTGGACCTGATTGCAGTGTATAGTTTTGGAATTTCTGCCTAGTGATTATTAATTATCGGTCTCATTGTCATTAATACTATAGTTTCCCGGGTCCCAGCAGGCTATTGATTGTTTCTTCAATGGTTTGCACGTAGTAATTTTTACCCTTTCTAATGGCGTTTTCGTTTTTTCTAGGTGCTACACCGGTGTAGTGCAAAGAAAGAGATAGACTGATTCCACCCAAGTTTGAATGAGTAGCACCGACTACACCGGTGTAGTGCACTGTCAAAAACGAATATGCCATAACTTCTGAGCGGTGGTAACTGATTCAGATTAGGTAGATTACTACCGGGATGTCCTTAGTGACGATATCTGCTGCTTCTGTCGAGAAAACTGAGGAAACCAAAGAATGGGGAGAGTGACTCTGGTTCCCAGCCCACCCCCAGATCCTATCTGTAGCAATCGCAGTATATTTTATAATAGAAATAATTTCGGCTGGTCAGTCTGAACAACACTAAAATCGTTTCGGGTTTTGATGACGTGCGAATTTAAGTTCATTCATATGTCTTGGTTGATATTAAACTCTACACGCGCGCATTTCCGGTATTGAGGTTCTGATAAATCCCTCTTGCAGTTTTTCTGTGCTCGATGGAAATGCACAATTTCACCGGTGGTTCCTGAAAAATCTTTTTATTTGTGTACGAGGACACTAGCCTCTACACTCGGCTCAAGAGGATGGGATGGAGAGCAAGTTTGCTGTTTTAATGCCCCATTGGCCATGGTATAATTGTGCGATAGGACCATCTGTTTATTGACATGATACTGCTAAAGAAATGTGTCTGGTAAATGTTCGCTGAGTGTTATCTTCTCGATTCCGGGTGCCAGTTGAAGAGTAACCAGTATCTTCCAACCCAGTTTAC
The DNA here is from genome assembly GCF_030247195.1 of Topomyia yanbarensis. Lineage (NCBI taxonomy): Eukaryota > Metazoa > Arthropoda > Insecta > Diptera > Culicidae > Topomyia > Topomyia yanbarensis. The sequence goes on along the minus strand of NC_080670.1, from coordinate 175,210,456 downwards.
TTGCCTTGAGCTTAGTGCTACCGCTAACCCTGTTGTACGCCTGAATAGGATCTAGAGTAAAAGTTATTTGCGATCATTCCAGTAGCTCCTTATGCTTGACGAAGGATGCGAAAAAGCGAATTATTCGCGGATATTTAAGGAAAATGTAATGTGTTGGTTTGTCGACCGCTTGAGAAGTAAGCATGCCAATGTTGCGTCGCTAATCTTCACTTGTTTTCAATGTTCGAAGATCGCTTTTGTGGGCCTTCAATACTGCTGACACTTCATGTTGCCACAAGTGAACCGCTCTTGCGAGAGATTTCCCGCTGGTTCTGGGAATATTTTTAGTCGCAGTTTATAATTGTTCTGTAGTTTCCTCGGTGGAGTATGAAATATCCGGATTTGTTCTTTCTTCAATTTTTTGGTCATGAGGGCTTCATTTTACTTTTTCGAAAATACATCTTTTTCGTCTGGATGTTGTTTATTGCAGCTTTAATCTCAAAGGGCCATTTGAAAGTGACTAAGGGCACGTGACTACGTTATGAAGATGGAAAAATGATCACCATCATATTTGTTCGCCAATATTCTTTAGCGCAGCGTCCCAGTGATGATGACTAAGTACATCCATAGATTTTTGTTCAATGACAAGGGTCTCCTAATGAATGTAGTGCACTAGTATGAGGGGAAGGGCAATTTTGATTTGTGTTTCTAGTTCATTTCCGAAATTTTATCGTACGAAGCTAGTGTTTCCCGTCGATATTTCCCTACAAACCACGGGGTTGGGTTCGTGTTGGTATCGATGTGCGTTTCCTAATATTACAGACATGCGTTTATATTGTGTTGTGATGAACTAAAATTTAGTCAGGTTTCGTTTTTAACCCATTTACGTACCACCGGTATGGTTTTCATTCTGTCTACATTTGCACTACTTCGACAATATGAGATGCATGATAAAGCCATCCTGTTTTTTCCGCCGAGGATGATAGGGATACGTGCACAGGACTTTCGGGTTCCAAGTTATTGCAGGGACCCTCAGAAATAACATGGAGCAACGATCTGATTTGGGTCAGAAATTGTACATTGGGTGCGTACGGAGGCGAGTAGAGTCGTGTTAAGGGCCGCGCTCTTGGGAGTCCTCTATTGCATTTTCTCCACTTACGTGCTCTAAACTGTTGTTGGTTTCTGAAGGTCATTGAGTTCCATCAGCATTCGTGGGCAGCGCTTATGCGCAGGGGTTATGTGATCTGAGGTATTTCGTTGGTCGCGTGCTCGAGCATTTCTGCAATAGTTAAGTAAGGTTTTGGATCATGCAACCTGATCCTCGAACAATGTTGGGATATAATGTACAGCTTGCGTCAATTTATCACGGTATTTATTTCGACTATTAGTGTAACTCAGCACATCAATCTTTGCGAAAAGTTTCTCAGTCGTACAGTAGGATTCCGTTTTGGCAACAATTTTATTTTTTCAGTTGCCAAAACCGGAACCGTGCCAAAAATGGAACCTTTTTTTTAAAGTTTAGATTTTCAATTTACGATTTCAAAACTGTTTCAATGATTTTTAATCATATGTGAAATGGAATGAGATGAAAGAAAAAAATAAGCAAATTCAATTTTATTCATGTTTTTATCAAATTCAGACGTCGTACGATGGGGCAGAATGCTACTTTCGACGCTCAAAACCTCTAGGACCTTGGGTATATATCCTGTCTTTAGCAAAGTATCTTAGATGGAAATGAAAATTATTTTGACAACTTTAGTTTTGATCTAGATAAGTAGAAACTGATCTAGATTAGTTCTATCTTTTGACAGCGGTGTTCTATCAAAAAACTTTCTTCGGAAAAGTTGTTTGTTTGATATTTTTAACACATGTACTGAAGACATTTATACTTTATAACTTATGCATATGGCGCTACATGGAATTTAAAAAAAATACTCGAGAAAATGAATTATCATTTTTTATGAAAAATATATCTAGAAATAAATATTTTATTCCTAAATTTTCAAAAATTTACAATAATAAAAAAAGCTTCAAAGTGTGATAAATGTTATCATGACATTCGCTGCTGTGATTGTTATTTTTTCTTTCGTGAATATTAATGAACAATTTAGTTTAAAAAACATAGCTCGTTTAAAAATAAATAAATTTTGATCTCTATAACTACCCAATCGTTGATCTTCCAGATGCAATTGATAGATTGAAAATCAAATTGAATTGTTTAAAGAAAAGATGTATAAATCACTTGCAACTATCCAAACAAAAGGAATTGAAACATCAGTGCTACAGTGAAAATGTGCTCCAATAAAAAAAATCATTTGCGAGAAATTAACACATCAAAAGATAATATAAGCAACCCTATTTTTCAAGAGCCACCCTACCTTAAATCATTAAAAAAATCATAACAAATTAACCATTATAGATAACCTTGTTTATTCATCAAACTTCAAGGACCAAGGTGGTCCTTAGTTGAGGTGTTCAAAGTATCGGCTGTTTGGATGTGTGAATTTTACCTGCGCAATGCCCTACAATATATTAAGACAAATGAATTGAAGCAAGTTTGATGAATAAACAAGGCTATCTATAATGGTTAATTTGTTATTCCATTCATTTGAAAAAAATCGCCAAAAAATAACAAATTTGCCAAAGACATCATAAAGCTAAACCAAACTATTTGGAGGCCATCAGTTTTGTATTCCTAAATACGGCTTTGGGACGCACCATGGTCTGATTTCGATATGTACTGAAAATTTAATTCCAAGTTTTGTATTGACGTCGTAATAATCCAAAGAGAAAGAGGCTTGCAATGTTACTAAGGTTCTATTGAAAATTTTCTCCAGAACTAGTCTATGCAGTGTAGCGCATTCCTCTGTACTTGACTCTTAAAGGGCACAGGCTCTAGGTTACTACTATAAAAATTGATTCCGTCAGACACTAGTTACACTGCACAGTGATCCGAATCCAGAATTTAGGACGACAAAAACATTTGTGACTAAACTACTGGTTCTAGAGATTTCATGTCTTCGGAACAAATAATCTGTGTCAATTGGGGCATCTTTTGAGATGGGTGCTATTAGGGTGGTCCTTATTGTTTGTAATGTATTGAAACTATGAGACAATTTTAACAAAATTTGAAAACAAAGATGATTTGCCCCTTTTGAGGGTTAATATGACTCCCATGTTTGTAAATAAAGTCAAATGTGATG